>NC_081554.1:82632405-82981548 GCF_963082655.1 Stomoxys calcitrans
ATCTGGATATGGACCGATTTGAACCATACTTGGCACAGTTGTTGGATATAATAACAAAACACGTCGTGCAAAATTTCATTGTAATCGGATAAGAATTGCGCACTCTAGAGGCTCAAGAAGTCAAGACCCAAGATCGGTTTATATGGCAGCTATATCAGGTTATGGACCGACTTCAACCATGCTTGGCACAGTTGTTGGATATAATAACGAAACACGACGTGCAAAATTTCGTTCCAATCGGATAAGAATTGCGCCTTCTAGAGGCTGAAGATGTCAAGACCCAAGATCGGTTTATATGGCAGCTATATCAGGTTATGGACCGATTTTAACCATACTTGGCACAGTTGTTGGATATTACAACGAAACACGTCGTGCAAAATTTCATCCCGATCGGATAAGAATTGCGCACTCTAGAGGCTCAAGAAGTCAAGACCCAAGATCGGTTTATATGGCAGCTATATCAAAACATGGACCGATATGGCCCATTTACAATACCAACCGACCTACACTAATAAGAAGTATTTGTGCAAAATTTCAAGCGGCTAGCTTTACTCCTTCGGAAGTTAGCGTGCTTTCGACAGACAGACGGACGGACGGACGGACGGACGGACGGACGGACAGACGGACGGACAGACGGACGGACATGGCTAGATCGACATAAAATGTCACGACGATCAAGAATATATATACTTTATGGGGTCTCAGACGAATATTTCGAGTAGTTACAAACAGAATGACGAAATTAGTATACCCCCCATCTTATGGTGGAGGGTATAAAAAAAACAAGTAAAGGGTGATTTTTTTGAGGTTAGGATTTTCATGCATTAGTATTTGACAGATCACGTGGGATTTCAGACATGGTATCAAAGAGAAAGATGCTCAGTATGCTTTGACATTTCATCATGAATAGACTTACTAACGAGCAACGCTTGCAAATCATTGAATTTTATTACCAAAATCAGTGTTCGGTTCGAAATTTTTTATCGACAAATTTTGTTCAGCGATGAGGCTCATTTCTGGTTGAATGGCTACGTAAATAAGCAAAATTGCCGCATTTGGAGTGAAGAGCAACCAGAAGCCGTTCAAGAACTGCCTATGCATCCCGAAAAATGCACTGTTTGGTGTGGTTTGTATGCTGGTGGAATCATTGGACCGTATTTTTTCAAAAATGCTGTTGGACGCAACGTTACGGTGAATGGCGATCGCTATCGTTCGATGCTAACAAACTTTTTGTTGCCAAAAATGGAAGAACTGGACTTGGTTGACATGTGGTTTCAACAAGATGGCGCTACATCCCACACAGCTCGCGATTCTGTGGCCATTTTGAGGGAAAACTTCGGAGAACAATTCATCTCAAGAAATGGACCGGTAAGTTGGCCACCAAGCTCATGCGATTTGACGCCTTTAGACTATTTTTTGTGGGGCTACGTCAAGTCTAAAGTCTACAGAAATAAGCCAGCAACTATTCCAGCTTTGGAAGACAACATTTCCGAAGAAATTCGGGCTATTCCGGCCGAAATGCTCGAAAAAGTTGCCCAAAATTGGACTTTCCGAATGGACCACCTAAGACGCAGTTGCGATCAACATTTAAATGAAATTATCTTCAAAAAGTAAATGTCATGGACCAATCTAACGTTTCAAATAAAGAACCGATGAGATTTTGCAAATTTTATGCGTTTTTTTTTAAAAAAAGTTATCAAGCTCTTAACAAATCACTCTTTAAAAGCGTGCTAAGTTCGGCCGGGCCGAATCTTACATACCCTCCACCATGGATCGCATTTGCCGAGTTCTTCTCCCGGCATCTATTCTTAGGCAAAAAAGGATATAAGAAAAGAGTTGCTCTGCTATTAAAACGATATCAAGATATGGTCCGGTTCGGACCACAATTAAATTATATGTTGGAGGCCTGTGTAAAATTTCAGCCAATTCGTATAAGAATTGCGCCCATTGGGGCTCACGAAGTAAAATAGAGAGAAAGATTTATATGGTATCTGTATCGGGCTATAGACCGATTCAGACTATAATAAACACGTTTGTTGATGGTCATGAGAGGATCCATCGTACAAAATTTCAGGCATATCGGATAATAATTGCGACCTCTAGGGGTCAAGAAGTCAAGATCCCAGATCGGTTTATATGGCAGCTATATCAGGTTATGAACCGATTTGAACCTTATTTGACACAGTTGTTGAAAGTAAAAATAAAATACGTCATGCAAAATTTCAGCCAAATCGGATAGGAATTGCGCCCTCTAGAAGCTCAAGAAATCAAATCCCCAGATCTGTTTATATGACAGCTATATCAGTTTATGAACCGATTTGAACCATACTTGGCACAGTTGTTGGATATTATAACGAAATACTACGTGCAAAAATTCATTCAAATCGGATAAGAATTGTGCCCTCTAGAGGGTCAAGAAGTCAAGACCCAAGATCGGTTTATATGGTAGCTATATCAGGTTATGGACCGATTTGAACCATACTTGGCACAGTTGTTGGGTATCATAACAAAACACGTCGTGCGAAATTCCATTCCAATCGGATAAGAATTGCGCCCTCTAGAGGGTCAAGAAGTCAAGACCCAAGATCGGTTTATATGGTAGCTATATCAGGTTATGGACCGATTTGAACCATACTTGGCACTGTTGTTGGATATAATAAGAAAACACGTCGTGCAAAATTTCATTCCAATCGGATAAGAATTGCGCACTCTAGAGGCTCAAGAAGTCAAGATCCCAGATCGGTTTAAATGTCAGCTATATCAGGTTATGGACCGATTTGAATCATACTTGGCACAGTTGTTGGATATCATAACGAAACACGTCGTGCAAAATTCCATTCCAATCGGATAAGAATTGCGCACTCTAGAGGCCCAAGAAATCAAGACCCAAGATCGGTTTATATGGCAGCTATATCAGGTTATGGACCGATTTGAACCATACTTGGCACATTTATTGTATATAATAACAAAACACGTCGTGCAAAATTTCATTCCAATCGGATAATAATTGCGCACTCTGGAGGCTCAAGAAGTCAAGACCCAAGATCTGTTTATATGGCAGCTATATCAGGTTATGGACCGATTTGAACCATACTTGGCACAGTTGTTGGATATCATAACGAAATACGTCGTGCAAAATTCCATTCCAATCGGATAAGAATTGCGCACTCTAGAGGCTCAAGAAGTCAAGACCCAAGATCGGTTTGTATGACAGCTATATCAGGTTATGGACCGATTTGAACCATACTTGGCACAGTTGTTGGATATCATAACGAAACACGTCGTGCAAAATTCCATTCCAATCGGATAAGAATTGCGCACTCTAGAGGCTCAAGAAGTCAAGACCCAAGATCGGTTTGTATGACAGCTATATCAGGTTATGGACCGATTTGTACCATACTTGGCACAGTTGTTGAATATCATAACAAAACACGTCGTGCAAATTTTCATTCCAATCGGATAAGAATTGCGCACTCTATAGGCTCAAGAAGTCAAGACCCAAGATCGGTTTATATGGCAGCTATATCAAAACATGGACCGATATGGCCCATTTACAATACCAACCGACCTACACTAATAAGAAGTATTTGTGCAAAATTTCAAGCGGCTAGCTTTACTCCTTCGGAAGTTAGCGTGCTTTCGACAGACAGACGGACGGACGGACGGACAGACGGACGGACATGGCTAGATCGACATAAAATGTCGCGATGATCAAGAATATATATACTTTATGGGGTCTCAGACGAATATTTCGAGTAGTTACAAACAGAATGACGAAATTAGTATACCCCCACCTTATGGTGGAGGGTATAACAAGTAAAAAGACGTTAAGTTCGGCCGGGCCGAACTTTGGATACCCACCACCTCGGGTAAACCACCTTTCATCAAAATTCGGTGAAAATTTCATATCTTATGTCACATAGCAGTTTTATCGAAATATGATCCAATTTGAACCAAATGCTGATAAGTACAAGTCATTGTTTAATTGTGTATAACAAAATATTGGTCTTTTTAGTAGTTATATCTAAAAGTAAACCGATCTGAACTATATACGACACGGATGTCGAAAAGCATAACACAAGTCAGTGTGTCAAATTTCAGTGCAATCGGATTAAAAATGCGCCTTTTATGGGGCCAAGAATTTAAATCGAGAGATCGGTCTATATGTCAGCTATATGCAAATCTTGATCGATCTAGACCAAATTGAAGAAATATGTGGATGGTCTTAACTTAACTCTTAGTCCCAAATTGCGGCAACATCGGACAATAAATGCGCTTTTTATGGCCCCAAAACCTAAAACCGAGAGATCGGTCTATATGACAGCTATATCCAAATCTGGACCGATCCAAGCCAAATTGAGGGAGAATATTGAAGGGGCTAACACAACTCACTGCCCCTAATTTCACCAAAATCGGATAATAAATGTGACTTTTATGGCCCTAAGACCCTAAATCAGACGATCAGTCTATATGGCAGCTATATCCTAATCTGAACCGATCTGAGCCATATTAACGGATGATGTCGAAATGCTTAAGGCAACGCACTGTCCAAATTTCAGTAAAATCGGATAATAAATGTAGCTTTTATGGACCTATGACCCTAAATCGGAGGATCGGTCTATATGGCAGCTATATCCAAATCTGGACCGATCTGGGCCAAATTAACGGAGGATGTCGAAGGGCATAACACAACTCATTGTCCCAAATTTCAGCAAGATCGGATGATAAATGTGGGTTTTATTGGCCTAAGACCCTAAATCGGCGGATCGGTCTTTATGGCTATATGGGCTATATCAAGATATAGTCCGATTTAGCCCATCTTCGAACTTAACCTGCTTATGGACAAAAAAAGAGTCTGTGCAAAGTTTCAGCTCAATATCTCTATTTTTGAAGACTGTAGCGTGATTTCAACAGATAGACGGACAGACGGACTGGCATGTCTAGATCGTCTTAGATTCTTACGCTGATCAAGAATATATATACTTTATAGGGTCGGAAATCGATATTTCGATGTGTTGCAAACGGTGATGTCGTCGGATAATAATTGTGGCCTTTAGAGGCTCAAGAAGTCAAGGTCCCATATCGGTTTATATGGCAACTATATCAGGTTATGGACCGATTTGAACTTTTCTTAATACAGTTGTTGGAAGTCATAAGAAAACAACTCATGCAAAATTTCAGCCACATCGGATAAGAATTGCGCCCTCTAGTGGCTCAAAAAGTCAAGATCCCAGATCAGTTTATATGGCAGCCATACCAAAATATGGACCGATGTAGCCCATTTACAATCCCAACAGACCTACACAAATAAAAAGTATTTGTGTAAAATTTCAAGCGGCAAGCTTTACTCCTTCGAAAGTTAGCGTGCTTTCGACAGACAGACGGACGACTTAAATGTCGACTTAAAATGCCACTTCGAACAAGAATATATATACAATACCTTATGGGGTCTTAGTCGAATATTTCGAGGAGTTACAAACAGAATGACGAAATTAGTATACCCCCATCCTATGGTGGAGGGTATAAAAATACCATTTCGATGGATCATTGTGTATGGGAGCTTCATTCAAATCTGAACCAGTATGGCCCATTTGCAATCCCCAACGACCTACCTCAAAAGGAAGTGTCTATACAAAATTTCAAGTGGATACCTTTATTCGTTCGGCCCCTATGACGATTTCGAGAGACGGACGGTTTCTGTAATTGGCTTAAAACCATTAGTCGGTAGATCGATCAAAACGACAGCTATACCCCTACAAGAACTTTATCAACTTATTCCATAACGGCACATTAATCTTCGTATAGAAAACTAATGAATCTTCGCACAAATTTGAACTCAATATCTCATTTTTTGCAGGCAGTTGCGTGATTGCACCTGGGGAATAGACGGATGGACACCCACACGGAAATCGTCATATCGTCTTAGAATTTCACGACGATCAGGAATATATATACTTTTTTGGTTCGGAAATGAATATATCGGTGTGTTGCAAAAGGAATGACTAAATGAATATACTCCCTATCCTTAAGTGGAGGGTACAACAATTATAACAACGTTGTTCTTATTTGTCACGTAAACATTTGTTGGTGATTTGTCAAAACCTTCAGAAAAGTCATAAATATTATGTCAATTTCTCGACATTATAGACAGCTCAAAGTGAGGCATCGCCTTTCACCATCTAAAGATTACCTATCTCCTATCAGAGTGCGAGTGTCGAGACCACTTCACCACTAGCCATGGTGTATTTCATTCCACTACAATGTGCCAAATATGGACATTGGAACATTTACGTCTGCAGATTAACATTTCATATCCTTATTTGCACACATTCATGTATCAAAATACACACACACTCACTCTCTAGCACTTATTTGCTGATTACTCGAATTCGCAAGAGATGATAGCCATGTATTTGTAATTGTAAATATGGACACGGATGCGTTGTGCAATGGATTCTCGTAAATATAGACATTGTGCCACTTGTTACGCTGGGTAAATATTTAAACACTCGATGACAGAATTAGTAGGCTGGCAAGAGAGATGACGACGTCGTTACCCCCCCACCAACAACAATAGATGACAATAGCTGAGACGAGGACAGAATGCTACACATGGTTTTAGGTTAATAAAAGTAATATGACATTGAAGTGACAGGATATTAAGAAAAACAAGCACGTTCATAGTTTGCAACGAGAATGAATTAAAAGGTGGGTTAAATATTTCTGAAATTCTGCCATCATTGGCCGCTTGGAGTTATAATGGACGGATGTAAGGAAATCTTAACATTGTTTGGTCGATTATTGAATTGTGTCGGAGTTAAACAGAAGATGTATTTGTGCTGGAGCAAAATTTTTGCAGAAATTAGGCTCAAACCCTAAGAATTGTGGAGGGTTTTCATGGGTATCGTTTAATTGCGCATCAATATGGGCAAAGACCATAGACAAACATAGCTAAAACGAATCAGGAAGTTTGGATCAGGGTCTGGCTCTTATCCTTCTATGCATTGCAAAGAAATGCACAAGTGACTGCTGCAAGGTAGTGGTGTAGGCTTTAAAAAGGCGCTCAAATTCGAAGCTTTTTGAAAGATTTTCTTCACTCGAGAATGGAATCATACATTCTGTTTCGGATCTAAAATTTTTGTATCCGGGCTTTGGTAACTAGGATGTATTTGCCAACTTTATAGCTTGTTCAAATTTGTTGGGCCAAAATATCTACTACAGTCATGCCTAGGCACTTACATTCAATAAGATTTGTTTCTTTAAGACATTTTTCTCTTCGATGATTTAAAAGATGGGAATTAAATAATTAAGGGAGCTTAAGACTGTTCTTGTTCATTCGTTCGTTCCCACGCCTCTCCACTCCCCCAGCAAACAGAGGGGGTGCCTCACCATGCGTAAAGAGCGCGTACACACCAAATTCCGGAATGTGGCGGGTAAGTCGTGGTACTATAGACCGGCTACAGTGAAAATCTATAATTTATACAACCACGGCAGCTATATCCAAGTATGGTCCGATTTGGACCATATTCGGCATACACATTGAGTGGTCTAATAAATACAAGTCACTGATCAATTTTGCACAACAAAATATTGGTCATTTTGGTAGCTATATCCAAATAAAAACCGATCTGAACTATATAGTACACGAATGTTGAAAAGTGCTAAACATAAGTCACTGTGCCAATCTTCAATGAAATCGGATAATAAATGCCAGTTTTAAGTGGCTTAGACTAGACTTAGAGATCGGTGTATATGGAAGCTATTGTATATCCAGATCTGGAACGATCGGGACCCCATTAAACAAGTAAAAAGGCATAAAGTTCGGCCGGGCAGAACTTTGGATACCCACCACTTCGGGTATATATGAAAACCCCTTTTCCTCACAATTCGGTGAAAATTGGACAGCTTATGCACCCAAATTCGGCACGGACATTGAGGGGTCTAATAAATGTCACTGTTGAATTTTGTATTTCAAATTTCGACAAAATCAGTTCGAAAATAACGCTTTTATGGGTTTCAGACCCTTTATTTGGAGATCGTTCTATATAGCAGCTTAACCAAACATAATCCGATTTGGCCCGTTCAGGAACTTAACCAGAGTGCATTAAAAAAACGGGATGTCTGCGCCAAAATTTTAGCTCAATATCTCACTTTTTGGAGTCTGTAAAGTGATTACATCAGACGGACGGACAGGCGGACAGACACACGGACATCGATAAATTGTCTTAGAATTTCCGAAATATATATACTTTGTAGGGTCGGAAATTGATTTTTCGATATGTTGCAAACGGAATGACTAAATGAATATAGCCCCTATCCTACGGTGGTGAGTATAAAAAGGATGCTGAAGGGCTTAACACAACTCACTGTCCCAAACTTCAGCGAAATCGGACAATAAATGTGCCATATACGTACCCAAGACCTTAAATCGAGAGATCGGTCTATATGGCAGCTATATCCGAATCTGGACCGATCTGGGCCAAATTAAAGAAGGATGTCGAAGGACCTAACACAACTTATTGTCCCAAATATCGGCGAAATCGAACAATAAATGCGCCTTTAATGGGCCCAAGACTTTAAATCGAGAGATCGGTCTATATGACAGCTATATCCAAATCTAGACCGATCTGAACGAAATTGAAGAAAATTTGTTGAAGGGCTTAATCTAACTCACTGTCCCAAATTTAGGCAAAATCAAACAATAAATGTTTCTTTAATGGTTTCTTTAAATCGGCGGATCGGTCCATATGACAGCTATATCCAAATCTGAGCTGATATGTGCCATATTGCAGAAGTATGTCGAAGGGCTTAACATAACTCACTGTCCGAAATTTTTGAAAAATCGGACAATAAACGCGCCTTTCATGGCCCAAAAAATAAATTGAGAGATCAGTCTATATTAAAGCTATATCCAAATCTGGACCGATTTGGGCCAAACTGAAGAAGGATGTCGTGTGGCCTATCACAACCCACTGTAATAAATTTCAGCAAAATCGGATAATAAATGTGGCTTTTATGGGCGCAAGTTCTTAAATCGGGAGATTGGTCTATATGGCAGCTATATCCAATTGAAGAATTATGTCGAGTGACGAAACGTCGACATCGGACAATAAATAGGCCTTTAATGGGCCTAAAACATTAAATTGAGAGATTAGTCTATTTGACAGCTATATTCAAATCTGAACCGATCTGTGCCATATTGCAGAAACATGTTTTGGGGCTTAACTTAGTTCACTGTCCTGAATTTCGGCGATATGGGACAATAAATGCGCCTTTTATGGGCTCAAAACCTTAAATCGAGAGATCGGTCAATATGGCAGCTATATTCAAATCTGGACCGATCTGAGCCAAATTTAAGAAGGATGTCGAAGGGCCCAACACAACTTACTTAGTCCGATATAGCCTATCTGCACATGGACAAAAAAAAAGAATCTGTGCAAAGTTTCAGCTTAATATCTCTAAATTTAAAGACTGTAGCGTGATTTCAACAGACAGACGGACGGAAATGGCTAGGTCGTCTTAGATTTTTATGCTGATCAAAAATATATATACCTTATAGGGCCGGAAATGGATATTTCAATGTGTTGCAAACGGAATGACAAAATGAATATTCCCCATCCTTCGGTGGTGGGTATAAAAAATTGCAAATTTTGACAATGAACATTCCATTCAGGGACAATGAACATTCCATGCACGCACATATCAATGAGTACAGTCCGATTCAAATTTAAACTCATAGATATGGGTCTTCCTTTCTATAGCCGAGTCCGAACGGGGTGCCAGTGCGACACCTCTTTTGAGGAGAAGTTTTTATATGGCATAGAACCTGACAAATGTCGCCAGCATTAGTAGGGGATAAACACCGCTGAAAATTTTATGATGGTTTCGCCAGGATTCGAACCCAGGCGCTTAGCGTTATAGGCGGACATGCTAACCTTTGCGCTTGAGTGGCTTTTAATACAACTCACAGTCCCAAATTTCAGCAAAATTGGACAATAAATGCGCCTTTTATGGGCCCAAGACCTTAAACCGCTAGATCGCAATCTGGAACGATCTGGGCCAAATTTGAAAAATATGTAGAAGGACCTATTACAACTTAATGTCCTAAATTTCAGCGAAATCGGAGAATAAATAGGCCTTTTACGGGCTTTAGACCCTAAAGCTGAAGATCGGTCTCTATGGCAGCTATATCTAAATATAGCCCGATATGGACCATATTCGGTACAGATGTTGCGAGTTTTGATAGAACTCACTGTTCGGTTAATAAATACTCCTGTTATAGGCTTAAGACATTAAATAGGCATATTGGTCTATATGGCAGCTCTATGAAAATATGGTCCGATATACATTATATTCGGGTTGAATGTGGAGGACCACAGTAAATATCATTGTTTCAAATATCAGCTAAAACGGAAAATAAATGCGCCTGTTATAGAATTAAGACTCTAAGACGCCAGATCGGTCTATAGGACAGCTATACCCAAACATAGTCCGATGTGGCACATTCAAGAACCTGCGTATAGAATATATACCAGTTTGCGAACAATTTGAACTCAATGTCTTAAATTTTATACCCTCCACCATAGGATGGGGGTATACTAATTTCGTCATTCTGTTTGTAACTCCTCGAAATATTCGTCTCAGACCCCATAAAGTACATAGATTCTTGATCGTCATGACATTTTAAGTCGAACCATCCATGTCCGTCCGTCCGTACGACCGACTGTCTGTCGAAAGCACGCTAACTTTCGAAGGAGTAAAGCTAGCTGCTTGAAATTTTGCACAAATACTTCTTATTAGTGTAGATCGGTTGGGATTGTAAAAGGGCTATATTGGTTCATGTTTTGATATAACTGCCATATAAACCAATCTGGAATTTTGATTTCTTGAGCCGCTAAAGGGCACAATTCTCATCCGATTTGGCTGGAACTTAGCACGCTTTTACTTGTTACTTCTAGAACCACTGCAAGCGCATTTATTGACCAATCGTGCTAAAATTGTGCACATCTCTATAATCGATGCCTACCACAATATATAAGAAATTTGATCAAAATCGGTTTAGATTTAGATATAGCTCCCATATATATGTTCGTCGGATTTTGTGTAATTTGCAATAATGTAGCCATTTGTATTTATTGCAGTTTGAACATATTTGATACAGGAATTTTAATAACCCACCTGAAAACAACCGCCGAGGTCATAAAAATTGGATCAGATTTAGATATAGCTCCTACTTTGTTTCTATATGTTAGGTGTAGGATACTATAAAGTCGGCACCGCCCGACTTTTGCCTTTCCTTACTGGTTTTGTGGAAATCCAACTAAATTTCATTCCTCAAAATTCCATCACTCCAATGTCGCCTATGTAAAGTCTTTACCTACCAGACCTAAGGCAATATATCGATGATGAGCAAAGTATCGGGTGTGGACAACGGAATCTGACAAACAAACAACACCCTTCAAAACTCTTCCAATGACATCGTAGCGTGTGTACACACGCTGATGATAAATAATGTCACGGTATGTCCGTTCACAAAATGACAGCTGCACAATTGATCGTTTTGTGTTTCTTTAGTTACATCAACAATGAAGGGACTATTTTGAGAAAACTTAAGTCAAATAAATTGTTCGCTGTCATTTTAACAAATATACACTTCACCCGCACGAGTAAATCGTCTATCGATGTCCAGGGGAGCAATCAAATTTAGCTGGGTTTGGTGGTGCAAATATTCGTGTGTAAAAAAAAAAAATGGTTCATACCAACAAGGACATAACCTGCACATGCATCAATGCCACTTTCACCATTGAACTGATATCCATGTCTGTAAATATATGCGCCGTAGTATTTGCAATAAGTCTTCCTTCCGGTAACAACTTCCCCAAGTCAACTGGTCCTGATGCGTATTTGTCATACAGCGTGTGTTTTTACGATGATGACACTCCATTATTTTGATATCATCAAAACAGACTGTGCGTGTAATTTTTTTTGTCCATGTCCGTCCTTCGTTGTATGTATTCCTAAAGCAAGGGCAGGACTTAGCTTTGGATTTGAACAGGCCATACATCAAATGGGCCTAATAAACGATAGCTCCATACAACATTCCTTACCTATTAAGGAGTGTTCATCATTGACACCCTGTATATTGTGCAGCAGAAGAGATACAAACCATCAACAACCTGTTACTGAAAGCCTATGTTCATCTGCACAAAATGCCTAAAACATTTTGTTCTGCTCAGGCCAAGTGAAACACGTTGTGCAACAAAATGTTTTAAATCGCCTCACACAAGGCCTGGCAGCATAAGATTTCCGCCGCTGAGATATTAAGGCAAAATATATGTGTGTGTGTGCTTGTCCGCATTGGACCATCAAAATCCTTGCACGTGATGTCATTTTGAAAGCAAATCATCGAACTTATTGACGAAAATTTATTATCATTTGTGTCATTAACACAAATCACAACACGTCAAAATCCAATATTTTAAAAGAACAAAAATGTTTACGCGCCAGGGAAAAGTTTTCAAATGGCATCGAATACAAATCCTTGCCAAAAAGAGCTCTTTAATTCCCATAGTATGTAATGCTTGGAATGCGAGTAAATGCTGGCTCTTATGTAGTAAATGGGGTTACATGTAAGGTTCTGCAAACTCATTTTTATACCCATCACCGAAGGATGGGGGTATATTCATTTTGTCATTCCGTGTGCAACTCATCGAAATATTCATTTCCGATCGATATTCTTGATAGTCGTAAAAATCTAAGACGATCTAGCCCTCCGTCCGTCTGTTGAAATCACGCTACATCCTTTCAAAATAGAGATATATAGCAGAAACTATGCACAGATATATATCAAGATATAGCCCTCATATAGACCGATCCGTCGATTTAATGTCTAAGACCCATAAAAGCCACATTTAGTATCAAATTTTGCTTAAATTTGGGACAGTGAGTTGTGTTAGGTCCATCTTTCTGCATCTATGATACAATTACCACATTAACCACGCTCGACAACCCTGTCTATTAGCTGTACTTTTCCCAATGCATGTGTTTTTGTGTAATGCCAGATTTTTTTCTGTGTTAATTGCACTACTTCCGTACTACACATGATTCTGTGCATCTGCTAGACAACGGCAACGGCTTTCGCTGTTGCTCCGTGTGCCTAGGTTCGAATCCCGGCCAGGCTCTGCCAAAATTTTTATACCCACCACCGAAGGATGGGGGTATATTCATTTTGTCATTCCGTTTGCAACTCATCGAAATATTCATTTCCGACCGATATTCTTGATAGTCGTAAAAATCTAAGATGATCTAGCCATGTCCGTCCGTCTGTCTGTTGAAATCACGCTACAGTCTTTAAAAATGGAGATATTGAGGAATTTTGCAATTTTGCACAGGTTCTTTTTTGTCCATAAGCAGGTTAAGTTCGAAGATGGGCTATATCGGACTATATTTTGATCAGAGATGGTCCGTAAGACGATTTTTTAGGTTTCCGACTGTCAAAAAGTTGTAAAAGTCGAAAACGTCGTATACTTGTATAAAACGTAGAAAAAGTCGCAAACGTCATAAACCTTAATAACTCAGTGTAAAAGTTTGATTTTTAACAAATATTATTGTCACTTATTTGTTGTATATAGAAGAGTTTATATGTAAAAAAATTTCGCAATAAAAGAAATATTAAGTTTTTTTTTTTAATTTTTGCATTTACATTTTTCACACAATAAATTGGAAATATACGCAAATTTCAAGTCAATTTATAAAGTAACGTTTAAGGATTTTTTTGTGAAGCAAAAAATCAATAAACTATTAATTTTCATCAATTATATTTAGAAATTGCAATTATTTTGTATCCTTTTGCAAAATTATTTGCTTCTCCCGTTTTAATTTGCTTTTGGAAAGCTGTTGTAAACGACATATGTTAAAAATGCATGACATCTGAGGAAGTGTCAAGTGAAATGGTACATGGAGTGTAAATTATGTTATTCAATAACAATACTTAAAAATAACATTACTTATTCAATAAAATACTTAACACGCCATCTTCCATTTCACTTGACATTACCTCACATTAGCATACTTAACACACCATCTACCATTTCACTTGACACTACCTCAGATGTCATTCATTTTATAACAATATTGGTAAAAATCGTGTAAACCTACGGTAGCTTTTTCTAATTCTGAACCGATTTTTTCCAATTTCAATATTGTTCGTCTCCAGGAGGAAAAAATTACTTATGCTAAAATTTTTAGTTAATCAGATCAAAAATTCGACATATTTTCGTTCGAATTTTTTTTTCTGTCAGAAACCTAGTTTTTTGGCTAGGTTTACGACGTTTTCGACGTATGTAATATACGTCGGAAATGTATGTCATATACGTCACTGTTTCTGACAGGCCATCTCTGATTTTGATATAGCCCCCATATAGAAAGACCGGCCGATTTAGGGTCTTGGGCCCATAAAAGCCACATTTATTATCCGATTTTGCTGAAATTTGCCACAGTGAGTTGTGTTAAGCCCTTCGACATCCTTCGTCAATTTGGGTCAGATCGGTCCAGATTTGGATATAGCTGAAATATAGACCGAACTCTCGATTTAAAGTTTTGGGTCTATGAAAGGCGCATTTATTTATAAGTTTTGCCCCTTGACATAATTCTGCAATATGGTACAGATCAGTCCAGATTTGGATATAGCTGCTATATAGACCGATCTCTCGGTTTTAGGTTTTGGTGCCTTAAATACGCATTTATTGTCCGATTTCGCTGATATTTGGGACAGTGCGTTGTGTAAGACTCTTCCACATGTTTCTGCAACTTAACTCAAATCGGTGCATATACGATCTGTGTCGTATATGGTTCAGATCGGTTTATTTTTAAAAATAGCTACTAAAAAGACCAATATTTTGTTACACACAATTGAACAATGACTTGTACATTTTACAATACTATTTAGTCCAAATCGGAATATATTTCCATATAACTGCTATGGGACATAAGGTATGCAATTTTCACAGGATTTTGATGGAAGGTGGTTTACATATATACCCGAGGTGGTGGGTATCCAAAGTTCGGCACGGCAGAACTTAACGCCTTTTTACTTGTTTCATTTCTCAAGTTTTTTATTGTCCGATGTCGCCGAAATTTGGGACAGTGGGTTGCGTTAGGCCCTTCGACATCCCTCTTCAATTTGCCACAGATCGGTTCAGATTTGGATATAGCTGATATGCAGACCGATAACTTGATTTAAAGTCGCATTTATAACCCAATTTTGCTGAAATTTGGGAAAAATCTGGATCGATCGGGGCCAAATTTAGGACGGGTGTCGAAGGACTATAACCAACTCCTTCGACAGCCTTCTTCAATTTGGCCTTGATCGGTCCATATAGACCGATCTCGACTCCATTCCAAAACTATGTGGGCTAATCTAGACTTAAAGAGGTCTACTGCTTTGCTCTCATTGTCTAGAACAGACGTCTCAGTCATTCTGTCCATCATGTCAGGTCATTGTCTAATCGGAAAACATGCAGACAGACTGAAGGTTGCCAGCAACGACTTTTGGAAAAGCTGTGAGGGCATCAAAGAAGAAGAGAATATAGGACACCTTCTGTGTGTGTGTCCCACACCAGCAGTAAGAAGGTGTTCCACTTTAGATTCTCATTTCTTTGAGAACCTATCTGATTTAGCGGATGATGAACATTCGCAAGTTATTGGGCTTTTTAAAGCGATCTGGTTGGTTCAACGTTAAGAACTAGAAGGCGTCTTCCTTCTACTGTTCCAGTGGTATCACAATGGACGAAAACGTCTAAGTGAGTCTGATGGCAGACTGCCACTTAAACCTACCCAAACATAGGGTAGTTGCCAAAACATGCAACGCCATAGGAGGGTAACACCACGGTCTATTTGTCTGAGACCCCATAAAGTATATATATTCTTGATCGCAGTACATTTTAAGTCGATCCAGCCATGTCCGTCCGTCTGTCCGAGTATTTGTGTGTCGAAAGCACGCTAACTTTCGAGGGAGTAAAGCTAGGCGCTTAAAAGTTTGCACAAATACTTCTAATTAATATAGATCTGTTGGGATTATAAATCGGCCAAATCTTTCCACGTTTCGATATAGCTGCCATATAAACCGAACTCCCGATTTGGCTTCTTGAACTTCAAGAGTGCGTAATTCTTATTCGTTTTGAATTTCGAGGTGTTACAAACGGAATGACTAGATTAGTATACCCCCATCCTATTTTGGTGGGTTAAAAAAAGACAGACATTTTAAGCGCCTAGCCTTACTCCTTTGAAAGTGCTTTCGGCAAACAGACTGACAGCCGGACATGGCTAAATCAACTTAGAATGTCAAGACGGTCAACAATATATTGGGTTGCCCAAAAAGTAATTGCGGATTTTTTAAAAGAAAGTAAATGCATTTTTAATAAAACTTAGAATGAACTTTAATCAAATATACTTTTTTAACACTTTTTTTCTAAAGCAAGCTAAAAGTAACTGCTGATAACTGACAGAAGAAAGAATGCAAAAATTCAAGCGGCTAGCTTTACTCCTTCAGAAGTAGGCGTGCTTTCGACAGACAAACGGACGGACAGATGTCATGGCGATCAAGAATATATATACTTTATGAGGTCTTAGACCCATATTTCGAGGAGTTACAAACAGAATGACGAAATTAGTAAACCCCCATCCTATGGTGGAGGGTATAAAAAAGCAATTCATTCATAACTCGCCCCAATTTATACTCCACGGAAGCTATGAAACTTGGCTTATTCAAACTTTGCAACTATAAAGTAATACATACAAACCAGTAAGGAAAGGCAAAAGTTGGGCGGCTCCGACAGTATAATAACCTACACCTACGCTATAAGTACTATATCCAATCCTGAACCACTTCTGATGGACCTCGGTGGATGTTTTTAGATGGGTTATTAAACAATCCATATCAGATTTCGAGCAAATATGTTCAAACTGCAATGCAATACTACGGTTGACAAATGACAAAATTAATGCAAATTACCCAAAATCTGAAAAACATATATATGGGAGCTATATCTAAATCTGAACCGATTACGAGCAAACTTCTCAGATACTGTAGTAGATGTCGGTGAAACCGTAGTGCAAAATTTTGGCAAGATTGGTCAATAAATGCGCTTGCTGTGACTCTAAAAGTGAAAATCGGGCGATACACATATATGACAGCTATATCTAAATCTGAACCGATTTCCATGAAATTCACCAGTAATGTAGAGAGTCAATAGAAAATCTTATCGAATTCCTAACAAATTTCAAGAGAATCGGTTAACAAATGACCATTTTATTGCATTATTACTGCAACTCGGACGAACATATATATGAGAGCTATATCCAAATCTGAACCGATTTCGATGAAAATTTCGATTCGTAACATCGGGAATCATAAAAAAATCCTTCTTGCCAAATTTCGAGAGGATTGGTTAATAAATGACCATTTTATTGCAGTATTACAGCAAATCGGACGAACATATATATGGGAGCTATATCCAAATCTGAACCAATTGTTTCAGTAGGCTTCGTCTCTAGGCCGAAAAACATGTCCATACCAAATTTGAAGACGATCGGCTTAAAATTGCGACCTGCAGTTTGTACACAAATTAACATAGTCAGACGGATGGACAGACAGACAGACAGACACACGGACATAGCTAAATCGAATCAGAAAGTAATTCTGAGTCGATCGGTATACCTATAAATGGGTCTATCACTCTTCCTTTTGGGTGTTACAAACTAATTCACTAAGTTATAATACCCTGTACCAAAGTAGTGGTGTAGGGTATAAAAATTATGGTTTTTATACCCCCTACCGAAGGATGGGGATATATTCATGTTGTCATTCCGTTTGCAACACATCGAAATATTCATTTCCGATCCTATAGAGTAAATATATATTCTTGATCAGCGTAAAAATCTAAGAAGATCTAGACATGTCCGTCCGTCTGTCTATTTAAATCACGCTATAGTCTTTAAAAATTGAGATATTAAACTCAAACTTTGCACAGATTCTCTTTTTGTCCATAAGCAGGTTAAGTTCGAAGATGGGCCATATCGGACTATATATTGATATAGCCCCCATATAGACCAATCGGCCGATTTAGGGTTTTAGGCCCATAAAAGCCACATTTATTATCCGATTTTACTGAAATTTGGGACTATGAGTTGTATTAGGCCCAGGATTCACTAATAGAAGGTTAGGTCACATGCAAAAACACAAAGTGGATAGGCCCCATAAACATCATTAAGGATGTCAAATCTGACGATTGAAAATGTCATCATATAGGAGAAAACGTAAACAAAGAATGAATGTAAAAAGAGAACAAGTTGACATCCTCAATGCCAAGTACTGCCACATATTAAAAAAAAAGTATATCGGCTGATCGCTTGGCTTAACCTTATTCAGTGAATCCTGTATTAGGCCCTTCGACATATTTCTTCAATTTGCCCCAAATCGGCTCAGATTTAAATATAGCTGAAATATAGACCGATCCCCCGATTTAGGGTCCTAAGCGCATAAAAGCCACATTTGTTATTCGATTTTTATGAAATTTGGGACAGTGACTTATATTAGGCCCATTGACATCCTTCGGAAATTTGGCCCAGATTGGTCTAGATTTGAATATAGCTGCCATAAAGACCGATCCTCCGATTAGGGTATTAGGCCCATAAAAGCCACATTTGTTATCCGATTTAAGGTTGTGGGCCTATAAAAGCCGCATTTATTTTCCGATGTCGGCAAAATTTAGGACAGTGTGTTTAATTAAGCCCCTTGACTTATTTCTGCAATTTGGCACAGATCGGTTCTGATTTGGATATAGCTGCCATATATACCGATCTCTCGATTTAAGATTTTGAGGCCAAAAAAGGCGCATTTATTGTCCAATTTCGCCGAAATTTGGAATAGGGAGTTCAGTTAAGCCTTTTGACATACTTTTGCAATATGGCACAGATCGGTCCAGATTTGAATATAGCTGCCATATAGACCGATTTCTCGATTTAAGGTTTTGGGGTCATAAAAGGCGCGTTTATCGTCCGATTTCGACGAAATTTGGGACAGTGAGTTAAGTTAAGCCCCTTAACATACTTCTGCATTATGGCACATATCGGTTCAGATTTGGATATAGCTGCCATATAGACCGATCTCTCGGTTTTAGGTTTTGGGGCCATTAAAAGCGCATTTATTGTCCGATGTCGTTGCAATTTGGGACAGTGAGTTGTGTTAGGCCCTTCGATATCCTTCTTCAATTTCACTCAGATCGGTTCAGATTTGGATAGAGCTGCCGTATAGACCGATCACTCGATTTGATGCTAGTGTGCCCATGAAAGTCGCATTTATTGTCCGATTTCGCCGAAATTTGGGACAGTGAGTTGTGTTAGGCTCTTCGAAATTTTTCGGCAACTTGGCCCAAATCAGTCCAGATGTGGATGTAGCTGCCATATAGACCGATATCTCGATTTAAAGTCTTGGCCCCATAAAAGGCGCATTTCTAAACCGATTTCACTGAAATTAAACACGGTGGCTTATGTAAGGCTTTTCGATATCCATGTCGTATATAGTTTAAATCGGTTTATTTTTAGATATAGCTACTAAAAAGACCAATATTCTCTTATACACAATTGAACAAGGACTTGACTCGTTATAACTGCTATGGGGCATAAGGTATGCATTTTACACCGGATTGTGATGAAAGGTGGTTTGCATACATACCCGAGGTGGTGGGTATCCAAAGTTCAGCCCGGCCGAACTTAACGCCTTTTTACTTGTTTACAATTAATTCCAATTCAATTTTCTAGAGAAGTTATTACCATCCTACCATTCCATCATATCGGAATTTGCCTTTTTTGTAATCACTGATATGTTAAGTCAAATTGAATTTTCAACTTCTAAACTTGCATAACCAATAATGGTCAGACCATTTTAATATTCGTAGCATTGACAAGCATCATGATTTGCATTTAAATATACAGACATAGGTTTGTCCTTGCTAATGTCAGATTCGAAATGCAATTCATTTATAAAAGGGAATTAACCCTTTGTTTCATTTCATTACATTCAAAGGAATATCTACCAAAAATATTATTTGGTATAGCACTTAAATTGTGATTTGGATTTGATACATCAAAAGCAGTTGCAACAATTGGATAACACACACACTCATACCTATTCCATTCAGTTAAATCTGTTTAAGGTATTTGATCGGCTTATAGTCAAAATTAGATTTTGAACTGAAACACATACTCATATACGTAGACATCGCCAACCCTTCCTTCGAAATGGCTAACTCAAACATATTTTCACAAATAATATCCTCTTTGAGAGAAGCTATAAAAAGGTCAGCAAAGATGTAACACATGAATGCCAAAAGATTGTTATAGAATTATAGTATGTGATAGTTTTCTCCCTCACTTCACCCGAAAGAAAGGTAAATGGCAAAGCAATAAATGGGAAAATAGCTTGGGATAGGATAATCAACATGGAACATGTCCACCAAGCATACTAAAGCTATGAGATGTCGCAGGAAGTTAATGTGAGATTTTAAGTACCGAAGGGCATAAAGGTTGGTACTTAAAAAGGTGGATATGCTTTTGACTTTAAGAATAGGATTACAGTCAGTGGTAAATTAAGACTCTTGCTGGTTATTGAGAATGAAACATACGCAATTACTGTTTTAAAACTGTTATAGAATAATAGATTAAATTTATTAAATTTTTCGACTATATTGAAATCCTTCAACCGAGTAATGATAAAACCCAACTTTTTCGGCTGTTATCCCTTAGAAACCAACCAACTTCAAACACCCTCTAACTGAACCCTCGGTAGAGCTGCACCACTGAGTATTTCATATGAAGTTCAACACGCAGTGGATGAAATGTACTAAGGGTGTGGTAAGAGGAATGGTTTTTTATACCCTCCACCATAAGATGGGGGTATACTAATTTCGTCTTTCTGTTTGTAACACCTCGAAAAATGCGTATAAGACGCCATAAGGTATATATATTCTTGATCATAATGACATTTTAAGTCGATCTAGCCATGTCCGCCCGTCCGTTTGTCCGACTGTCTGTCGAAAGCACGCAAACTTTCGAAGGAGTAAAGCTAAGCCCTTGAAATTTTGCACAAATACTTTTTATTAATGTAGGTTGGTTGGGATTGCAAATGGGTCAATTCAGTCCATGTTTTGATATAGCTGCCATATAAACCAATCTTGGGCCTTGACTTCTTGAGCGTCTAGAGGGCGAAATTCTCGTCCGATTTTACTGAAATCTTGCACGTGGTGTTTTGGTATCACTTCCAACAACTGTGCCTAGTATGGTTCAAATCGGTTCATAACCTGGTATAGCTGCCATATAAACCTATCTGGGATCTTGACTTCTTGACCCTTTACAGGGCGCAATTCTCATCAGATTTTTCAGAAACTTTGTAGAACTGCTTCTCCTATGACCTTCAATATACGAGTTCAACATAAATCGATGTGAATCGATCTATAGCTTGATACAGCTCCCATACAAAAACCGATCTCCCGATTTTGCTTCTTGAGTTATAGACCGATTTTGACCGTACTTGGCATAATTATTGGAAGTCATAACAAAATACTTCATGCTCAATTTCAGCCAAATCAGACAAAAACTGCGGCTTGTAAAGACTCAGGAAGTTAAATCGGGCAATCGGTTTATATGGCAGCTATACCAAGTTATAGACCGATTTGTACCGTAATTTGCATAGTTGTTGAAAATATTTTTTCAACAATTTTTATACCCACCACCATAGGATGGGGGTATAATCATCTAGTCATTCCGTTTATAACGCCACGAAATATTCGTCAAAGGCCCCATCAAATATATATATTCTGGATCGTCTCATCGTTCTGAATCGATCTTGCCATGTCCTTCCGTCTGTACACACCACAATAGCGGTCGAACGCGTAAAGCTAGCCGCTTGAAATTTTTCACTGATACTTTAAATTAATGTAGGTCGTTGGGGATTCCAAATGGCCACATCGCTTTCGATTTGAATATAGCTTCTATATAAACGGATCTCCCGATTTGAGTTCTTGAGCCCCAGAAAGGCACAATTTTCGTCCTATTAGACTAAAATTTTTCATATAGTATTCGTTTATGACTTCCAACAGTAGTGCCAAGTACGGTCTAAATCGATTTACAACCTGATATAGCTCCCATATAAACCGATCTCCTGATTAGACTTCCTGAGCCCTTACAACCAGCAAATTTTATCCGATTCGACTGAAATTTTGCATGTGGTGTTCCGCTGACACTTTTAACATCTGTGCTAAGTAAGGTCCGAATCGGTCTATTATCTGCTATAGCTTCCATAAAACCCGATTTCCCGACTTGATTTCTTGATCCCTTACAAATCGCAATTTTTGTCCGATTTTGCTGAAATTATGGATGCAGTGTTCTGTTACGACTTCCAACAACTGCGCCAAAGACGGTCCAGTCTATAAACTGATATTGCTCTCGTGTATACTGGTTTCTCGATTATCCTTGTTCGGTTGTGGCTTCCTGGGGCTCAATAAGTTGTTGTGACTTTCTGGGGCTCGTCAATCGGGAGATCGGTTTATATGGGAGCTTTATCCAAATCTGAACCTTTAGCAATCCCCAACGACCCCATCTGACCTCTAGACATTTATCAATCAGAAGAAGGCCGATTGGGCTCTCTTCAGAGAGTTCACCAATCGCCGTTTCAGTGAAATGACACCTCCCTCGGATGTGCCAGTTGCCGAGAGGAAATTCCAAGACAGCTTTAATGCAGCAACCGCTCGCTTTATACCAGCCGGTCGAATACCCCAGTTGCGGCCCAATTTCCCGGCGCAGGCAGTGGAACTCGCAGACGAGCATAATGGGATTCGTTGTACGGACCACACTAATCCCAGAAACAACGAGCTTTATCTGGAATTAACAGAGTAGTCAAGGAACTTAAGCGGAATTTGTGCCTGGAACAATGTTACTTAGGCTCCTAATTTGGCAAGCTGTGGTCTACAGTTATGCCACTCTCGAACCCCGGTAGACGGGATGACAGGACCACAGTCTCTTTTGGCGATGTAACCGTGACTGATCCGAAAAGATGCGCCAGGTTGTTCAACTGTCAATTGATTGTGCATCCCCAGATTGGCAGGGTGGAGAGCCATTTGCCGTATCCGTGGTCTTCGAGCCGATGGATAGCCATCACAATTCATGGTGGGCGAAGTTACGAATGTCATCCGTGGCGCTAAATTATCCAAGGCGTTGGGCCCCGACGGAATCTTTACACTTATGATGAAGAATCTGGATTTACCTGGAGTTGAGTAGCTTACTACAGTCCTGAATGTAGTTGCTATATGTCTGGAAAATAGGCAGGGTGATCCCGTTACTTAAGCCTGGAAAGGACGCGAGTTTGAGGGAGTCGAACAGACCGATCTCCCTTCTTTCAGTAGTAGCAAAGACGCTTGAGGCATTACTATTCTCGAGCCCTGTTGGAGAATTACCATTCGCCGAGCATCAACATGGATTCCGAAGACTGCATAGCACAACTGCTTTGCATGACATCACTCGCTCACATTTGCCATGGCTTGGCCATGTGATAGGACGGTCTTCGTGGCACTGGACCTATCGAAGGCATTCGACACGGTCAGCCATGCCAAACTATTTGAGGACATCCAACAACTCGTCCCTCCAGCCAGGCCTGAAACACTGAGACGCGAATTATCTGTGTGGTCATTTGTGGAATTCCGGGTAAGAAGTCGAAGCACCGTAGACTGAAACAGGGAGTTCCATGTGGCGAGGTGATATCTCCGGCACTGTTTAACCTCTACCTGTCCTCCATTCCACCACATCCTGACGGCAGAGAGATCGTACCACTTGCGGTCGATGGTACAATCATGGCATCAGGCCCCCACCCATTGTTGACATCTGTGATAGTTTGAACTTCCACCTCAACGAACTTGCCTCATATTTCGCTCCAAGGAATCTGAAGATAACTGCCACCAAATCTCCAAATCTGCAAAGACCATCCAAATCATCATCTTGGGGATAGGTATCCACCGCCCAAATTGAGGGTTCTAGGAGCTCAGGAATTAAATAATGGAGTAGGTTTATATGGGGGCTATTTACAAATCTGAACCGATAAGGTCTATTTGCAATCTCCATGGACCTACATCAAGAAGAAGTATCTGCACAAAATTTCAATGCCATGTTAAATGCATCTAAGTCCACTTTCCATGAGATTTCGGAAATACCATAGGCCCTATATCAGCCGACAACCTAATTAATTTTCTCAAGGGTGTTTCTTTTTTGTTTGATTTTGACAAGTATTTCAGATATGCATACTTGCTTTTGACACTCACTGTAACATTCAACCAAAATAAGCACACTCAGTTTCATACAAAAATTTTTGTGTATTAGCGCATGGGGAACATCTAAAACTACAAAAGGGACAACCCAACAATTATGCTATCATTTGGATCTCAGCTAATATTCCCTTAACACTACCGCGGCGGCAGTGCTTTACGCAACAACACTAGGAGTATGTAAAACCAAAATAAGTCATAAACTGGCACTAATAGCGCTCAAATATGAAATAGACCACACACCGCTGGTGTGTAATTTCTAATTTTTGGGATAGCACTTTCTCTGCTTTCACTAATTTGGATTGTTTTGGCGTTTGGTTTTGGCTAACATAATTTTTTGGGTTGTGCATAAAACTTATCAAAATCTCATTACGGGCGCAAAATACCATAGCAGCACAAGGGTCATGAATGGCAAGCCATGATGCTATCTGGTTACAGTCTCTAAGGGTTAAAGTGGTGTATGTATGCATCTTATCGGGAATTAAATTTTAAGGAAAATGGATGCTTAATATAATTTTAGTGATATCATCCAGATAATTGTCTGGGCTCTTAAAATGTTGATGGTAAGGTGAAAATTGACTTTTCTCTGTATCATATCTTAACTGAGTAATTAAGTACTGAAAAGAGCGCTGCAAGAAGCTAAACTTTTTTATACTATCGGTATATGAGAAACAAGTCTAAGGCACTAAATTTTGATTCCAAATTTCAACGAATTAGATGATGGCTTAGTTTAGTTGGGAAACCGGTCTACTCAGAAGCTACATACTAATATACAACATGGAATTTGGAGGAGTCGACTCTATGCAAATGAGTAGTGTTACTGACCAATATTCACCCAGAAGAATTGGCTGAACCTACAAACTTGAAATTTTGCATAAAGGCCACTCACGGTACGAAGGTGAAAGATAAGGCTGGATTTATAAAATTCGAAATAGAACATACTAAAACCAGTAAGGAAAAATAAAAGTCATGCGGTGTCGACTATATAATACCCTACCCCTACCACATGAGTACAATGTGGTAGCTATACCTAACTAGCCGAACCGGGCCCGTTCCGCTGCGCCTTCTTTAATTCTTTAATATCTCTTTAGGGTGGGGGCACTTCACCCTGAATGCGGATATCAAATTCGTGCCATTCGAACGTCCAATATGTCTGTTTGGGGGAGTTTTGGGGTTGGGGCCCGATGGGTACTTAGACTAAAATTTGAATACCACATTCGTATTCTACTCTCCAATACCTTTTATTTGATACCCATATTGTCCTTATCTGTCCACTTTTGATTTCGGGTGGTATTTTGGGAGTAACGGTGGAGAATTCACCCCCTTTCGTCATTAATAAATTATGAAGCCTATTCCTACTTCCTGACCATATTCATAATCTACTTCCGAATACCTTTCATTTGAGTCCCAAATTGTCATGATCGTCAAATAAACCAATTTTAGGGGGTTTTGGGGTTGGGGCGGACCCCCTGTTACTTGGACCGTAGTTTTAATATGAAATTGGTACTCTACTCCTCAATACCTTTCATTTGAGTCCCACATTGTCCCCATCGGTCCACTTTTATTTTTGGGTAGTACTTTAGGGGTAAGGGGGAGGGTCCGCCCTCCTCCGATTTCAAAAAATGATATATCCTATGTTTCCTTCCAGACCAACCTACACAATCTGTGAAAATGTCAAGGTATTCGGTTCAGCCGTTTTTGAGTCTATACGGAACAAACAAACAAACAGACAAACAAACAAACACAAATTGAATTTTATATATAAGATTCTAACACAGTTTTGGTGGACCTCGGGGGATGTTCTCAGATAGTAGTAGTAGAGAAAAAATCCTTTGTGCCAAATTTCGAGAGAACCGGTTAACAAATAACCACATTATTGCAATATAAGTCCAAATCGTACGAACATATTTATGGGAGCTATATCCAAACCTGAATTCAATTTTTATACCCACCACAATAGGATAGGGGGTACATTCATTTAGTCATTCCTTTTGCAACACATCGAACTATCAATTTCCGACCCTAAAAAGTAAATATATTTTGGATCGTCGTACAATTGTAAGACGATTTAACGATGTCCGTGTGTCTGTCCGTCTATCCGTCTGTCCTTCCGTCTGTTGTAATCACTCTAGAGCCTTCGAAAATTGAGATATTGAGCTGAAATTTGGCACAAATACATCTTTTTGATGCACGCTGGTTAAATTCTTGAACGGGCCAAATCGGACCATATTTCGATATAGCTGCTATGCCCATGCCCATAAATGCCCTATTTTTAATTCGATTTCGCTGAAAGTTGAAACAGTGAGTAGCTTTAAGCCTCCCGACATCTGACCCAAATATAGTCTATATCGGACTATATTTATATATAGCTGCCATATATACCGATCTGCCGATAAAGGGTCTGAAGCCCATAAAGCCTTACTTATTATCCGATTTCGCTGAAATTAGAAACAGAGGGTTATCTTAAGCCTCTTGCTATCCGACCTAAATATGGATCAATTCGGACTATATTTAGGTATAGCTGTCATATAGACCGATCTCCAGATAAAGGGTCTGAAGCCCATAAAAGGCTTATTATACCCTCCACCATAGGATGGATATAGGGTATACTAATTTCGTCATTCTGTTTGTAACTACTCGAAATATTCGTCTGAGACCCCATAAAGTATATATATTCTTGATCGTCGCAACATTTTATGTCGATCTAGCCATGTCCGTCCGTCTGTCCGTCCATCCGTCCGTCTGTCTGTCGAAAGCACGCTAACTTTCGAAGGAGTAAAGCTAGCCGCTTGAAATTTTGCACAAATACTTTTTCTTAGTGTAGGTCAGTTGGTATTGTAAATGGGTCATATCGGTCCATGTTTTGATATAGCTGCCATATAAACCGATCTTGGGTCTTGACTTCTTGAGCCTCTAGAAGGCGCAATTCTTATCCGATTTTATTGAAATTTTGCACGACTAGTTTTGTTATGATATCCAACAATTGTGCAAAGTATTGCTCAAATCGGTCCATAACCTGATTTAGCTGCCATATAAACCGATTTTGGTCTTGACTTCTTGAGCATCTAGAGAGCGCAATTCTTAACCGATTGGAATGAAATTTTGCACGACGTGTTTTGTTATGATATCTAACAACTGTGCCAAGTATAATTCAAATCGGTTCGTAACCTGATATAGCTGCCATATAAACCGATCTTGGATCTTGACTTCTTGAGCCTCTAGAGGTCGCAATTATTATCCGATTTGCCTGAAATTATGTACGACGGATCCTCTCAAGACCATCAACATACGTGTTTTTATGGTCTGAATCGGTCTATAGCCCGATACAGCTCCCATATAAATACATCTCTCAATTTTACCTCTTGAGCCCCCTAAGGGAGCAATTCTTATTCGAATTGGCTGACATTTTACACAGGTCTCCAACATATAATTTAATTGTGGTCCAAACCGGACCAAATTTTGATATCGCTCTAATAGCAGAGCAAATCTTCTCTTATATCCTTTTTTGCCTAAGAAGAGATGCCGGGAAAAGAACTCGACAAATGCGATCCATGGTGGAGGGTATATAAGATTCGGCCCGGCCGTACTTAGCAAGCTTTTACTTGTTTTTTATCCGATTTCGCTGAAATCTGGAACACCCGCTATCAGATCCAAGTATGGTTAAGATCGGACTGTATTTAGATATAGCTGTCATATAGACCGATGTGCCGATTAATGGTCAGAAGTTCATAAAAGCTTTATTTATTACCCGATTTTGATGAAATTTGTAATACAAAATTCAACAGTGACTTATATTTATTAGCCCATTCAATATCCGTGTCGAATTTAGGTGCAAAAGTTATCGAATTTTCACCGGATTGTGCCAAAAGGGGGTTTTCATATATACCCGAAGTGGTGGGTATCCAAAGTTCGGCCCGGCCGAACTGAATGCCTTTTAACTTGTTTAATTTACAAATGGGAGGCCACCGTAGCGCAGAGGTTAGCATGTCCGCCTTTGACGCAGAACGCATGGGTTCGAATCCTGGCGAGACCATCAGAAAACTTTTCAGCGGTGGTTTTCCCTTCTAATGCTGGCAACATTTGTGAGGAACTATGCCATGTAAAACTTCTCTCCAAAGAGGTGTCGCACTGCGGCACGCCGTTCGGACTCGGCTATAAAAAGGAGGCCCCTTAACATTGAGCTTAAACTTGAATCGAACTGCACTCATTGATATGTGAGAAGTTTTCCCCTGTTCCTTAGTGGAATGTCCATGGGCAAAATATGCAAAATGCAATTAAAAATGTATGTGCCAAATTTGAAGACAATCGGATGAAAATTGCGACCTTTAATTTGCTCACATTAACATGGACAGACGGACATAGCTAAATCGAATCAGAAAGTCGATCGGTATACTTATCACTGGGTTTTTCTCCCTTCCTTTTTGGGTGTTATAAACAAATTCACTGTGGTAAAAAAATGGAAAGGTTAATATGAGAGTTATATCAGATTAAATATCGATTTGTCGCACTTGGCACAGTTGTTGGAAATTGTAGCAGAACACTAAGCGCAAAATTTTAGTTAAATCGGACAAAAATTGCGGTTTCCAGAAGCTCCAGATGTGAAATTGGGAGATCGCTTTATATGAGAGCTATATCCAAATCTGAGCCAATATTGCCCATTTGCAACCTCCCAATGACGTGCATCAATATTAAGTGTCTGTGAAAAATTTCAAGCGGCTAGCTTTACATGGTCTGTTATGACTTTAGACAACTGTGCCAAGTACGGTCCAAATCGGTTTATAGCCCGATATGTCTTCCATGTAAACCGATTTGCCGATCTGACTTCTTGAGCCCCTGGAAGCCGCAATTTTTGTCCGACTCGGTTGAAATTTTGAACTTTGTGTTCCATTATGATTTCCAACAACTGTGTTAAGTACGCTCCAAATCGGTCTATAGCCCGATATAGCTCCCATATAAACCGATTTGCCGATCTGACTTCATGAGCCCTTACAAGCCGCAATTTTTGTCCAATTTGGCTAAAATTTTGCGACCGGTGTTTCGTTACGATTTCCATCAACTGCACAAGTACGGTCCGGATCGGTCTATAACCCGATATTGCTCCCGTATAAACCGATCTCCTGATTTGACTTCTTAAAAACTTATAATCTGAAATTTTATATATATAGTGTTTTATTATAACTTTCAACAACTTTACTAACTAAAGTCCAAATCGGCCTTAAGCCTGGTACAGCTCCCATATAAACCGATCTTCCGACTTCTTGAGTCCTTCCATGTCGCATATTTTGTCTGAAACTTTGCATGTAGTGCTCTATTTTCAACATCTGTACTGAAATAGAGCATATAGTGTTTTATTATAACTTTCAACAACTGTACTAAGGAAAGTCCAAATCGGCCTTTAGCCTGGTACAGCTCCCATACAATGTTGCCACTCAAGAAAGATATTTCCTACCAAAATATAAGAAAAATCCTAACAAACATGACCAAAACCTACCAAATGTTCTACCAGCCAAAAATGGGGTATATGTTTTTATACTCACCACCGAAGAGTTGACCATCAAGGCTGCAAAGACTAGATCGTCGTTATTCATATGGGATCCAGACTTGTCCGTCTGTTGATTGAAATTACTCTACAGCCTTAATTTCAAAGATGGCCTAATCTTAAGTTCATAAAGTCGTATTTTGTCTCGATTTCAATGAACAATCGTGTCGAGTTTGGAAAAACGATCTACCGATTTAAGTTTTGGAGCTCAGAAATGCACTTTTACTTCCCATTTTCGCCGTTACAGTGAAACTGTACCGCTCAACTTTTAAGTGTAGACCTCAGATGACTAAATTTGTATGCAGCTCCCATACAATGTTTTCCGATTGTATTCATCGAACTGCCAAAAGCCGCATTTTTTATCCAGATTTTACGAAGTTTGGAAGATATCCATTAACAATCGTACCGGCAGTTACGGTCAATAGAACTTTAGCCCTTTTTCAAATTTCGGCGATATCGGACAATAAATGTGCCTTTTATGGGCCTAATACCCTTAATCGGCGGATCGGTCTATATGGAAGCTATATCCAAATCTGGACCCATCTGGGCCATCTTGAAGATGGATGTTGAAGAACCCAACACAACAGACTGTCCCAAATGTCAGCAAATTCGGATATTAAATATGGCTTTTATCGGCCAAAACCCTAAATCGGCAGATCGGTCTATATGGGGGCTATATGAAGCTGTAGTACGATATAGCCCATCTTCCTACTTAACTTGCATATGGACGAAAAAGGAATCTGTGCAAAGTTTCAGCTCAATATCTCTATTTTTATACCTGCCACCATAGGATGGGGGTATACTAATTTCGTCATCCTACTTTTAACTCCTCGAAATATTCGTCTAAGGCCCCATAAAGTATACATATTCTTGAACGTCATGAAATTTTAAGTCGATCTAGCCATGTCCTTCCGTCTGTCCGTTCGTCTGTCTGACGAAAGCACGCTAACTTTCGAAAGAGTAAAGCTATCCACTTGAAATTTTGCACATTATTAGTGTAGGTCGGTTGGGATTGTAAATGGGCTATATCGGTCCATGTTTTGATATAGCTGCCATATAAACCGATCTGGGATCTTGAGTTCTTGAGCCACTAGAGGACGCAATTCTTATCCGATTTAGCTGAAATTTTGCATAACGTGTTTCGCTATGGCTTTCAACAAGTGTGCCAAGTATGGTTTAACTTGGTCCATAGTCTGATATAGCTGCCATATAACTCGATCTTGAATCTGAGCTTCTTTACTCACTAGAGGGCGCAATTCCTATCCGATTTGGGCGAAATTTTTTAATGAGTCGTTTTGTTATGACTTCCAGCAACTGTGCCAAGTTTAGTTTAAATCGGTCCATAATCTGATATAGCTGCCATATAACCCGATCTGGGATTTTGATTTCTTGAGCCTCAAGAAGGCTTAATTATTCGATTTGGCTGAAGTTTTGTACAATGGCTTCTCGCATGACCTCCAACATACGTGTCAAATATGGTCTAAATCGGTCTTTAGCCTGATACAGCTCCCCTATAAACCGATCTCCCTATTTTACTTTTTGAGCCCTAAATGGCCCCATTCTTATTCGACTTGGCTGATATTTTACACATATACTTCTTCTGGTGGTCTCCACCATTCAATTGAATTAGCAAAGCATTTCTTTTCTTTTATCCTTTGCTTAACTAGAAAGAGATATCGAGATACACGACAAATGAAATCCATGCTGGATATATGAGTGCTATATCTAAATCTGAACCGATTTTCATTAAATTCACCAGTAATGACGACAATCGTAAAAAAATCCTTCCTGTCAAATTTCGAGAGAATCAGTTAACAAATGACCATTTTTTTCCATTATTACAGAAAATCGGACGAACATATATATGGGAGCTATATCCAGATCTGAACAGATTTTTTCCAATTTCAATAGGCTTCGTCTCTAGGCCAAAAAACATGCCTGTACCAAATTTTAAGACCATCAAATTAACATGGACAGACAGAAGGGCATAGCTTAATCGAATCAGAATGATTCTGAGTCGATCGGTATACTTATCAATAGGGCTATCTCTGCACTAAGTTATAATACCCTGTACCACAGTAGTGGTGTAAGGTATAAAAGCCCTGATATGAGGGATAATATTTTTCATCAAAGGGAAAGTTTCCATAAAAAGTTGGAAAATTTATCCTTTTTTTGGAACAGTAAGTTGTTTTATACTGTTCATCAGCCACGATAACGTCTATCCAAATCGACCAATTTTATTCTGTTGTTTGTTTTAATCAATTACCTGCTAGTTTGTCTTTTAAGGGAATGTTCATGGAATAAATTTTCCTTTTAAGAAATTAATATTAAATAATAAAGTGAGTCACACATTTAAATTTAAACTTTTATTAGGTTAAAAAATGTCATTTTATTGCGTAACACCACCGTCGCATCGCTCCGTAAACTCGAAAAGTAATTTTACAATGAGTTGAGTTTGTTTTTATTCACCCCTCTAAAATAGCTTCTTACCTAGACTAAATATTTCCCAAGAGTCCCATGGCTCACCAGTCTGTGTTGTTGAAGTGGTTACGGAACGGAAGAGGCCATTTAATGCATTGTTTATCACACAATCAGTGCCTGTGTGAGTGTTATTGCTTCCTATGTCCCAACCATTGAATCCACACCAACACACACCCACACAAATTCCGGAGCACTTACACAGAGGGATTGCGGTGGGAAAAAAAAATCAAAAACATTTTACGAAAAATCCAAATCGGTCTGTATACATCTCCCATGGGGAATTCTCACGCATACCAAGAGCAGGGTAGCCTGACACACTTGTCTGTACGTTGGTGCATACACAATTTAATACAACCGTAAATATATGAGTGTGTAAACTTTCGCGGTAAAACAAAACTCACACACACCACCAACTCGAATTGTAACCAGTAATGCTGTGGAGCTGTAGCCCCCTCCAGCCACACCACTTCCGGTAAACACCTTCGACACTCACACACGCACACATACGACAAGGTTTTTGTACTTTTAAATCAGTTACTTAATGCGTGGATTTAAATAAGCGCTTACTGACTGTGACTTGATTTTTCCGGTATTGCAGCACCCCAGCGAATTCGCATTGTTCGCCACGATGAACGCACCCGGTAACCAAGCGTAAAATTGTGTGGCGTTTAGAGGAACGGATATGGGAGCTTACTTGAGGGCACACATACGCACAGTTTGAGGCATATAGATGCTGATGTACCCGGAAGTTCACCAAGCCAATTTTAATTTAAACAAAGGAAACGAAGTAACGAACTGTGTCAACGACTTGCTCATCACGTTGTCCTCCTTTCAACGTCATTAACAATAAATTAGATGACAAATTAAAATCTATGAATGAGAGTTTTACAGGATGCATTTGTCTGTCATCACCTTTGCGTGCACGAAATCAACAGGGGAAATGGAAATACCAGCACATTGAACGTTTCATCCTTTTAACAAGTAAAAACGTGCTAAGTTCGGGCGGGCCTTATCTTAGGACCCATTTCCATGGATTCTATGGATAAAAATTCCTACAATTGAAATTGGTTAAAGGCCATATATGTGCTTACGTACCAAAAATATAGCTCCCATATAATCCGATCTCCCGAATTGTAATCTTAAACCCTTGGAAGCCGCACTTTTTATCCAATTTGGATGAAATTTTGCAGGTAGTGTTCTGTTTAATACCTCCAACAAATGTGACAAATGCGGTCTAAATCAATCTATAACCTGATATAGCTCCCGTATAAACAGAAATCCCGATTTGACTTCTTGAGCCACTGGAAGCAGACCTTTTTGTCCGATTTGGCTGAAATTTCGCAGGTAGTGTTCTGGTTAGGACTTCCAACAACTGTGACAAATACGGCATATGTCTCCCATATAAACAGATCTCCTGATTTAACTTCTTGAGACCTTACAAGCCGCAATCTAGATCATCATTGTTCGGTTCCTAGAAGCACTCTGCCATCAGACTCATTTAGACGTTTGCGTCCATTGTGAGACCACAGGAACAGAGAAGGAAGATGCCTTCTAGTTCCTGACAACCTTCTGTCTGTCAGCATGTCTTCCGATTAGACAGTGACCTGTCATGACGGACACAATGACTGAGACGTCTGCTCTAGCCAATGACAGCAAAGCGGTAGACCTCTTCAAATCTGGATTAGGCCACAAAGTTGTGGAATGCTCATTCGCTCACACTAACGTCTTTCCATTCCCTTTTTCTTTCGGCGGAATAAACGTTTCTCCTCTCTCCTTTTCTCACGATACCTTTCCTTCATCTGGAGCGTTGCTACTGATTGCAGTGTTCTATATGCCGCATTCTTGGCTTCTGAATCATCTGGACACTTTTGGTCGTACCATGGGTCCTCCAAGGAAGGCCGGTAGCCAATTACGGATTTCGTGGCATTTTGCATGGAGATGGCAATGGTTTGCCACTGGGCCATTATATCATCGGAACAAGGAGTGCTTTCGCCATGCAGTTGGGTCAGTCGAGTGGAGATGCCGTTGCCATCTGTTGTGTTTCCAGCTTTTCAATGTCCAGCTTCCGTGCAGTGTCAGATCGTACTTTCCTCGCCATGCTCAAAGGGTTGCGAATCTTTGCTGCCACAAGGTAATGATCCGAATCTATATTCGCTTCACGGATCGATCGTACATCGAACCCGCTGGATGAATGGCTTCCATCTATCACAACGTGATCCATTTGGTTCCTCGCGTTTTGATCAGGTGTCAGCCATGTGGCTTTGTGAATATTTTTATGTTGAAATCTGGTGCTGCTAACTCTCACGTTTTTTTGCCGAGGCGTAATCTAATAGTTTCAACCCATTATCGGGCGGTATCTCGTGGAGGCTAAACTTTCCGACTGTTGGACCAAAGATGTCTTCCTTCCCTATATTCGCATTAAAATCTCCCATAATGATTTTAATACCTGATGCTAGCCTCTCATTCACAGGAGTAAAGCTTGAGACAAGGTGTTTCAGTCTCCGTCCAACCACAAATTCACAGTCAAATACATGCCTCGTGTTATAGCAGCTGTAGTATAGTTCTTCACCGTTTGGTGTTGTTGTGACGCAATTCCCGGTCCATGGTACTTCCTGTAAGGCGATAATATCTACCATGTAAAGGGTGATTTTTTTGAGGATAGGATTTTCATGCATTAGTATTTGACAGATCACGTGGGATTTCAGACATGGTGTCAAAGAGAAAGATGCTCAGTATGCTTTGACATTTCATCATGAATAGACTTACTAACGAGCAACGCTTGCAAATCATTGAATTTTATTACCAAAATCAGTGTTCGGTTCGAAATGTGTTCATTCACCGTTCAGCGATGAGGCTCATTTCTGGTTGAATGGCTACGTAAATAAGCAAAATTGCCGCATTTGGAGTGAAGAGCAACCAGAAGCCGTTCAAGAACTGCCCATGCATCCCGAAAAATGCACTGTTTGGTGTGGTTTGTACGCTGGTGGAATCATTGGACCGTATTTTTTCAAAGATGCTGTTGGACGCAACGTTACGGTGAATGAACACATTTCGAACCGAACACTGATTTTGGTAATAAAATTCAATGATTTGCAAGCGTTGCTCGTTAGTAAGTTTATTCATGATGAAATGTCAAAGCATACTGAGCATCTTTCTCTTTGACACCATGTCTGAAATCCCACGTGATCTGTCAAATACTAATGCATGAAAATCCTAACCTCAAAAAAATCACCCTTTACTTCTCCAATGCATCCATCAGCGGGTATACTGCCCCTTCTCTATGGAGGGTGTGGGTATAAAGTTGCAGATCTGCAAAATCATGGTCCTTTTTTCGTTTGCGTGGGTCGTCAACGTTAAGAGGGTCCGTTTTTACCACTCTTTTGTTTCTCTGAGTGATTCTTAAATTTTTCCGAGGGCGGATTAATGGCCCAGCGCCCAACCGCATGGGTTTTGTGGGATTTCACATGTATCCCTCGATGTCGCATGCCGCTTGCTCTAAGATCCGACACTTTCCCCGATTAGCCCCTAACCAGGGAATAGACGCTGATGTTGACCATTCTCGATTTCTACCCCCTTACCACCATTTTCAAAAAATGCCAGATCCCGGAGAATTGTGCACCAATTTAAGCGAAATTTTATATCCGACCTTGTGGTATGCAAAAAACACGAAACTGGTATATTTGGGGTGAAGTAACTGGGAGGGACGCCCGATCCCAAAACCCACCACAACGAATATTATTATCGATTGGGACAATATGGGTATGAAATAAAAGGTATTTAAGAGTAGAGTGTTAATTTAGCATCAAAATGGCACCTTAAGAATCTGGGTGGCCCCACCCCCAAAAACACTACCCAACAGGACACATTTACAGCTTTAGCCAATATGGGTATCAAATGAAAGGTATTTAAAGGTAGAGTACAAATCTGACATAAAAATTTATTCCTTAGTGTCTATGGGGCCTCCCCACCTCCCAAATCCCCTCAGCAGGACATATTTACCGATAGGGAAAATATGAGACTCAAATGAAAGGTATTTAGGAGTTGAATTCGAATAAAGAATTAAAAGTAGAATTCACGTAGCTTTGGCGCCGCCCCAAGCCCAAAACCGCACCAAAAATTCCGCCCAAAATAAAAAGTGGACCGATCGGGACCATAACTAAAATGAAAGATATTTCGATGTAGGATATGAATATGAGATTTAACAAGAAAGAGCGTGCTAAGTTCGGCCGGCCGAATGTTATACACCCTCCACCATGGATCGCATTTGTCGAGATCTAGGCGCGGTATCTCTTTTTAGGCAAACAAAGAATATTGAATATAAACTGTTATGTTATTGGAGCTATATCAGGTTAGAGTTCTATTCGGACCGTAAATGAGTAGAGTGCTTACCATTACAGAAGTCATTGTGTAATTTTTCAGTTCATTCGGATAAGAATTGCGCCTTGTAGGGGCTCAAGAAGATTGTGCTTCTTGAGCCCCTACAAGGAGAACGGTTTATATGGGAGCTGTATTAAGCTATTGATCAATTCAGACCATATTAGATACGTATGTTGAAGGTCATGAGAGAAGCCGTTGTACAAAATTTCAGCCGAATCGGATGATAATTGCGCTCTCTAAATGCTCAAGAAGTCAAGACCCAGATCAGCAGCTATTTCTCAATACAGTTCGATCTGAAACATATTTGGGTCGGATGTCAGGAAGCTTAAAACAACTAATTGTTTATAATTTTGGAAAAATCGGATAATAAATAAAGCTTTTATGGACTTCAGAACCCTTATCGGCAGATCGGTCTATATAGCAGCTATATCCAAATATAGTCCGATTTGGCCCGTTCAAGAGCCTATCCTGCGTGCAACAAAAAGTCATATCCATGCCAAATTCCAGCTCAATATCTCAATTGTTGAAGGCTGAAGAATGATTACAACAGATGGACGGATGGACAGAAGGACAGACTCACAGACATCTTTAAATCGTCTTAGAATTCTACGACGATCCGAATTATATATACTTTGTAGGGTCGGAAATTGATATTTCGATGTGTTGCAAACGTAATGACTAAATGAATATACCCCATATATATGGTGGTGGGTATAAAAATTGAGTGTAATTACCAAGGGGCCGCTCCAAAACCAAAACCGTCCCAAGTGGGCACATTGGACGATCATGATAATATGGGACTCAAATAAAAGGTATTCGGAAAAAAATTACGAAAAATCAGTAGGGAAGGGCAAAAGTCGGGCGGTGCCGACTGTATAATACCCTACACCTATCCTATAAGTACATTGTGGGAGCTATGTCCAATTCTGAACCAATTTTTATGGACCACGGCTAACAAATATATTCAAACTGTAATTACTACGGTTGACATATGACAACATTATTGCAAATTACCAAAGTCTGGCAAGATTGGTCAAACAATGCGCTTGTAGTGACTCTTGGGCTGAAAATATATATACATACTACTTTATATGGAACAAAAGTTTCCTTGGAATATTTATTTACTAACTTGACTAAGAGTTTAACAATATAAGTGCCTTTATCTGAATCCCATATGATATTTATTGGTCTACGAATTTAAGTTTGGATGTAAGGTGTACTCCATTCTTAAAATACTTCATTTCAGCCCTATATTTCATGATTTCTGATTTAGGGGTGTTTTCGGGGGAGAGGTGGTCCCCCAGATAATTGGCCCTGAAAAAGTGTCAGCATCGTGCTCTTCTCTCAAATACCATTTATTTAAACCCCATATTGCCACTGGCTTAAGAGGAGTTTACAGGATGAGGCATCCCCCAAACACATGGCCCCAAAATAGGTAATCAAAATCGTTTTCTAATCTCAAATACCTTTCGTTTGAGCCACATATTGGCATGGTCGAAAAATTTTTTCCCTTTGGAGGTGTTTTGGGAAAGGAAAATTGGTCCCGAAAATGGGTATCAATTCTTGTTCTACCCCCCAATACCTTTCATTTAAGCTCCACATTGACAGGGTCGGCAAATATGCCCGATTTAGGAGTGTTTTGGGGATTGGGGTGGTCCCTTAAACATTAAGTCCGGAAAACATATCAGCAACGTGCTCTATTCTTATATATCTATATTCATTTATTTGAACCCCATATTGGCATTGCAAAAATGAACGGCTTGGTGGGTGTTTCTCTTATTCTAAATACCTTTCATTTGAGTCCCATATTGTCGTCATTGCTCCAAATATATGTTTGGTAGGTTTTAGTGTGGGGCAGCCCCCCTAGGTACCCCATCCAAAATTTGGATGCCAAATTTTTATTTTTAGGGTACTATATGAGAGCACTCAAAATTTCGTTTAAATCGCACCACCCATCTCCGAGATCTGGCGTTTCTGAAAATAAGGGTAAGGGGGAGGGTACGCCCCCCCCCCCCCCCCCCTTCAGATATCAAAAAATGTAGTACCCTATTTTCACCACGGGGTCATTGTGCACCATCTGTGAAAATTTCAAGAAAATCGTTTCAGCCGTTTCTGAGTCTATAAGGAACACACAAATATACAAACAAACAAACAAACACAAATTGATTTTTATATATAAGATATGACAGCTATATCTAAATCTGGGCCGATTTCTATGAAATTCACCAGTAATATTGAGAATTATAAGAAAATCCTATCTACAAAATTTCGAGAGAATCAGTTAAAAACTGAGCACTTTCTTGCAATATTTCTCAAAATCGGACGAACATATATGTGGGAGCTATACCTAAATCTGAACCGGTTTCAGCAAAAGTCTCAGGTACTGTAGTAGTCGTCGAGGAAAGCGGTTTGCAAACTTTTTGGCAAGATGGGTAAATAAATGCGCTTGCTGTGACTCTATTAGTGAAAATCGCGCGATATATATATATATATATATATATATATATATATATATATATATATATATATATATATATATATATATATATATATGAGAGCTATATCTTAATCTGAACAGATATCCATGAAAATCACCAGTAATGTCGAGAATCACTTGAAAATCCTTTCTGCCAAATTTCAAGAGTTAACAAGTGACCATTTTATTGCATTATTACTGAAAATCGGACGAACATATATTTGGGAGCTATATCCAGATCTCAACCGATTTTAAAGAAATTCACCTACAATGTCGGGAGTCAATAGATCCTACCTGCGATATTTGGAGATAATTGGTTAACAAATGACTATTTCATTGCAGTATTACTGGAAATCGGACGAACGTATATATGGGAGCTATATCCGAATCTGAACCGATTTTTTCCACTTGCAATGGGATTCGTATCTAGGCCGATAAACACGCTCATACCAAATTTGAAGACGATGGAATAAAAATTGCGACCTGTAGTTTGTATACAAATTAACATGGACAGACGGACAGACAGACGAATAGACAGACAGACGAACAGACGGACAGACAGACAGCCAGACAGACAAACAGACAGACAGAGAAACAGACAGACATAGCTAAATCGAATCAGAAAGTGATTCTGAGTCGATCGGTATAGTTATCAATGGGTCTATCTCTCTTCCTTTTGGGTGTTACAAACTAATTCAATAAGTTATAATACCCTGTACCACAGAAGTGGTGTAGGGTATAATGAGGTTCAAGTGCTAGAAGGTAGCCTAACCCTAACCTAACCCTAACCCTCAAATACCTCCCAAAATGTGAATATTTGTCAATCATGGCTATATGGGTTCAACAAAAGGTATTTGGTATTAGATAAACAAATTTCACTGGGGAGATACATATGGAAGTTTGTAAGAAACTTATTTTTCGCGTGGTGCCAATTAAGGCGCAGCTGTGTGTGGATACAGCTAGTTATCATATAAAACACAAAATTTTATCAACATCTCATAAAGGGTGAAAGCCCTTCTAGCTGCAACCCCTTTTCTGTACCATTGCAATCGAAAATGCACACTTGAATGTAAATTATCATAGTGGCGTAAGTGAACATTTATAAACAACAAATCATGGAGCACAACACGTCTCCATTTAATTTATATGATGTTACATAAATCTACTTAATGTGCATTTTACATTAAAAGCATTTCTCCAGCTAAGCCCAAATGGTCAGTTCTTACTGTATATGGAACAATGTATGCAGCGGCTTTGCATGAGTAAGGATCTCATTGGGGAATGTTAATTAAGACCATTGCGTACATTAACATAATGATTCATTGTTGGTTGAAAGCAAATGAATTGGGATCGTAGGAGAAGACAGAAAGATATATATGCAAACATATGTAACATATCTTGGAAAAAGGAACTAAGCAATTAATTCATTTTCTATATTCATATAAAACATATCGGTCTACCACTACTAAAAAACAAGTAAAAGCGTGCTAACTTCGGCCGGGCGGAATCTTATATACCCTCCACCATGGATCGCATTTGTCGAGTTATTTTCCCGCCATTTCTTCTTAGGCAAAAAAAGGATATAAGAAAAGATTTGTTCTGCTATTAGAGCGATATCAAGATATTAACAATTATATGTTGGGGACCTGTGTAAAATGTCAGCCAATTCGAATAAGAATTGCGCCCTTTGGGGGCTCAAGAAGTAAATAGAGAGATCGATTTATATGGGAGCTGTATCTGGCTATAGACCAATTCAGACCATAATAAACACGTATGATGATGGTCATAAGAGGATCCGTCGTAAAAGCTTCAGGCAAATCGAATAATAATTGCGACCTCTGGAGGCTCAAGAAGTCAAGATTCCAGATCGGTTTATATGGCAGCTACATCAGGTTATGAACCGATTTGAACCTAATTTAGCACAGTTGGAAGTCATAGCAAAACACGTCGTGCAAAATTTCATTCCAATCGGATAAGAATTGCGCCCTCTAGAGGCTCAAGAAATCAAGATCCAAGATGGATTTATATGGCAGCTATATCGGGTTATGGACCGATTTTAACCATACAGAGCACATTTGTTGGATATCAAAAAAAAAAAACACGTCATATAAAATTTCATTCCAATCGCATAAGAATTGCGCCCTCTAGAGGCTCAAGAAGTCAAAATTTCATTCCAATCGGATAAGAATTGCGACCTCTCAAGAGGCTCAAGAAGTCAAGACCCAAAATCGGTTTATATGGCAGCTATATCAGGTTACGGACCGATTTGAACCATACTTGGCTTAATTGTTGGCTATAATATCAAAACACGTTGTGCAAAATTTAATTCCAATCGGATAAGAATTGCGCACTCTAGAGGCTCAAGAAGTCAAGACCCAAGATCGGTTTATATGGCATCTGTATCAGGTTATGGGCCGATTTGAACCATACTTGCCTTAGTTGTTGAATATCATAACAACCCACATAGTGCAAAATTTCATTATAATCGGATAAGAATTGCACACTCTAGAGGCTCACGAAGTCAAGACCCAAGATCGGGTTATATAACAGCTATATCAAAACATAGACCGATATGGCCCATTTTCAATCCCAACCGACCTACACTAATAAAAAGTTTTTGTGCAAAATTTCAAGCGGCTAGCTTTACTCCTTCGAAAGTTAGGGTGCTTTCGACAGACAGACTGACGGATGGACGGACAGACGGAGGGACAAGGCTAGATCGACATAAAATGTCACGGCGATCAAGAATATATATACTTTATGGGGTCTCAGACGAATATTTCGAGTAGTTACAAAGAGAATGACGAAATTAGTATATCCCCATCCTATGGTGGAGGGTATAAAAACGACTTACAAATACACACTATATGAATTTAGGCGATGCCCGGATTTGACCCATCCAAAAAAATTAGTCCCTTATAAAATTCTTAATCGTAGCTTCATTGCTGATATTGAAGTTACTGAAAATCGTCGAAAAATGTATTGGACTTACATGAGTTTTGTACGAAAAACGTTCCCACATTTGTTGTGTCCTTAGTAAGGTCGGCTATATATAAGGCCACCTTGGTCTATACTATAAATTTAATGTTCTCAAGTTTTTATATTGCCGAAATGTAGTTCGAAAACTTGAATGCTGCGTTAGAATTGTATTTATCTTCACTCAGTTTAAAGTGAAATTTTTAGAGCCAAGATAAATCCCAGCTGCATTTGCCACTCGACAAAAGCCAACTTTACCAAAGGCATTACTTAAAATTTGCATAAATACCTTGTAACCACATGAACAGTGTTAAGACTTAAGGTTAATCTTATTACAACTCAACACAATCATATGAGTCCTCCTACTTTGCATTACAGGATGCCGACATGTATTGCAGCCGTTAAAGCCATCGAGCGGAAGCGGTTCAAGAGCACACAGACCGAGGAATTTAACACCAAATTTATATGCGTAAAAGTAATTTCACAGCTACCAAAAAAAAAAAAAAAACATACACAAGGACAATAAAATAAAATTAAAATGGATGAATAACAAACCAAATAGGGTTTGCATTCGGGTTCCCGAAAAAAGATTACTCGGGATACCTTTTCGAATGCTGTTAAGATACAAATTTCAAAATTTTATGGTACCAATTTCAAAATAATGTCTTTGTCTAAAGCCAATTTGTCCACCACCATTCCATTAAGGAACAAGGGCAAAAGCTTCTCCACAAAAAGGTGTCACAAAGAGGTGTCACAAAGAGGTACGCCGCTCGAACTCGGCTATAAAAATGAGGCCCCTTATCATTGAGCATAAACTTGAATCGGACAGCGTTTACTGATATGTGAGAAGTTTGCTTCTGTTCAGTTTGTCTATACCTTGTTCTGGAAAATTGTGCGAACAATTCGGTCATAGCGATAAGGTACATCTACCAAAATATACAAGCAACAAGTAAGAGCGTGTTAAGTTCGGTCGGGCCGAATCTTATATACCCTCCGCCATGGATCGCATTTGTCGAGTTCTATGCGCGGTATCTCTTTTTAGGCAATCAAAGAATATTGAATAAGAACTGTTATGCTATTGGAGCTATATAAAATTGTAGTTCGATTCGGACCATAAATGAATGCTGAACACTGTACAAGTCATTGTGTAATATTTCAGTTCATTAGGATAAGAATTGCGTCTTGTAGGGCATCAAGAAGCAAAATCGGGAGATAGGTTTATATGGGAGCTGTACAGAGATGGTCCGTAAGACGATTTTTTAGGTTTCCGACTGTCAAAAAGTTGTAAAAGTCGAAAACGTCGTATACTTGTATAAAACGTAGAAAAAGTCGCAAACGTCATAAACCTTAATAACTCAGTGTAAAAGTTTGATTTTTAACAAATATTATTGTCACTTATTTGTTGTATATAGAAGAGTTTATATGTAAAAAAATTTCGCAATAAAAGAAATATTAAGTTTTTTTTTTAATTTTTGCATTTACATTTTTCACACAATAAATTGGAAATATACGCAAATTTCAAGTCAATTTATAAAGTAACGTTTAAGGATTTTTTTGTGAAGCAAAATATCAATAAATTATTAGTTTTCATTAATTATATTTAGAAATTGCAATTATTTTGTATCCTTTTGCAAAATTATTTGCTTCTCCCGTTTTAATTTGCTTTTTGAAAGCTGTTGTAAACGACATATGTTAAAAATGCATGACATCTGAGGAAGTGTCAAGTGAAATGGTACATGGAGTGTTAATTATGTTATTCAATAACAATACTTAAAAATAACATTACTTATTCAATAAAATACTTAACACGCCATCTTCCATTTCACTTGACATTACCTCACATTAGCATACTTAACACGCCATCTACCATTTCACTTGACACTACCTCAGATGTCATTCATTTTATAACATATGTCGTTGTCAACAGCTGTCAAAAAGCAAATTAAAGCGGGAGAAACAAATAATTTTGCAAAAGGATAAGAAATAATTAATAAAGAAAAATGTTGCAACCACCCAATAACTCGCAACAGCCAGAGGGATTTAGCGAGGGATTTTGCGTGTGCCACAATTCGTGAAGATCGGTTAACAAATGACTACATTATTGCAATGTTGGTAAAAATCGTGTAAACCTACGGTAGCTTTTTCTAATTCTGAACCGATTTTTTCCAATTTCAATATTGTTCGTCTCCAGGAGGAAAAAATTACTTATGCCAAAATTTTTAGTTAATCAGATCAAAAATTCGACATATTTTCGTTCGAATTTTTTTTTCTGTCAGAAACCTAGTTTTTTGGCTAGGCTTACGACGTTTTCGACGTATGTAATATACGTCGGAAATGTATGTCATATACGTCACTGTTTCTGACAGGCCATCTCTGGAGCTGTATCAAGTTATTGATCGATTCAGACTATATTAGACACGTATGTTGAAGGTCATGAGAGAAGTCGTTGTACAAAAATTTCTGCCAAATCGGATGAGAATTGTGCCCTCTAAAGGCTCAAGAAGTCTAGATTCCAGATCGGTTTATATAGCAACTATAGCAGGTAATCTATTGATTTGCGCCATACTTGGCACATTTATTGGAAGTCATAACAAAACACCTCATGCTAAATTTCAGACAAATCGGATAAGAATTGCGATATCTAGAGGCTCAAGAAGTCAAGCCCCAAGATCGGTTTATATGGCAGCTATATCAAAACATAGACCGATATGGCCCATTTACAATACCAACCGACCTACACTAATAAGAAGTATTTGTGCAAAATTTCAAGCGGCTAGCTTTACTCCTTCAGAAGATAGCGTGCTTTCGACAGACAAACGAACGGACCAACGGACCGACGGACGGACGGAGAGACGGACGGACAGACGGACAGACGGACATGGCTACATTGACATAAAATGTCGCGACCACCAAGAATATATATACTTTATGGGGTCTCAGACGAATATTTCGAGTAGCTACAAACAGAATGACGAAATTAGTATACCCCCCATCCTATGGTGGAGGGTATAAAAAACCCCCTTGACTGTCGCAGATCTCTCAACGAGATGGCTGAACAGTTCAAAATTCACCTGTTCTGGTTGCCGGGCCAGACAGTTATACCTGTGATTCGTAAAGTGGACGAGCTTGCGAGACTAGGAACTACTGTACCCATTCCAGGTATAGTAGAATTTGTGGGTATGCCTATAGCGACATGAAAGCTAAGCAGGGTGCTGTGACCATTCCCAGACTATGTGGCCTAATCTAGATTTGAAGAAGTCTATCGCGTTGTTGTCATTGGCTAGAACAGACGTCTCAGCCATTGTGTCCGTCATGACAGGTCACTGTCTAATCAGAAAATACAATATACTGACAGACTGAAGGTTGCCAGCAACGACTTTTGTAGAAGCTGTGAGGGCATCGAAGAAGAAAAGACTAAAGAACACCTTCTGTGTGGGTGTCCCGCACTAGCAGTCAAAACGAATTCCACATTAGATTCTCATTTCTTTGAGAACCTGTCTGATTTAGCGGATGTGAACATTCCCAAATTATCATGTTTTTAAAACGGATGGATGGTTCAGCAGTAGGAACTAGAAGGCATCTTCCTTCTTCTGATCCTGCGGTATCACAATGGACGAAAACGTCTACGTGAGTCTGATGGCAGACTGCCACTTCCTGCCATTCCCTTGTCAAGAACTGCCACCACCAAACAGTCCCTAGCGACATTAGCAATAGTTCTTGGACCCATTTAACTATTGATCGCCCTAGTTCTTTTAGGCATGCGATGCCCTCCAGGTGACCGCAGCCTTTTGGCTGACTACAGTGCAGTTTACGAATATAGACTTGTAGTCTTTGGGGTAGTCTGTGCAGCGAATTCCCGAGCCCAATTTAGGGCTCTCCCTATTAGTGAGAGTCTTAGGATCATTCGAACCAAGCCTCTCAATAAACCTGAAAGCGATGCGTCTTTCAACCTTTTAAAGAGCGTGTTGGTTTGCCGGGGAAGGCCGATGGCGTAGACAAATTATAGGCATGCGTAGAAAGAATAGGTTCGGCCTTGTCCTTAAGACTCGAACCAGGTGTCTTCGTCAAAAGCCCCTGCTGACCAGTAGTCTGTCGGCTAGTGGAGCCTTGAGCAGCCGCTCTACCTGTCGAGGTTTCTGTAGCAGACAACATGCTACGGCCTGATACCACCACCGCAGCTGTTGGGTCTTTGGAGTCCATTCTAATCCTACTCCCGGGCTCTAGATCTGCTGCTCCATTGGAATCAGACGCCGATCATTAACCGCCTAATGGATACCTCTATCGCCGAAAAATTTCATTTAAAAATATTTCCCTCTCGAAAAATAAGAAAACTTGAATCATGCAAACCCTAAAACCCTAGTATGCCTCTCACATCACCAATATTGTTGCTCTTGGAATGCTGTTCTTCATGAAGATTGTCGTTGAAAGTGCTGCTACAGTAGCTGATGCAATGGCGTCTGTTGGTTCTCGCTTATTGTTTGACATTGGCGATGGCATTACACGGTGCAAATGTTAATGGTGCATCAGTACGAGTATATTTTGGTACATGTGCAACTTTACCGAGAGGCAACAACGTCAACATTGCATACATTATTTGCATAAAGGACGCTTGGTTCATTGTGCAAATTTAAATGTAGGCAATGGAATTGAAAAGCGCTTACATACATTGAGGCAATAATTTCAATGTGCGTTCAGATCCATTTAATACGAAGCACTAAAAATTTTTTGACGATGACAAAAATTAAAATTTGTAATGCAGAATGAATAAATGGCCATTTCATGTAACACAAGAGATTGCTTGAACGGAAAATCGATATGAAATTATTTTCTTTAATAACAAAAATCTTACAACTCATCGAAAGTAAATACCAAAAAAAATGTCTATAGATAGGCAAATCTGAATCGGAGTGATTGTCTTGTTACTAACAAAATACATCAGATAAACTCATAAAATCTGCAGTTCAAAACATGAGGTTGAAAAGATGGTGCAAATATTAATCCACCATCCATCACTATGGACACACACCTCAGCCAGTAATCGGCTTGTTGTGCGCTCTAAAATTATAAAGAAACCTCTAAAAAGAAAATTTTAAGTTAGGAATTCCGTGCTATTTACAAAATCCTAAATTGTTTTCAATACCACTCCCCTAAGTTGGTTCAAGTCTTATTGGGTTGCCCAAAAAATATATTCCGGATTTTTTAAAAGAAAGTAAATGCATTTTTAATAAAACTTAGAATGAACTTTAATCAAATATACTTTTTTTACACTTTTTTTCTAAAGCAAGCTAAAAGTAACAGCTGATAACTGACAGAAGAAAGAATGCAATTACCGAGTCACAAACTGTGAAAAAATTTGTCAACGCCGACTATATGAAAAATCCGCAATTACTTTTTGGGCAGACACAATATATTGTGTCTCCACCTAAGTGCCGGTATCTGTTAGACGAAAAAACCGGGCAATGACAAAGGAAATGCTCCAACGTCTCATCATCTTCCCCACATGCCCTACCCATGCTGTCACTTGCCGCAACGAATTTACATCAGTGAGCTCGTAATCCTATGTGTCTCGATTTGATACCAACAGCTAAACTGAACTCTTTTTACTTCCTTTCAGTAATAGCCTCGCCTTCTCACGATCTGGATCCCCCCTTAGGATTTTCGGAGTCCTACCGTCCGTTTCGCTGATCCACAATCGCCCACTTCCTTAACTCGGACTGTGCCGACCCGAAAGGCTTCGGGTTAGCCATGTTTAATGACGGCAGTCCTTTGGCCTTCACCGCCAAATCGTCCGCCCTTTCATTTCCCCTTACTCCGTTATGGCCCGGCACCCAAACGATGCGGATTTCCCCATCCTCAGAGAATGCGCTAATCTCCTTTTTACACTGCAAGACTGTTCGTGACCTTACCGTCCTGGTTGTTATTGCCCTTATGGCAATTTTACTGTCATTAAAAATGATCACACTCGATGTCCTCACGTTAGCACCACACTACTTCAAGCATTCCGTGATCGTCCGGATCTACGCCTGCAGGACCGTATTATGGTCAGCCAGTCTAAAACAGCCCTCAGTCCCTGGGTTCTCAATGTAAACCTCCAGGCACACTCTGTCCTCTAGCTTTGATCCATCCGTGTAACATGATCCTCCAGATGGCAATACTAGGATTCCGTCAATCCAAGATTGTGCCGATGGCATCAGTGCCTTGCACTCGATTTCAAAGTTCATCTCAGGTATTCCATAGGAAACCTCTTCCATTCCTTCCAGGTTTCCTCGTCGTCGCCTCGATTATACCGCGATGGTATGAGCTGCCCCATCTTCAAACCAATCTCCCATCGCCTTAAGTCTCATAGCCGCAGTGGATGCCCCACACTTAATTTGTATGACAATGGGTCGAATGTCTAGAATAGTCTTCAGTGCCCTAGTGGGCGTGGTCCTAATCGCTCCGCCTATGACTAGACAACATATTCTCTGAACCTAAACATAAGGACCATATGTAGCACTTTTTCTCCATCGCAGTCCACCAAACTACTGCGGCGTAAGTAAGTATTAGTCTAATCATGCTCCTGTAGAGCCAGAAGACTCTCCTCGGATTCAGGCCCCATTTCGAGCCTACGGCCCATCTACATAGTGCCCAACATCTGTGAGCCTTCTCAGTACGCTCCTGAATGTGACACTTCCAATTCAGTATCCTATCCAAAATCACACCTAAGCCTTGCCAAATATCGAAATCGTCTTATTCAGGAAACGTGGTGCGTAAAATCGTCCCACCTTCGTCTTCTTTGTGAACAGGCATATATCTGTCCTCTCTGGGTTAACATTGGGACCTCTGGGTCTAGACCAGTCATATGCCATATGCAAGACCCTTTCGGCCCTTCTGCTTAGGTCGTTCGGATCCCTACCCCTTCGAAATATTGTAATATCGTCTGCGTAGCAGACGGGTTCAAATCCCTCCTCAGTCAGCATCCGTAAAAGGTCATTTATGGTGGTCACCCATAGGAGTGGCGATAAAATGCCTCCCTGTGGCGTGCCCCGTGCCACTTTGCGAAATCGGGTAATAAATAAAGCTTTTATGTACTTCAGACCCTTTATCGGGAGATCGGTCTAAATGCCAGCAATATCTAAATATAGTCCGATCGGAACCATATTTAGGTCGGATGTTGGAAGGGTTAACGCTACGCTCTGTTACAAATTTCAGCGAAATCGGATAAAAAATAAAGCTTTTATGGTCTTCAGACCCTTTATCGAGGGATCGGTCTATATGGTAGCTATATCCAAATATAATCGGATCTGAATCATATTTCAGTTAGATACAGGGAGGCTTAAAATAATCCACTCTTTTTAATTTCAGCGTAATCGGGTAATAAATGAAGCTTTTATGCCCTTCAGACTCTTTATCGGGAGATCGGTCTATATGGCAGCTCTATCTAAATATAGTCCGATCGGAACCATATTTGGTTCAGTTGTCGGGAAGCCCTAAACTACTCACTGTTTCAAATTTCTGTGAAATCGGATAAAAAATTAAGCTTTTGTGGTCTTCAGACCCTTTATCGGGAGATCGGTATATATGGCAGCTAAATCTAAATATAGTCCGATCTAACCCGTAGTTAGATCAGATGTCTGAGGGCTTGCAATAACTTACGTTTTCAAATTTCAGCTAAATCGGGTAATAAATAAAGCTTTTATGGGCTTCAGACCCTTTATCGGGAGGTCGGTATATATGTCAGCGATATCTAAATATGGTCCGATTTAGCCTGTTTAAGAACTTAACCAGCGTGCATCAAAAAGACGTATCTGTGCCAAATTTCAGCTCAACATCTCAACTTTTGCAGGCTGTAGAGTGATTACAACAGACAGACGTACAGACGCACGGATATCGTTAATTCGTCTTAGAATATTACGACGATCCGAAATATATATACTCTTTAGGGTCGAAAGTTGATATTTCGATGTATTGTAAACGGAATGACTAAATGAATAACCCCCTATCCTACTGTGGTGGGTATAACAAGTAAGAGCGTGCTAAGTTCGGCCGGGCCGAATCTTAAATACCCTCCACCATGGATAGCATTTGTCGAGTTCTTTGCGCGGTATCTCTTTGATACCGATTAGTCCGATTCGGACCATAGATGAATTGAATACAAAACATTGTTGAAGTCATTGGGTAATATTTCAGTCCATTCGGATAAGAATTGCGTCTTGTAGGGGCTCAAGAAGCAAAATCGGAAGATCGTTTTATAAATAATCGATACAGACCTTATTGGACAGGTATGTTGAAGGTTATAGTAGAAGCCGTTGTACAAAATTTTAGCCAACTTGGATAATAACTGCGCCCTCTAGAGGCTCAAGAAGTAGAAAGAGTTTTGCAATATTTCAAGCGCCTAGCTTTACTCCTTCGAAAGTTAGCGTACTTTATACAGACATGGCTAGATCGACTTAGAATCTCATGATGATCAAGAATATATTAACTTTCTGGGGTCTTAGATGCATACTTCGAGGTGTTACAAACAGAGTGACGAAATTAGTATACCCCCATCCTATGGTGTACGGTATAAAAAGTATTTCCGAATACAGTAAAAATGTGTTGTACATGGAGGCGGCAGCTCCTCATCGGATCAATCCGGTACGTACAACCTCCCTCCATAGCATTGTTGTGGTCAACTGCCTAGGTTATCACACCTTCATACTCAATTCCTTCCCCGTCCCTCTGACTAGTAAGGTAAAAAGAACAAGTAAAAGCGTGCTAAGTTCGGCCGGGCCGAATCTTATATACCCTCCACCATGGATCGCATTTGTCGAGTTCTTTTCCCGGCATCTCTTCTTAGGCAAAAAAGGATATAAGAAAAGAGTTGCTCTGCTATTAAAACGATATCAAGATATGGTCCGGTTCGGACCACAATTAAATTATATGTTGGAGACCTGTGTAAAATTTCAGCCAATTCGTATTAGAATTGCGCCCATTGGGGCTCACGAAGTAAAATAGAGAGAACGATTTATATGGGATCTGTATCGGGCTATAGACCGATTCAGACCATAATAAACACGTTTGTTGTTGGTCATGAGAGGATCCATCGTACAAAATTTCAGGCATATCGGATAATAATTGCGACCTCTAGGGGTCAAGAAGTCAAGATCCCAGATCGGTTTATATGGCAGCTATATCAGGTTATGAACCGATTTGAACCTTATTTGACACAGTTGTTGAAAGTAAAAATAAAATACGTCATGCAAAATTTCAGCCAAATCGGATAGGAATTGCGCCCTCCAGAAGCTCAAGAAATCAACTCCCCAGATCTGTTTATATGACAGCTATATCAGGTTATGAACCGATTTGAACCATACTTGGCACAGTTGTTGGATATCGTAACGAAATACTTCGTGCAAAAATTCATTCAAATCGGATAAGAATTGTGCCCTCTAGAGGGTCAAGAAGTCAAGACCCACGATCGGTTTATATGGTAGCTATATCAGGTTATAGACCGATTTGAACCATACTTGGCACAGTTGTTGGGTATCATACCAAAACACGTCGTGCGAAATTCCATTCCAATCGGATAAGAATTGCGCCCTCTAGAGGGTCAAGAAGTCAAGACCCAAGATCGGTTTATATGGTAGCTTTATCAGGTTATGGACCGATTTGAACCATACTTGGCACTGTTGTTGGATATAATAACAAAACACGTCGTGCAAAAATTCATTCAAATCGGATAAGAATTGTGCCCTCTAGAGGGTCAAGAAGTCAAGACCCAAGATCGGTTTATATGGCAGCTATATCAGGTTATGGACCGATTTGAACCAAACTTGGCACAGTTGTTGGATATGATAACAAAACACGTTGTGCAAAATTTCATTTTGATCGGATAAGAATTGCGCACGCTAGAGGCTCAAGAAGTCAAGACCCAAGATCGGTTTATATGGCAGCTATATCAGGTTATAAACCGATTTGAACCATACTTGCCACAGTTGTTGGATATCATAACAAAACACGTTGTGCAAAATTTCATTCTGATCGGATAAGAATTGCGCACGCTAGAGGCTCAAGAAGTCAAGACCCAAGATCGGTTTATATGGCAGCTATATCAGGTTATGAACCGATTTGAACCATACTTGGTACAGTTGGTGGATATCATAGCAAAACACGTCATGCTAAATTTCATTCCAATCGGATAAGAATTGCGCACTCTAGAGGCTCAAGAAGTCAAGACCCAAGATCGGTATATATGGCAGCTATATCAAAACATGGACCGATATGGCCCATTTACAATACCAACCGACCTACACTAATAAGAAGTATTTGTGCAAAATTTCAAGCGGCTAGCTTTACTCCTTCGAAAGTTAGCGTGCTTTCGACAGACAGACGGACGGACGGACGGACGGACGGACGGACGGACAGACGGACGGACATGGCTAGATCGACATAAAATGTCACGACGATCAAGAATATATATACTTTATGGGGTCTCAGACGAATATTTCGAGTAGTTACAAACAGAATGACGAAATTAGTATACCCCCCATCTTATGGTGGAGGGTATAAAAATGGTATAAGTCTGTTATTAAACTTTCAAAGTTTAGGTTTAGTGAGAGTCAATATTTATATACTTTTCTGAAACGTACTTCATGTGGCTGTTTGTGTTTACAGGGGAAGTTGGTACACAAAATTTCAGCCCAAAAGTTTAGAGACCAACCACCGCAACCGAAACAAAGTATTGTCAGTGAAAAAATTAAAAGTTAAAGTCCCAAACAAAAATGAAAAATTTCTTTTGCCTCCTTCGTGACTTGAACTTTAATCCAGAAATTCACTGAAACTGTTTTTCGATTAGTTTCGCTTGCAAACATAGGCAGATATTGGAAATCTAATTTCATTATGTACCAATTCTAGAATGTTTTCGTTGTCACGCAAAACTCGAAAATAAGAGAAAAATTCGTTTATAAAAAATGTTCTCAAGTATATGTGCTTCCTAACACAAACATGCTCACAAATGACAAAGAGCACACGTATCGCAGAAACACACATAGACTTGGAGAGACAAATAAATGCGACAACTTCAATTCAATTGTAAATTTTCTTTTATATTCACTGTACATACCGTATTGGGACGATGAAGTTGCTTCCAGTATATCCAACAATATCGTCATCAGCAGTATCCTGTTTTCTTCCCTGCGCTGTTTTGTCCTCCTCACTTTTGCCTTAAAGTTGTGAAGCGGGTTAAACAAAGTTCCTGTAAACTTGCCTAGCAAAGGCTGGCTATTGAAGATATTTTACAGTGGTTAAATGAATGAGTTAAGGTAAAACGGTCTAATTTTGGTCAAACATTAAAAGAAGCTTGAATTTTGGAGTGATACCCAGCAAACGAGCTCAAGAAAGGCTGTATGCTTCAATAATAAAAATAACAGGCAAAACTGCACAAATTATGAGAGAAGAAACCTTTCAGGTCGACGCAGCCTTTCAGGTCGACGCAGTCCGAGATAAGAGCGTGGTCTACAAACGCGCATGTAACACTGCGGAAAAAAAAAATGCCATGGGAAAATTTGACCATTAACATTAAGGAACAGGGGTAAATTTCTCACATATCAATATCGCCCGCATTAGGAGAGGGAAACCACAGCTGAAAAAGGAACAGGGGTAAATTTCTCGCATATCAATATCGCCAGCATAAGGAGGGGAAAACCACCGCTGAAAACTGTTTTTTCTGATGGTTTCGCCAGGATTCGAATCCAGGCGTTCAGCGTCATAGGCGGACATGCTAACCTCTGCGCAACGGTGGTCTCCAGGATGGGGGTATACTAATTTCGTCATTTTGTTTGTAACTCCTTGAAATAATTGTCTAAGACCCCATAAAATATATATATTCTTGATCGACATGACCTTTTATGTCAATCTAGCCATGTCCGTCCGTCCGTCTGTCTGTCGAAAGCACGCTAACTTTATAAGTAAAAGCGTGCTAAGTTCGGCCGGACCGAATTTTATATACCCTTTACCATGAATCTCATTTGTCGAGCTCTCTTCCCGGTATCTCTTTTTAGGCAAACAAAGGGTAAAAGAAAACAATTGCTATGTTATTGTAGCAATATAAAGTTATTGTTAATTTCGGACCATAATTGAATTGAATATTGGAGACCATAGTAGAAGTCATTGTGTAAAATTTCAGCCAAATCTAATAAGAATTACGCCCTTTAGGGGCTGAAGAAGTCAAATAGGGAGATCGGTGTAAAGGGGAGCTGCATTAGGCTTTAAAACGCTTCAGACCATATTCGACACGTATGTTAAAGGTCATGGGAGAAGGCGTTGTACAAAATTTCAGCCAAATCGGATAATAATTGCGCACTTTAGAGGCTCAAGAAGTCAAAATCCCAGATCGGTTTATATGGCAGCTATATCAGGTTATGGACCGATTTGAACAATACTTAGCACAGTTGTTGATAGTCATAACGAAGCGCATCATCCAAAATTTGAGGAACTCGGATAGGAATTGCGACCCCTAGAGGCTCAAGAAGTCAAGACCCCAGATCGGTTCATATGACAGCTATATCAGGTTATGGACCGATTTAAACCATACTTAGCACAGTTTTTATACCCACCACCGAGGGATGGGGGTATATTCATTTTGTCATTTTGTTTGCAACACATCGAAATATCCATTTCCGACCCTATAAAGTATATATATTCTTGATCAGCGTAAAAATCTAAGACGATCTAGACATGTCCGTCCGTCTGTCTGTTGAAATCACGCTATAGTCTTTAAAAAAAGAGATATTGAGCTGAAACTTTGCACAGGTTATTTTTTTTTTTTTGTCCATTAGCAGGTTAAATTCGAAGATGGGCTATATCGGACTATATCTTTATATAGCCCCCATATAGACCGATCCGCCGATTTAGGGTCTTAGGACAACAAAAGCCACATTTATTATCCGATTTTGCTGAAATTTGGGTCAGTGAGTTGTGTTAGGCCCTTCGACATCCCACGTAAAATTGGCCCAGATCGGTCCAGATTTGGTTGTAGCTGCCATATAGACCCATCCTCCGATTTAGAGACCTAGGGCCATAAAAGCCACATTTATTATCCAATTTGGGACAGTGAGTTGTGTTAGGCCCTTCGACTTCCTTCGTTAATTTGGCCCGGATCGGACCAGATTTGGATAAAGCTGCCATTTAGACCGATGCTCCGATTTAGGGTCTTGCGCCCATAAAGGCTCATTTATTTTCCGATTCTGTCAAAATTTGGGTCAGTGAGTTGTGTAGGGCCCTTCGACATCCTTCGTTTATATGGCCCAGATCGGTCCAGATTTGGTTATAGATGCTATATAGACCGATCCTCCGATTTAGGGACTTAGGGCCATAAAAGCCACATTTATTATACCATTTCGCTGAAATTTGGAACAGTGAGTTGTGTTAGGCCCTTCGCCATCCTTCGTCAATTTGATCGGATCAGATTTGCATATAGCTGCCATATAGACCGATCACTCTGTTTAGGGTTTTGAGCCCATTGTCCGATGTCGCCGAGATTTGGGACAGCGAGTTAAGTAAAGCCCCTTGACATACTTCTGCAATATGGCACAGATCGGTCCAGATTTGGTTATAGCTGCCATATAGACCGATCTCTCGATTTAATGTTTTGGGGCTGTGTAAGGCGCATTAATTGTCCGATGTTTTCGAAATTTAGGACAGAGATTTAAGTTAAGTCCCTCCACAAATTTCTGCAATTTGGTCTAGATCGGTCGAGATTTGCACATAGCTGCCATAAAGACTTATATCTCGATTTAAATTCTCATCCCCAAAAAAGGCGCATATATAATCCGATTTAACTGAAATTTGACACAGTGACTTATGTTAGGTTTTTCCACATCCATGTTGTGTGTGGTTCAGATCGGGTTATTTTTAGATATAGCTGCTAACAAGACCAATGTTTTGATATACACAATTGAAAAATTCCTTATATTTATAAGTATTTGTTCCAAATCGGAACATATTTCGATATAACTGCTATGCAATAACTGCAAAAGTTATACAATTTTCACCGGATTTTGATGAAAGGTGGTTTACGTATATTCCCGAGGTGGTGGGTATCCAAAGTTCGGTCCGGCCGAACTTAACGCCTTTTTATTTGTTGAATGTAAAAACGAAACGTATCGTGCGAAATTTCAGCCAAATCGGGTTGGAATTGCGCCCTCTAGAAGCTGAAGAATTCAAGATCCCATATCGGTTTATATGGCAGCTATATCTTAGTATGGACCGATATGGCCCATTTACAATACCAACCGACATGATCGCAACACACAAGACAAAAATTGTAAAATTTAATGATCTTCGCCCTAATAGGCAAAAAACTTGATAATGAAAAAATTAAGCAGAGCCCGGCCGAGATTCAAACCTGGTCACACGGAACAACAGCGAGAGTCGTTGCCTAGCGTTCGAAGCCATCAATACAACTTCCAACAGATGCACAGTATCATGGGTATACCATGGGAATAGTGTAGTTGTGTAGGCACAAAATCTGTCATTACTCAAAAACACATGCATTGGGAAAAGAACAGCTATTAGACAGGTTTGTCGAGTGTGGGTGATTTAAAGCAAAGAGACGTTTTCGCAATAAATTCGGCATAAGTACAACATACCAACATATGCCGCATGAAGCCTCACGTCTAATATGGCTGATAAGTAATTCTGAACTGAATTACGAAACGCGTCATCTAGTCCCTCTCCATCCCTCTCCATTTACAAAAAGAAAATCTCCGATCATTGAGCTCGCCTCAAAAGAGAATCAAACAAAAGTTTTAGAATTTAATGATATTCGCCCTAAAGGCAAAAAAACTTGAAAATTGAGGAAAACCAGTAAGGAAGGGCAAAGTCGGGCGGTGCAAACTGTATAATACCCTACACCTACCCTTTAAGTACAATGTGGGACATATATCCAATTCTGAATCAATTTTGATGCATCTCGGCTAGCAAATATGTTCAAACTGTAAAAACTACGGTTGACAAATGACAACATTATGGCAAATTACTCAAAATCTGACGAACGTATATATGCGAGCTATATCTAATTCTGAATCGATTCCGAGCAAACTTCTCAAATATTGTAGTAGTCGTCGAGGAAAGCGTTGTGCAAAATTTTGGCAAGATTGGTCAATAAATGCGCTTGCAGTGGCTCTTAAAATGGAAATCGGGCGATTTGCATATATCTGGGTCGATTTCTATGAAATTCACTAGCAATATTGAAACTCTTTGTATATTGTGGTAGTCATCGAGGAAATCGTTGTGCAATATTTTGTCAAGATTGGTCAATAAATCTGCTTGCAGTGGCTTTAGGAGTGAAAATCGTGCGATATATATATAAATGAGAGCTATATCTAAATCTGAACCGATTTCCATGAAATTCAACAGTAAAGTCGACAGTCGTAAAAAAATCCATCCCGCCAAATTTTGAGAGAATCAGGTAACAAATGACCATTTTATTGCATTATTAATGAAAATCGGACGAACATATATATAGGAGCAATATCCAGATCTGAACCGATTTTTTCCAATTTCACTAGGCTTCGTCTCTAGGCCGAAAAACTTTCCTGTGCCAAATTTGAAGACGATCAGATGAAAATTGCGACCTGTACTTTGTACACAAATTAACATGGACAGACGGAGAGACAGACAGACAGACGGAGATAGTTAAATCGAATCGGAAAGTAATTCTGAGTCGATCGGTATACTTATCAATGGGTCTATCTCTCTTCCTTTTAGGTTTTACAAACTAATTCACTAAATTATAATACCCTGTACCACAGAAGTGGTGTAGGGTATAAAAAGGCGTTAAGTTCAGCTGGGCCGAATTTTGAATACCCACCACCTCGGGTATACATGTAAACCATCTTTCGTCAAAATCCGGTGAATAATGCATACCTTATACCCCATAGGTATGGGTAGGCGACATCGGACAATAAATGCGCCTTATATGGGCCCAAAACCCAAAATGGGGGTATCGGTCAATATGGCAACTTTTGGGTTGCCTAAAAAGTAATTGCGGATTTTTTAAAAAAAGTAAATGCAATTTTGATAAAACTTAGAATGAACTTTAATCAAATATATAATTGCCATTTTGTTCGATAACATTTTGTCATCTTCCTGGCAAATTTAGTATTCGACGCTCATAGAACTTCTGGCCTTTATCTGAGAAAAAATTAACCAAGTGCGATTTTATAGGCTCATCATTGTCGAAAGTTTTACCATTTAAGGAGTTCTGCAAAGATCGAAATAAATGGTAGTCTGATGGTGCAAGGTCAGGGCTATATGGTGGATGCATCAAAAGTTCCCAGCCAAGCTCACTCAGTTTTTGGCGAGTGACCAAAGATGTGTCCGGTCTAGCGTTGTCCTGGTGGAATATGACACCTTTACGATCGACCAATTCTGGTCGCTTCTCCTTGATGGCTGTATTCAATTTGTCCAATTGTTGACAGTAAACATCCGAATTAATCGTTTGGTTCCTTGGAAGCAGCTCAAAATATACCACACCCTTCCAATCCCACCAAACAGACAGCATAACCTTCTTTTGGTGGATACCAGCCTTTGAAGTGGTTTGAGCTGGTTCACCATGCTCGGACCATGATCGTTTTCGACTAACGTTGTTGTAAACAATCCATTTTTCATTTCCAGTTATGATTCGTTTTAAAAACGGATCGAATTCATTGCTTTTAAGGTGCATATCACAAGCGTTGATTCGGTTTGTTAAATGAATTTCTTTCAATACATGTGGTACCCATATTAAAATTGACGCCAAACAAACAAATGTAAACAAAATTTCGCGCACTTTTTTTCTAAAGCAAGCTAAAAGTAACATCTGATAACTGACAGAAGAAAGAATGCAATTACAGAGTCACAAGCCGTGGAAAAAATTTGTCAACGCCGACTATATTACTACTATATTACCGACATTTCCTTTTTGGCAACCCAATATATCCAAATCTGAACCGATCTGGGCCAAATTGAAGAAGTATGTATAAGGGCCTCATACAACTCACTGTCTGAAATTTCGGCCACATCGGATTATAAATGCGCCTTTTATGGGCCCAAAACCTTAAATCTGAGGATCGGTCTATATGGCAGCTATATCCAAATCTAGACCGATCGGGGCCAAATTGAAGGAGGATGTCAAAGGATCTAACACAACTCACTGTCTCAAATTTCAGCATAATCGGATAATAAATGTGGCTTTTATGGACCTAAGACCCTAAATCGGCGGTTCGATCTATGTGGGGACTATATCAAGATATAGTCCGATATAGCCCATCTTCGATCATAACCAGCTTATGGACAAAAAAAGAATCTGTGCAATGTTTCAGCTTAATATCTCTTTTTTTTTAATTGTAGCGTGATTTCGACAGACAGACGGACAGGCGGATAGACAGGCGGACATGGCTAGATCGACTTAGATTTCTACGGTTAGCATGCCCGCCTTTGACGCTGAACGCCTGGGTTCGAATCCAGGCAAAAAAATTTTCAGCAGTGGTTTTCCCCTCCTAATGCTGGCAACATTTGTGAGGTACAATGCCATGTAAAACTTCTCTCCAAAGAGGTGTCGCACTGCGGCACGCCTTTCGGACTCGGCTATAAAGAGGAGGCCCGTTATCATTGAGCTTAAACTTGAATCGGACTGCACTCATTGATATGTGAGAAGTTTGCTACCGTTCCCTAGTGGAATGTTCATGGGCTAAATTTGTAGTGGCATCCATTGTACCACAGTGCATTGAGATAGTAAAGTAAAAACCATTTTGCAAAGTTAAATCCAATGTACGTGTGCAAGAAAATGTACTTACTTAGCGGGATTTGATGCTTAAACTTCTTCTTTGCTGTTAAATCGTAAATTTTGCAAAACGAAAATAGAAAAAAAAACAACACGCTGGCTGACTGGCAGTGCAGAAACAAAAGAACACAGAAAACCTTCCAGGAAAATAAGATGAAAAACTTTGAAGCGCCTACGTGACGCAAAATATTTAAAGTCTCTTTTTTTCTGGTGTCAACTTGCACACCCAGTCCTAGGCTTTCCCTTGTGACACTTTTCCCTATTTTTCCCAATATCAGCTCTCGTGACAATTCTCCTTTTCTAAGGAGAAAAATGTTTCGTTTCTCTTTTTTTTGCTTTTTCTACCTTCCACTTTGTTGTGAATGAAAGGTATTTAGCGCATGAATACAACAACAATGTAACAAATCGCTAGAGAAGAACTTTGGCACCACCAGTTTGCTACGGCAAAAAGCCGTTCCCTTCCCAGGACAACAGGGAAGTACGATATAATGAACAATTCCAGAAAAACAACAATCAGTCTACGTGTCATTCTCGTTAGTTGTTGTCGTTGTGTTCTTTTGTTTTCCATATTTAAAGCTCAGCCACACGCCCTCATCTTTGTCGCATTTCGAGTTCTACTGACCAGAGCCAATTGTTTATCCATGTTTCATGTTGGTTTTCTTTTGGCACAAATTCGTTCGTTCAGCTTCAGCAATTGACAAACGTTAAGCATTGTTCTGCGACAATGTCATTTCTTCTTATGTCATTTATCCTTTGCGATTATTGGATTTAGGGTTTGGATTAAGTCAGATGGCATTTAATTTGTTTTCCTTGTTGTTTCCACCGAAAGATTACCAAATGAGTATAAACAAAACATCATGTCCCAAATTTGAGAACAGTGTTTATGCCATGCACCACCAACACCACTTTGATAATGCGTAATAGCAGTTTGTGCACAAGAAGGGGAAAAGCTGAAACCGAATTTGGGCATACTCTTAATCACATCCCAGCAAGATTTTAAGGTTACATATTTTTATACCCTACAACTCAAAGAGGTGTACTAACTCTCCTAATTTTGAATAAAGCCATTTTCCAATATATTATTATCACTGAAATAAAATGTTGAAAAAGTGGTCCCGAAGGTGGTCTAGGTGTAAATTGGTCCAAGACAGAAGTTTTTCTTTTCAACAGCAAATACAAGGTACCCTCGATGACACCTGTCTGCTTGGGAGAGAGATCCCACTACTGAAAGTGCAAAATACCTTGGCACTATACACCTCCAAGAGAGTAATTGTCAAAAGTTTGGGGGTTTTCATCTGCGTGTCATATACTGGCTATATAATACCTATAATGCAATATGGTGTTGTAGTCTGGCGGACGACACTTCAAAATCAAATACTCATCAGGATCCAATAAATGACTCGTCTGTGCATCATTTCCGCATACATTTGGGCATTGTGGCTAAACAGCTTGCTGCGACTGTGAGGATAAGGAAGATTTCTCTTTGGTCAATCGGAGGCTACGGAGACTGTGTTATTCTTGATACAATGCCGATCTTCCATATATATCCTGGGACTACATATCGCCCGAGCCGCTATTTCATGAAATGTACTGTGCCACTTTTCCTAATAGCACCGATTGGAACTACAATATCCCTGGTAATAGAAGATACGTGGACTGAAGCACCAGGTAGGCTTTGGGGTGTACTTTGTAGAACTAGGACTAGTCATATCGAGAAGGTTACCCTACCATTGTAAAGAGTGATTTGTTAAGAGCTTGATAACTTTTTTTAAAAAAACAAGTAAAAGCGTGCTAAGTTCGGCCGGGCCGAATCTTATATACCCTCCACCATGGATCGCATATGTCGAGTTCTTTTCCCGGCATCTCTTCTTAGGCAAAAAAAGGATATAAGAAAAGATTTGCTCTGCTATTAGAGCGATATCAAGATATGGTCCGGTTTGGACCACAATTAAATTATATGTTGGAGACCTGTGTAAAATGTCAGCCAATTCGAATAAGAATTGCGCCCTTTGTGGGCTCAAGAAGTAAAATAGAGAGATCGATTTATATGGGAGCTATATCAGGCTATAAACCGATTCAGTCATCCGTCGTCCAAATTTCAGGCAAATCGGATAATAATTGCGACCTCTAGAGGCTCAAGAAGTCAAGATCCCAGATCGGTTTATATGGCAGCTATATCAGGTTATGAACCGATTTGAACCATATTTGGCACAGTTGTTGGATATCATAACAAAATACTACGTGCCAAAATTCATTCAAATTGGATAAGAATTGCGCCCTCTAGAGGCTCAAGAAGTCAAGACCCAAGATCGGTTTATATGACAGCTATATCAGGTTATGGACCGATTTGAACCATACTTGGCACAGTTGTTGGATGTCATAACAAAACACGTCGTGCAAAATTTCATTCCAATCGGATAAGAATTGCGCACTCTAGAGGCTCAAGAATTCAAGACCCAAGATCGGTTTATATGGCAGCTATATCAGGTTATGGACCGATTTGAACCATACTTGGCACAGTTGTTGGATGTCATAACAAAACACGTCGTGCAAAATTTCATCCCAATCGGATAAGAATTGCGCACTCTAGAGGCTCAAGAAGTCAAGACCCAAGATCGGTTTATATGGCAGCTATATCGAAACATGGACCGATATGGCCCATTTACAATACCAACCGACCTACACTAATAAAAAGTATTTGTGCAAAATTTCAAGCGCCTAGCTTTACTCCTTCGGAAGTTAGCGTGCTTTCGACAGACAGACGGACGGACGGACGGACGGACGGACGGACGGACGGACGGACAGACGGACGGACGGACGGACGGACGGACAGACGGACGGACATGGCTAGATCGACATAAAATTTCACGACGATCAAGAATATATATACTTTATGGGGTCTCAGACGAATATTTCGAGTAGTTACAAACAGAATGACGAAATTAGTATACCCCCCATCTTATGGTGGAGGGTATAAAAAACGCATAAAATTTGCAAAATCTCATCGGTTCTTTATTTGAAACGTTAGATTGGTCCATGACATTTACTTTTTGAAGATAATTTCATTTAAATGTTGACCGCGGCTGCGTCTTAGGTGGTCCATTCGGAAAGTCCAATTTTGGGCAACTTTTTCGAGCATTTCGGCCGGAATAGCCCGAATTTCTTCGGAAATGTTGTCTTCCAAAGCTGGAATAGTTGCTGGCTTATTTCTGTAGACTTTAGACTTGACGTAGCCCCACAAAAAATAGTCTAAAGGCGTCAAATCGCATGATCTTGGTGGCCAACTTACCGGTCCATTTCTTGAGATGAATTGTTCTCCGAAGTTTTCCCTCAAAATGGCCATAGAATCGCGAGCTGTGTGGCATGTAGCGCCATCTTGTTGAAACCACATGTCAACCAAGTTCAGTTCTTCCATTTTTGGCAACAAAAAGTTTGTTAGCATCGAACGATAGCGATCGCCATTCACCGTAACGTTGCGTCCAACAGCATCTTTGAAAAAATACGGTCCAATGATTCCACCAGCGTACAAACCACACCAAACAGTGCATTTTTCGGGATGCATGGGCAGTTCTTGAACGGCTTCTGGTTGCTCTTCACTCCAAATGCGGCAATTTTGCTTATTTACGTAGCCATTCAACCAGAAATGAGCCTCATCGCTGAACAAAATTTGTCGATAAAAAAGCGGATTTTCTGCCAACTTTTCTAGGGCCCATTCACTGAAAATTCGACGTTGTGGCAGATCGTTCGGCTTCAGTTCTTGCACGAGCTGTATTTTATACGGTTTTACACCAAGATCTTTGCGTAAAATCTTCCATGTGGTCGAATAACACAAACCCAATTGCTGCGAACGGCGACGAATCGACATTTCACGGTCTTCAGCAACACTCTCAGAAACAGACGCAATATTCTCTTCTGTACGCACTGTACGCATTCGTGTGGTTGGTTTAATGTCCAATAAAGTAAACTGAGTGCGAAACTTGGTCACAATCGCATTAATTGTTTGCTCACTTGGTCGATTATGTAGACCATAAATCGGACGTAAAGCGCGAAACACATTTCGAACCGAACACTGATTTTGGTAATAAAATTCAATGATTTGCAAGCGTTGTTCGTTAGTAAGTCTATTCATGATGAAATGTCAAAGCATACTGAGCATCTTTCTCTTTGACACCATGTCTGAAATCCCACGTGATCTGTCAAATACTAATGCATGAAAATCCTAACCTCAAAAAAATCACCCTTTAGTATGTATCAAGCGGAGATCTTTCTTCAGCAAGTAAAGCATGCTCAATCTCAGGACCCCCCACCACAATGGATTCGCTGAAAATTTGTACCTACTAAATTTAGTTGAAGGGCTAATTTTATTCCGCATACCAAACTTCTGTCAAAACCAGCGAAAATTAAAGGCTTCTAGGAACCGAATAAAGATAATCGAAACAATGGTCTATATGGGAGCTATATCAGGTTATAGACCGATTCAGATCGAACCTAACACAGTTGTTGGAAGTCGTATCAGTCGTAACACTACATGCAAAATTTCAGATAAATCGGACAAAAATTGCGGCTTGAAAAGGTTAAATTTGATATGGGATATCGTTTTATATGGGAGCTATATCAGGTTATATACCGATTTAAACCATCCTGAGCACAGTTGTTGGAAGTCATAACAGAACACCGCATGCCAAATTTGAGCCAAATCGGACGGAAATTGCTGCTTGTATGGGTCCAAGAAGTCAAATCGGGAGATCGGTTTATATGGGAGCTATATCAGGTTATAGACCGATTTGAACCCCACTAGGCACAGTTGTTGGAAGTCATAACAGAACACTACGTGCAAAATTTTTAGGGCAAATCGGACAAAAATTGCGGCTTGTATAGGCTCAAGAAGTCAATTCGGGAGATCGGTTTATAAGGAAGCAATACCTATATATGAATCTATATGGGCCATTTGCAATCCCCGAAAATTTTTTCCCTATGGGGGAGTTTTGGAAAAGGGATGATGCCCTTAATACATGGCCCTACATTTGGATATCAAATTCGTATTCTACTCCCAAATACCTTTATTTGAGCCCCATTTGTGATGGTCAGTAAAAAATTGCTGTTTGTGGGGTATTTTGGGCAAGGGGTAGACCCCCAGGAAATTGATCCCGAAAGTGGTCATCAATTCTTGCTCTACCCCAATTCCTTTCATTTAAGCCCCACATTGACATGGTCGGTAAATATGCCCGATTTAGGGGAGTTTTGGGGATTGGGGTGGTCGCCCAAACACTAAGCCCAGAAAATATATCAGCAACGTGCTCTATTTTCATATACTTGAACCCCATATTGCTATTGGCCTAAAAAATTGGGTATCAAATTCGTTTTCTAATCTCAAATACCATTCACTTAAACAACTTAATGAAAAAGACAGCAAATATATCCGGTTTGGGGTATGGGCCCTAAAAGCTATGAATATCGAGCTCTGCTGTCTTGAAGACCCAAATTGTCTTGGTGAGCAAATACGTCCTACTTGGTGGTTGTTATGGTGGTGGGACGTCCCCTAGACAGTTGGTCCCGAATGTTGATGTTAGATTCATGGTCTACTCCTAAATACCCTTCATTTGACCTCCAGTTTTCCATAGTCGGCAAACATGACCGATTTGGGGGGTGTTTTTGGGGATGCGGCGGCCTCTCAGTGAGTTGGCCTGGAAAATATATATCGGATTCGTGTTCTACTCTAAAATATTTCTTATTTGAGTCATATATTGCAACTGTCAGCAAATACTTCCTATTTGGTTTGGGTTCATAGACACTTTTCCCGAACATTGATATCAGATTCGTGCTTTACTTCCAAAGACCTTTCATTTGAGCCCCATATTGTTATGGTCGTAAAAATGTCTTTTTTGATGTATGTTTTCGGGGATGGGCGGCCCCCCAAACACTTAATCCCACATCTGGATATCAGATTCGTATTCTACGCTCAAATACCTTTTATACAAGCCCCATATTGCCATGGTCAGTATATAAATCCTGTTTGGGGGGTGTTTTGGGGAAGGGGTGGACCCCCAGAAACTTGGTCCCAACTTTGGATATCAGATTCATATTCTACTCGCAAATACCTTTCATTTGAGTCCCATATTGCCATGGTCGGTAAATATGTCCGATTTAGGGGTGTTTTGTGGCTTGGGGTGGTACCCTAACACTTGATCCGAAAATTGGATATCAGATACGTTTTCTTATCCTAAATACTTTTCAGTTGAGTCCCATATTGTCGTGATTGGTCTAAAAATATGTTTGGTAGGTTTTAGGGTGGGGCAGCCCCCCTAAGTACCCCATCAGAAATTTTGATACCAAATTTTTATTTTGGGGTACTATATGAGAGCATACAAAATTTCGCTTAAATCGCACCACCCATCTCCGAGATCTGACGTTTCTGAAAATTAGGGTAAGGGGGAGGGTCCGCCCTCCCCTTCAGATATCAAAAAATGTAGTACCCTATTTTCACAACGGGATCATTATGCACCATCTGTGAAAATTTCAAGAAAATCGGTTTAGCCGTTTTTAAGTCCATAAGGAACACACAAACAAACCTACAAACAAACACAAATTGATTTTTATACCCTCCACCATAAGATGGGGGGTATACTAATTTCGTCATTCTGTTTGTAACTACTCGAAATATTCGTCTGAGACCCCATAAAGTATATATATTCTTGATCGTTCTGACATTTTATGTCGATCTAGCCATGTCCGTCCGTCCGTCTGTCTGTCGAAAGCACGCTAACTGCCGAAGGAGTAAAGCTAGCCGCTTGAAATTTCGCACGACGTGTTTAGTTATGATGTCCAACAACTGTGCTAAATATGGTTCAAATCGGTCCATAACCTGATATAGCTGCCATATAAACCGATCTTGGGTCCTGATTTCTTGAGCCTCTAGAGAGCGCAATACTTATCCGATTGGAATGAAATTTTGCACGACGTATTTTGTTATGATATTCAACAACTGTGCCAAGTATGATTCAAATCGGTATATAACCTGATATAGCTGTCATATAAGCCGATCTGGGATCTTGACTTCTTGAGCCTCTAGAGGTCGCAATTCTTATCTGATTTGCCTAAAATTTTGTATGACGGATCCTTTCATGACCATCAAAATACGTGTTTATTATGGTCTGAATCGGTCTATAGCCCGATACAGCTCCCATAAAAATCGATCTCTCTATTTTACTTCTTGAGCCCCCAAAGGGCGCAATTCTTATTCGAATTGGCTGACATTTTACACAGTTCTCCAACATATAATTTAATTGTGGTCCAAACCGGTTCATATCTTGATATCGCTCTAATAGCAGAGCAAATCTTTTCTTATATCCTTTTTTTGCCTAAGAAGAGATGCCGCGAAAAGAACCCGACAAATGCGCTCCATGGTGGAGGGTATATAAGATTCGGCCCGGCCGAACTTAGCACGCTTTTACTTGTTATATATAAGATAAGGCCCGATTTTAACTTCTAGTGTCACATCAAGCGTATTTATTAACCCATCTTGCCAACATTTTGCACAACGCTTTAGTGGACTACTGCCACAGTATTTGAGAAGTTTGCTCGAAATTTGCTCGATTTTGAGAAATATTGCAATAAAGCTGTCATTTGTTAACCTTTCGAAATTTGGCAGGAAGGATTTTCTTATGACTCTCGACATTACAGGTGAATTTCATAGAAATTGGCCCAGATTTAGATATAGCTGTCATATACAACGCTTTCCTCTACGACTGCCACAGTATCTGAGAAGTTTGCTCGAAATCGGTTCACATTTAGGTATAGCTTCCATATATATGTTCGTCCGATTTTGAGAAATATTGCAAGAAAGTACTCATTTTTTACCCAAGTCTCTCGAAATTTGGTAGGAAGAATTTTCTTATGACTCTCGATATTACTGGCGAATTTCATAGAAATCGGCTCAGATTTAGATATAGCTGTCATATATGTATTTCGTCAGATTTTCACCCCATTACCCACTGCAAGTGTATTTTTTCACCAATTTTGCACAATGCTTTTCTCGACGAGTACCACATTATCTGAGAAGTTCGCTCAGTTGAGAAATAGATATAGGTCCCGTATACATGTTCCCAAAATTTTGGGTAATTTGCAATAATGTTGCCATTTTTAAACCGTAGTTATTAAAGTTTCAACATATTTGCTCGAAATGTGATATCGATTGTCTAATAACCTATCTGAAAACATCCGGCGATGTTCATCAAAATTGGTTCTGAATTATACATAGCTGCCACTTTGTACCTATAGCTTAGGTGTAGGGTATTTTTTGCCTTTCCTTACTGGTCTTATTACATATCTGAGCACCCATGACAAAGTCCATCAAAATCGGTTCAGAATACGACATAGCGTCCATATACTAATAATGCCCAATTAACCTTTATATGGTAAGTGTAGGGTATGATAGAGCCGACACCGCCCGACTTTTGCCATACCTTACTTGTTGTAATGATAATCTGTGATTTTATTTTTCACAATATTCAATGTCAATTGCCATTGCACATCCTCATTGTAACAACTTTCTCATTTCAAGTGTAAAAATAATCAAATTTTGCATCACACATAACGGCATATTCACAATATTAACGATTGCAATTAAAATGTAATAAAAATCATGCCAGCATTCACTTGAAACTTATTGTCTGATGAAAACTTAATTTTTGATCAATTTTACACCAAATTAAAAATTTCCTCTTGTATAACTTTCCATTGCATTCAACAAAATTCTTAAATCGAAAAATATGCATTTAAATGATTGTGACAGACTGCTGAGACGGAAAATGACGCAATACGCCTTTAGTGTCAGCGATTGTTTAAAGAAAAATTACTAGCGACTCGAAGGTGATTTTATTGCAATCACTTTTATCATAAAGAAGATAGAAGAGCTGCCTGAGCCTCAAACTCCGTCAATCCCATTAGCATCATTATCTTCATCGCCAACGACACCGATGAGCTATTGTCATCATTCTTGTCAACTTCATATGCTGTATGCTGCTCTCACAAGGATCATCAACTTGTTTGCAACTTGATGTGTTGAATGTCATAAAAATTGAGATTGTTGCCAAAAAAAAAAATCTAAAGGAAATGTTGGATAAGCGAAGGAATGCCATGTAGAAAACTCCTACGCGACAAATGAATGGATGAGTGTTTTGGGAAGAAGCTGGCTAAAATGCGTCATAAAACCGACATAAAACTCCAATTTTTCTTGAAGAAACTATGAGTGCTTGAATCTGTTTCACAACGCCCCCTTCAACTACAAATGCGCTATTCTCTTGTTATTCACACTTGCATAATGTTGAATTGATTGCAGGCACTGTGTTTTTCTGCAACAGAAATCTAATTTCTTTGAGGACCTACAAACAGTACTGAACGTACAAACAAGTAAAAAGGCGTTAAGTTCGGCCGGGCCGAACTTTGGATACCCACCACCTTGGGTATATATGTAAACCACCTTTCATCAAAATCCGGTGAAAATTGCATACCTTATGTCCAATAGAAGTTAAATCGAAATATGATCCGATTTGGATGAAATACTAATAAGTGCAAGCCATTGTTCAATTGTGTATAACAAAATATTGATCTTTTTAGTAGCTATTGTATATCTAAAAATAAACCGATCTGAATTATATACAGCAAGGATGTCGAAAAGCCTAACATAAGTAAATAAGTCAAATAATAGTTAAATCTTTAGACGTTTATGGGCTTAAGACCCTAAATCGGAGGATCGGACGATATGGCAGCAATATCCAAAACCGATCGGACCCAAATTGACGAAAAATGTCGAGTGGCTTCACACAACATACTGTTTCAAATTTTAGCAAAATCGGTTAATAAATGTGGCTTTTATGGGCCCAAGACCCTAAATCAGAGGATCGGTCGATATGGCAGCTATATCCAAATCTGAACCGATCGGGGCCAATCTAACGAAGGATGTGTAGGGGTCTAACACAACTAACTGTCCCAAACTTCAGCAAAATCGCATAATAAATGTGGCTTTTATGGGCCTAAGACTCTAAATCGGCGGATCGGTCTATATGGGGGCTATATCAAGATATAGTCCGATATAGCCCATTTTCGAACTTAACCTGCTTATGGACCAAAAAAGAATCTGTGCAAAGTTTCAGCTCAATTTCTCTATTTTTAAAGACTGTAGCGTGATTTCAACAGACAGACGGACGGACATGTCTAGATCGTTTTAGATTTTCACGCTGATCAAGAATATATATACTTTATTGGGACGGAAGTGGATATTTCAATGTGTTGCAAACGGAATGACAAAATGAATATACCCCCATCCTTCGGTGGTGGGTATAAAAAGTAACCTCGAGAAGGAGAATCAAAGTTAGGAACTCCGAGATACAAAATCCGGGCACTGACATAGGACTGACAGTCCTATGTGTCCTTTTATGATACCGAAAACTAAACTCACCTCCATCTTACTTCTTTTCAGCAAAAACCTCTTCTTCTCACAATCCAGATCTCCCAATAGGATTTTCGCCTTTCTACCGACCGTTTCGCTATTCCACAGTGTTGCGTACGCTTTCATAGCCCACGTACTGAACTGGGACTTCGTCGACTCGAAAGGCTATGGGTTAAACAAGTTTATTGAAAGCAGTCTACTGGCCTTCACTGCGAAATCGTTGCTTTTATATTCCCCCATACCCCGCTATAGCCTAACACCCAAACGATGCGGATCGTGTCATCTTCAGAGGAGGCGCTAACTCCTTCTTACACTGCAAGACTGATCTTGACCTTACCGTCCTGGTAGTTATTGCCCTGATGGCTAGTTTACTATCCGTAAAGATGATCACACTCAACTACCTCGCGTGAAAACAATACCACCTCAAGCATTCCGTGATCGCCCGGATCTTTGCCTGCAGGATCGTTCTAGGGTTAGGCTGTCGAAAACAGATCTCAGTTTCTTGGTTCTAAATGTAGACCCCAGGCGCACTCTGTCCTCTGGCTTTAATCCATCCGTATAACATGATCTTCCAGATGGCAATACTAGGATTCCGTCAATCCAAGACTGTGCCGCTGGCAGCAGTACCTCGCGCTCTACATCATGTGTCGTCTCAGGTATCGATTGCAAACCTCTTCCATTCCTTCCAGGTTTCCTATAGTCTTCTCGACTATACCGCGTTAGTATGAACTGCTCCCATCCTCTATCTATTCTCCCATCGCCTTAAGTCCCATAGCCACAATGGCTGCCCCACACTTGTAGCCTGTTTGTAGACGTCGAACAATAGTCCAGACGAAAAAACGACAATCGCTTGCAATCCAAACCTTTTCGGTGTGTGTGTGTGTCGAATTCATTTTTCGCTAGAACATACGGAAGCCAATGTTTTCAGTTTCACATGCTTATAATTTTGGGATTCCCATATGTTTGTTTCTTCCGATCTACTACCAATTCGTTTATAAGGGGTGATTTTTTTGCTATTATCTTTTTGACAACACGAGTTTAAACAGCTCACGCACGTTTCGCATTTTGTTTCACTGTCAAACATCTTCAGTTTGGTCTATAATTTAACCATGAACCGCCTTACAAACGATCGCTTGTAAATAATTCAATTTGATTTTCAAAATGCGTGCTCTATCAAGAAAGTTCATAGCGCACTTGTTCCATTTTACGACGAAGCTCATTTTTTGATCAAAGGGTACGTAAATAAATAGAATTGTCGATTTTGGAGTGAAGATCAGCCAGAAGCATTGCAAGAGCTACCAATGCATACAGAAAAAGCCGCAGTTTTGTGCGGTTTATGGGCTGGTGGCATCATTGGACCGTACTTCTTCAAAGACGATGAAAATCGTAACGTAACTGTGAATGGAACATCACAATTAGGCTATTACTCTGTATGTCCTGTGCCCTAGTGGACGTTGTCCTCATAGCTCCGTCTATCTCCTAACATTGCATTTTTTCTTCATCGAAGTCCTCCATACTACTAAGCCATAAGTAAGTATTGGTCTATTCACGTTCCTATAGAGCCAGTGGACTGTCCTCGTATTCAGCCCCAATCTTCTAGTGAGCGTAGCAGAGCTAACGCTTACTACTTACCGTTATTCCGGTGTCCTCATCTCTCGATTCGGCTGCGATGACTGTTTAATTGACACTTTCGATTGACATTTCACGATTAATCATTACTTATTATGTATTATTGCATGTTATCGAGAATTTACCAGTACAAATTTGCACTGATATTTTATTCAGAACATCTGACTTGCACTGGATTGGACTAACCTAGAACACAGCAACTGCCTCTGTTGGAATCTGAATCGGAAACACCACCGTTACTAAAGGCTGGGGACGAACTCTGCATCCCACTGGTTAATCCGTCTCTTCCCCGTTTGTGAGTCTGACGACTGGTTATGTACTTGAAGCATTACTCTCGGTCTTCCATTTTGACCCTACTACCTACCTTTTCCGAGATGCGGATATTTTTTATACCCTCCACCATAAGATGGGGGGTATACTAATTTCGTCATTCTGTTTGTAACTACTCGAAATATTCGTCTGAGACCCCATAAAGTATATATATTCTTGATCGTCGCGACATTTTATGTCGATCTAGCCATGTCCGTCCGTCTGTCTGTCGAAAGTACGCTAACTTTCGAAGGAGTAAAGCTAGCGGCTTAAAATTTTGCACAAATACTTCTTATAAGTGTAGGTCGGTTGGGATTGTAAGTGGCCCATATAGGTCCATGTTTTGATATAGCGGCCATATAAACCGATATTGGGTCTTGACATCATGAGCCTTTAGAAGATGCAGTTCTCATCCGATTGGGATGTAATTTTGCACGACGTGTTTTGTTGTGATATCCAACAACTAAGGCAAGTATGGTTGGAATCGGTCCATAACCTGAATAGCTGCCATATAAACCGATCTTGGACAAGCCAAGCTTTAGCCTCTAGAGGGCGCAACTCTTATCCGATTGGAATGAAATTTTGCAGGACGTGTTTCGCTATGACTTCCAACAAGTGTGCTAAGTATGGTTCAAATGAGCCAATAACCTGATACAGCTGCCATATAAACCGATCTTGGGTCTTGACTTCTTAAGCCTCTAGAGGGCGCAATTTTTATCCGATTGGAATGAAATTTTGCAAAAAGTATTTTGTTATGATATCTAACAACTGAGCCAAGTATGGTTCAAAGCGATTCATGACCTGATATAGCTGACATATAAACAGATCTTGAATCTTGACTTCATGAGCCCCTAGAGGGTGCAATACTTATCAGATTTAAATGAAATTTTGCACGAAATATTTTGTTATGACATCCAACAACTGTGACAAATAAGGTTCATCTCGGTTCATAACCTGATATAGCTGCCATATAAACCGATCTGGGATCTTGACTTCTTGAGCCTCTAGAGGTCGCAAATATTATCCGATTTGCATGAAATTTTATACGACGGATCCTCTCATGACCATCAACATACGTCTTTATTATGGTCTGAATCGGTCTATAGGCTGATACAGCTCCCATATAAATCGACCTCTCTTTTTTACTTTTTGAGAAACCAGAGGGCATAATTCTTATTCGAATTGACTGACATTTTACACAGGTCTCCAACATATTGTATAATTTAATTGTGGTCTGAATCGGACCATATCTTGATATCGCTCTAATAGCAGAGCAAATCTTGTCTCATATACTTTTTTGCCTAAGAAGAAATGCCAGGAAAAAACTCGAAAAATGCGATCCATGGTGGAGGGTATATAAGATTCGGCCCTGCCGAACTGAGCACGTTTTTACTTGTTCTTAATCGAATCCTCCATATTACTGAGCCATAAGTAAGTATTGGTCTAATGACGTTACTATAGAGTCAGTGGACTGTCCTCGGATTCAAACTTTATGGTTTCTAAAGCGAATATTTCGAGATGCTACAGACAGAATTACAAAATTAGTATACCTCCATCCTATAGTGGATACCCCATATCCTATAGTGCTGGGTGTAAAAAAAGTTTCCCATATAGACTAACTTCGTTTCTTGCCTTTATTCAGTGTGCAGTCATCAATTTGGTGAACTAAGATGCACGTGCATAAGTACCTTTCAAATCCTAGTTGGATTGCAAACTTCAAGTACGATAGCAGTAAATAGGACGAAATTCATCTTAATCAAAGTATGTGATAATATCGTCAAAGCAAATGAAAATAAAGCGTAGATAAAGTTTCTAGTTTTTAATTTTTCACTTTTTCCCTGAAAAGTAGCAACTTCATTGCACGCTCTGGTGCTTGCACTGAAGGAAAGAGTAGAGTATACAGGGACCAACCAAAAAATGTTTTCGGTATATACATCCTTGTATATAAAGGAGTTGCGTGACTGACTGACTGATCATCGCCCAACCCAAACGGAAATTTTGCACGAATGTTTGTCGTGGGTCATAGGCACGGGATAAGCTTCGATTTGGTGATATTCGTACGTTTGGGTACTAAAAAGTACCAAAAAGTACTAAATGGTACACAATTTCGCGAATGGAAAGACCTAGATTTATGTTCTAGGGCTCAAATTAAAGAGATCGCAAAAAAATAAGGTTCGGCAAAATAATTGGATAATCATACCGAAAGTGCGAGAAATAATACGTTTAGTACCGCAATTGGTACTATTTGGTACTTTCTTTGTAAAGAGCTCTGAATTTTGGAACTTAGGTACACTATGGTAACCCTATTTGACTATAATAGCTTTTGGAAAGTCATACATATAGGTACTAAAAAAAGTACCAAAAAGGTACGAAATGGGTAAACTTCATAAAGAACGGTTGGATATAGTTAGAATTTTGAAATTTGATTTAAAAGACATCTGGTGCAAAAGGATGATGGGGAAAAGAAAAATGGAAAAGGTAGTAAAGGTGACGGGAGAAAAGGTACGTTTAGAAACCCAATTGGTACAATTTGGTACTTTCTTTACAAATGGAGATAGAGGTCTGAAATTTGGCAGGTAGGTACAACTAGGAAACATATGATGAGTCACTACGATCTTTTCACAATTCGTACATTTAGGTACAAATATTGGTACCATTTGGTACTTTCCGTGCAGATTGAGCTAGAGGTCTGAAATTTCGCAAACAGTTAGAAGTAGGCGAAATATTGTCGGTGACTAAATGATCCCTTTAATATTTGTCCATTTTGGTACCAAAATTGGCATCATTTGGTACTTTCTTTGTAGATGGAGCTACTGGTAAAAAATTTGGCATGTAGGTACAGCTAGGAAAAATATGATGGGTAGATAAAATTTAAAAAGTTTGGTACTTAAATTGGTACCATTTGGTACCTTATTTATAAATGGAGCTACAGGTCTAAAATTTGGCATATAGGTAAAACTTAGGAATATATAATGGTCGACTAAATTATTTTTTTACAAATCGAAATTTTTTTTACTGAAATTGGTACTATTTTGTACTTTCTTCATAAATGAAGTTGGAGGTCCGAAATTTGGCATGTAGGTACAACTAAGAAATAAATTATGGATGACTAAATGATCCATCATTGATCCATGATCAAACTTTTACATTTTGGTACCATTTGGTACTTTCTGCAACTAAGAAATATATGATAGGTGAATAGTTGATCTGTTAAAAATTCATACATTTTGGTATCAAAAACAGTACGATTTGGTACTTTCTGTTCAGATGAAGCTAGAGGTCTGAACTTTGCCGTGCAGTCACAACTAGGAACAAGTAAGAGCGTGCTAAGTTCCGCCGGGCCGAATCTTATATACCCTCCACCATTGATCGCATTTGTCGAGTTCTATGCGCGGTATCTGTTTTTAGACAAACATAGAATATTGAATAAGAACTGTTATCCTATTGGAGCTATATCATGTTATAGTCCAATTCGGACCATAAATGAATTCTGATTGACATTGTAGAAGTTATTGTGTAATATTTCGGTTCATTCAGATAAGAATTGCGCCTTGTAGGGGCTCAAGAAGCAAAATCGGGAGATAGGTTATATAAGAGCTGTATCAAGCTATTGATCGATTCAGACCATACTAGATACGTATGTTGAAGGTCATGAGAGAAGCCCTTGTATAAAATTTCATTAAAATCGGATAAGATTTGCGCCTTCTAGAGGTTAAAGAAGTCAAGACCCAAGATCGGTTTATATGACAGCTATACCAGATTATGAACCGATTTGAACCATACTTGGCACAATTGTTGGATATCATAACAAAATACGTCGTGCAAAATTTCAATAAAATCAGATAAGATTTGCGCCTTCTAGAGGTTAAAGAAGTCAAGACCCAAGATCGGTTTATATGACAGCTATACCAGATTACGAACCGATTTGAATACTTGGCATAGTGCTTGGACATCATAACAAAATACGTCGTGCAAAATTTCATTCCAATCGGATAAGAATTGCGCACTCTAGAGGCTCAAGAAGTCAAGACCCAAGATCGGTTTTTATGGCAGCTATATCAGATTATGAACCGATTTGAAACATACTTGGCACAATTGTTGGATATCATAACAAAATAAGTCATGCAAAATTTGATTCAAATCGGATAAGAATTGCGCACTCTAGAGGCTCAAGAAGTCAAGACCCAAGATCGGTTTATATGGCAGCTATATCAACACATGGACCGATATGGCCCATTTACAATACCAACCGACCTACACTAATAAGAAGTATTTGTGCAAAATTTCAAGCGGCTAGCTTTACTCCTTCGGAAGTTAGCGTGCTTTCGACAGACAGACGGACGGACGAACGGACGGACGGACATGGCTAGATCGACATAAAATGTCGCGACGATCAAGAATATATATACTTTATGGGGTCTCAGACGAAAATTTCGAGTAGTTACAAACAGAATGACGAAATTAGTATACCCCCCATCCTATGGTGGAGGGTATAAAATATGATGGGTGACTAAATAATCAATTCACAACTGATACATTTCGGTACCATTTGCCTCTCTTTACAGGTGGAGCTAGAGGTCTGATATTTAACATGTAGGTATAAGAAGGAACAAGTAAAAGCGTGCTAAGTTCGGCCGGGCCGAATCTTATATACCCTCCACCATGGATCGCATTTGTCGAGTTCTTTTCCCGGCATCTCTTCTTAGGAAAAAAAAGGATATAAGAAAAGATTTGCTCTGCTATTAGAGCGATATTAAGATATGGTCCGGTTTGGACCACAATTAAATTATATTTATGTTGGAGACCTGTGTAAAATGTCAGCCAATTCGAATAAGAATTGCGCTCTTTGTGGGCTCAAGAAGTAAAATAGAGAGATCGATTTATATGGGAGCTGTATCGGGCTATAGACCGATTCAGACCATAATAAACACGTATGTTAATGGTCATGAGAGAATCCGTCGTACAAAATTTTAGGGAAATCGGATAATAATTGCGACCTCTAGAGGCTCAAGAAGTCAAGATCCCAGATCGGTTTATATGGCAGCTATATCAGGTTATGGACCGATTTGAACCATACTTAGCACAGTTCTTGGATATAATAACGAAACACGTCGTGCAAAAATTTCATTCCAATCGGATAAGAATTGCGCACTCTAGAGGCTCAAGAAGTCAAGACCCCAGATCGGTTCATATGACAGCTAAATACTACGTGCCAAAATTCATTCAAATTGGATAAGAATTGCTCCCCCTAGAGGCTCAAGAAGTCAAGACCCAAGATCGGTTTATATGACAGCTATATAAGGTTATGGACCGATTTGAACCATACTTGACACAGTTGTAGGATATCATAACAAAACACGTCGTGCAAAAATTTAATTCCAATCGGATAAGAATTGCGCACTCTAGAGGCTCAAGAAGTCAAGACCCAAGATCGGTTTATATGGCAGCTATATCAAAACATGGACCGATATGGCCCATTTACAATACCAACTGACCTACACTAATAAAAAGTATTTGTGCAAAATTTCAAGCGGCTAGCTTTACTCCTTCGGAAGTTAGAGTGCTTTCGACAGACAGACGGACGGGCGGACGGACAGACGGACGGACATGGCTAGATCGACATAAAATTTCACGACGATCAAGAATATATATACTTTATGGGGTCTAAGACGAATATTTCGAGTAGTTACGATCAGAATGACGAAATTAGTATACCCCCCATCTTATGGTGGAGGATATAAAAATAGTACGAAAAATAGTACAAAAAGTGCAAAATAGTACGAAATAGCTTATTTTCTCCTACAGCGAACAGGGACTGCTAAAATAAAGCAATTTGACAAAAGTTATCGCAGTCTTGACAAATATACGACATGCGGCAGAAAACGTACTAATTGGGGTGTTTTGGTACCAAGAAAGAATATATTGGGCAACTGTTAGACATTTTTTATTCGTATATTTAGGTCTCAAAAGTACAAAATAGTACTTTCTTAACGGAGTGAGCTCTCAAAATTGGGATACATGTACACATTGACTATAACTTTTGGGTGACCAGAGGATTATTTAAAATAGTACATTTAGGCACTAAAACGTACAATGTGGAACATTCTTAACGAATTGACTAAAAGCACTAAAAATTGAGATACGGTTACACTTTGACAGTCAATATTTGATGGTCAGATGATTTGTTATAGCCACCACCGATGGATGGGGGTACATTCTATTTGTCTTTCCGTTTGCAACACATCGAAATATCCATTTCCGACCCTATAAAGTTTATATATTCTTGATCAGCGTAAAAATCTACGACGATCTAGCAATGTCCGTCCGTCTCTCTCCATTTAAATCATGCTACAGTCTTTAAAATTAGAGATATTGAGCTGAAACTTTGCACAGATTCATTTCTTGTCCATAAGCAGGTTAAGTTCGAAGATGGGCTATATCGGACTATATCTTGATATAGCCCCCATATAGACCGATCCGCCGATTTATGGTCTTAGGCCCATAAAAACCGTATTTATTATCCGATTTTGCTGAAATTTGGGACAGTGGGTTGTGTTAAGCTACTTAACATCCGTCTTCAATTTGGATATTGCTGCCATATAGACCGATCTCTCGATTTAAGGTTTTGGGTCAATAAAAGGCGCATTTGTTATATGTTGTCGCTGAAACTTGGGACAGTAAGTCGTGTTAGGTCCTTCGAAATTCTTCTTCAATTTGGTCCAGATTTGGATATGGCTGCCATATAGATCGATCTCTCGATTTAAAGTTTGGTGGCCATTAAAGGCGCATTTACTTTTTGGGGCCATTAAAGGCGCATTATTTGCACCAATTCTTTTTTTTGTCCATAAGCAGATTTAGTTCGAAGATGGGCTATATCAGACTATATATTGATATAGCCCCCGTATAGAACGATTCGCCGATTTAGGGTCTTAGGCCCATAAAAGCCACATTTATTATCCGACTTTGCTGAAATTTGGGTAGCGTAAGGCCCTTCGACATCCTTCGTCAATTTGGAGAGAAGTTTTTACATGGCATGGTTAGATTAGGTTAGGTAAGAGTGACAGTCTTTTACAGACTCACTTAGACAATTTTAAGTCCATTGTGACATTACAGTAGCGACAGACCAAGGCTTCTGGCGGGAATCGAACTCACAACCCCTGCACTGGTAATCCAAGCACGCTTCCAACTCGGCTACCGGGGCGCCCTTTACATGGCATAGTACGCCTCAAATGTTCTCAGCATTAGAAACAATGTGCATTTATAGACCTATCGGCGCCATATTTGCCGTAAGTATTAAATGAATATCCTCGATTTGCCCCTCCCTTAAGAACCATGTACTCATTTTTTGACCGAAAACTGTGAACTTCAATACAAGTAGAAACTTAGCTCAAAACAACATTTTTATTCCAAGATGATGATAAAGTGCCCGTCTTTATGAAAATAAAATAAACTTTTTATGATGCTTTATTAGCGCAACTTAAAGCAACAGCAGTATGCATCAGCATAAGCATCAACGCTAACGCAAGCATCCGTGTTGAATTTAGTTGATGTCAGTTAAAGCTCCCCGCAGCTCAAACCCTTTAAATTTTACCAATAAAGTGGTGAGTTGGCAGTTTACAGTTAACTTTGCAGTGGCAAGGTTTGTGGCATAGTGGCATTTACTGCCAAAGACGCAGGCAGGGGATTTAATGCTACTTTAGAGGCAGTATAGTAGCCATTATTTGAGTGCCTAAGCAGTTTTAGCAAGGCTTAAATGTGATGCGCCATCCTTAGAATTAAAAGTCCCTGGCACATGCAACAACGCATTGCAAGGAGCAACCATTGTATAATACCTATGATGGAAATGCATACAAAATGTCTAAATTTTAAGTAAACAAAAATTTGTCTTACATTTGATGACATACTGCAACAAAATTACCAAAACAAAATTCCGTTCTAATTGTAAATTAGTTATGTGTAATGGGAGTAGGCACAGATGTTACAAACAAAGAACAGATGCTGTTGACAAAAGGAAGAAAAATGCATCTGCTCTACAGAATCAGCGAAATTTCATAGAGTATTTTTAGAAAGTAAACTGAATTCGGAGGCCACCGTAGCACAAAGGTTAGCATGTCCGTCTATGGCGCTGAACGCCTGGGTTCGAATCCTGGCGAGGCTATCAGAAAAAATTTTCAGCGGTGGTTTTCCGCTCCTAATGCAGGCAACATTTGTGAGGTACTATGCCATATAAAACTTCTCTCCAAAGAGGTGTAGGAGGTGTATAAAGAGGAGGCCCCTTATCATTGACCTTAAACTTGAATCGGACTGTACTCATTGATATGTGAGAAGTTTGCCCCTGTTCCTTAGTGGAATGTTCATGGGTAAAATTAGCATTTGCAAACTGAATTCGGAGGAGGGGATCTACGAAGACTCCCGAACACTCCTACGACTCCCAGACCAGAAATAAAGGGTTAAAATTGAAGTCTAGGCTCATGCGCTTGTTGTATTAGCGAACGACTAGTTCTAGCAAATTTTGTACGGCCACTATAAAATATGAGTTGGCGGGCCTTATGGTCATTCGGACAGACTACGAGAAGGTTCTACAAAGAGGCAAGGAGAACTCGTTTGTGTACAGGTTCTAGTAAACAAGTAAAAAGGCGTTAAGTTTGGCCGGGCCGAACTTTGGATACCCACCACCTCGGGTATATATGTAAAGCACCTTTCATCAAAATCCGGTGAAAATTACATACATTATGTCCTATAGCAGTTATATCGAAATATGTTCCGATTTGGACCAAATCCTAATAAGTATAAGTTATTGTTCAATTGTGTATAAGAAAATATTGGTCTTTTTGTAGTTATATCTAAAAATAAACCGATCTGAACCATATACGACACGGATGTCGAAAAGCCTAATATAAGTCACTGTGTCAAATTTCAGTGAAATCGAATTATGAATGCGCCTTTTATGGGGCCAAGACTTTAAATCGAGATATCGGTCTTTATGGCAGCTATATCCAAATCTGAACCGATTTTGGTCAAGGTCCAGAAAAATGTCGAGCCTAACACAACGCACTATGCCAAATTTCGGCGAAATCGGACAATAAATGCGCCTTTTATTGGCCCAAAACCTTAAATCGAGAGATCGGTCTATATGGCAGCTATATTCAAATCTGGACCGATCTAGGCCAAATTGCAGAAAGGCTTTGAAGGGCCGAAGATAACTCACTGTCTCAAAATTTAAACGATATTGGACAATAAATGTGCCTTTTATATCCTCAAAACCTAAAACCGAGAGATCGGTCTATATGGCAGCTATATCCAAATCACGACCGATCTGAGCCAAATTGACGAAGGATGTCGAAGGGCCTAACACAACTTACTGTCCCAAATTTCAGCGAAATCGGATAATAAATGTGGCTTTTATGGGCCTAAGACCCTAAATCGGAGGATTGGTCTATATGGCAGCTATATCCAAATCACGACCGATCTGAGCCAAATTCGCAAAGGATGTCGAAGGGCCTAACACAACTCACTGTTCCAAATTTCAGCAAAATCGGGTATTAAATGTGGCTTTTATGGGCCTAAGACCCTAAATCGGAGGATCGGTCTATATGGCAGCTATATCCAAATCTGAACCGATCTTGGCCAAATTGACGAAGGATATTGATGGGCCTAACACAACTAACTGTCCCAAATTTCAGCCAGATCGGATAATAAATCTGGCCTTTATGGGCCTAAGACTCTAAATCGGAGGATCGGTCTATATGGCAGCTATATCCAAATCTGAACCGATCTTGGCCAAATTGACGAAGGATATTGAAGGGCCTAACACAACTCGCAGTCCCAAATTTCAGCAAAATCGGATAATAAATGTGGCTTTTATGGGCCTAAAACCCTCAATCGGTGGATCGGTCTATATTGGGGCTATATCAAGACATAGTCCGATATATCCCATCTTCGAACTTAACCTGCCTATGGACAAAAAAAGAATCTGTGCAAAGTTTCAGTTCGATATCTCTATTTTTAAGGACTGTAGCGTGATTTCAACAGACAGACGGATAGATGGACTGACATGTCTCACGCACTTTTTGTGTTTTGTTTCACTCTCAAACAGAGCGCTGCGAACAGCGCTCTGTTTAGAAAGTTCATCGCGCTCATCTTCATTTTCAATTTCACGACGAAGCTCATTTTTGTCTCAATGGGGAGGTACATTGGCAAACTAGTCGATTTTAGAGTGAAGATCCGTAAGAAGCAATGCAAGAGCTACCAATGCATCCAGAAAAGTTCACAGTTTGGTGCTGTTTATAGGCTGGTGGCATCATTGGACTGTACTTCTTCAGAGATGCGAATCGTAACGTAACCGTAAATGGTAAGCGCTATCGTGAGATGATGTCCAACTTTTTTGCCTGTTGCTATTTCTCGTATTTCCTTTATTACAAAGAACAAGCGGGAGGCGAAGAAATGCGAGTTGAAAGTGTTGAATGACCACAGCTTTTTTGATGATCTTTTATGAGTTTCAACCTTGGAGAAAATACCGCAGAAATAGTTCCTCAAGTAAACTGAAGAAATTCGGATTGGGATGAATTTAGCACACATTCCGCAGGACTATTCTGTCTAGAACTGAAAAGTAAGTGGAAACTGTGGAGAACATAGACATAATGGTCAAGCGGAACACGAAATCCAATGATCCAAGCCAAGAGGCAACATGCGACGGCCATGGTTGATCCCCGAATTGGTTGGTCTAAGGAAGGGCTGCAGAAAACTCTTCAAGAGGGTGAAAGCCACAAGTGCATCGCACGATTGGATCGTCTATAACACTAAGCTAAAAAAATTCAAGAGAGAGAAAGGCTCAGAACTAATACTGGGTGAAATTCTGCAGCTAAGGAAGAACCTATCCTTGAGACCTAATACGGTGGGATATATGCAGAAGTCAAAGAATGTGTGGACAGTGTCTAGTGAGGAAACACTAGTACTACTCGTTGAAACACATTTTCAGGGAAACTTTCCAACGGAAAACGTGGTGGCTGAAGAGGCTGTCACTGATATGAATTTGTCGGAGGTTATTGGGGAAATTGTGTTTGAGTCGAAAATCCTTTGGGCGATAAAAAGTTTTGACCACTTTAAGTCGCCAGGCCCTGATGATGTATCACAGGTTGAATTACAAGCTGTGTACGGTAGACTGACTCTTTGACTTAGGGAAATATACTCAGCTTGTATCAACATGTGGGATATACCAGTGGGATAGAGAGACACTACGGCAATTCTCTTTCCCAAGGGAGGGAAACCATATCACGATAGCAAAAAGACTTTCCTAATAGTAGTCTGTCACCCTTTATGCTGAAGCCATTCCCATAGAATCTGAAGACTCTTAGAGAGATTTATAGAAACATATCTTAGGGCGAAGATCCCTGGACTTCGCCTGTATCGGCAATGGCATGCATATGGTAACAGCAAGCTTTAGCGTACCTAGAGGTGTACTGGATGGGCTTAGCCATTCCCATAGAATCTGTAAAAATTCAAATTTTCCCCAAGAACATTCCACTAAGGAACAGGGGCAAACTTCTCACACAGTCCTATTCAAGTTTAAGCTCAATGATAAGGGGCCTCTTTTTTATAGCCGACTCTGAACGGCGTGCCGCAGTGCGACACCTCTTTGGAGAGAAATTTTACATGGCATAGTAACTCACAAATGTTGCCAGCATTAGGAGGGGAAAACCACTAATGAAAATTTTTTTCTGATGGTCTCGCCAGGGTTCGAACCCAGGCGTTCAACGTCATAGGCGGACATGCTAACCTCTGCGCTACGGTGGTCTCCGAGTCTGTAGCCCCCCAAAATTTGCGTCTATACGTAAATTTTTTTAGGCCACGGTAGTGTCTGAGGTAAGCATATTCGCCTCTGACGCTCAACGTCTGGGTTCGTATCCTGTGAGAATGGATTGAGGATGGGAGAAGCTCATACCATCTCGATATAATCGAGGCGACGATAGCAAACCTGGAAAGAAGGAAAGAGGTTTCCGATCGGATACCTGAGATCAACCTTGAAGTCGAGTGCGAGGCATTGCTGACAGCGGCACAATCTTGGATTGACGGAACCCTGGTATTGCCATTTGGAAAATAATGATGCACGAATGGATCAAAGCCAGAGGACAGATTGTGCCTGCGGGTTTACATTGAGAACCCAGGGACTGAGATTTGTTTTAGACTGCCTGATCATAATACGGTCCTGTAGGCGGAGATCTGGGCGATCACGGAATGCGTGAAGTGGTGAGGTTGCTAACGCGAGGACGTCGAGTGTGAACATCTTTACCGACAGTAAAATTGCCATAAGCGAAATAACAACCAGGACGGTAAGATCACGAACAGTCTTACAGTATAAGAAGGAGATTAACGCCTTCTCTGAGGATGGCAAAATCCGCATCGTTTGGGTGCCGGGCAATAACGGAGTAAGGGGAAATGAAAGGGCAGACGATTTGACAGTGAAGGCCAGAGGACTGCAATCAATAAACTTGGTTAACTCGAAGCCTTTCGGGTCGACGCAGTCCGAGTTAAGGGAGTGGGTGACGAATGCGCATGCAACGTTGTGGAACAGCGAAACGGTCGGTAGGACGGCGAAAATCCTATGGGGGGATCCAGATAGTGAGAAGACGAGGCTATTACTGAAAGAAGCAAGAAGGAGTTCAGTATAGCTATTGGTATCATCACGGGTCACATAGGACTACGAGCTCACTTATGTAAAATCGGTACGGCAAGTGATAGCATGTGTAGGGCATGCGGGGAAGATGATGAGTCGTTGGGGCATTACCTTTGTCATTGCCCGGCTTTCGCGTCTAACAGATACCGGCACTAAGGTAGAGACACAATATCAGACATAAACCAACTTAGGGGAGTGGTATTGAAAACAATTAAGGATTTTGTAAGTAGCACGGAATTCCTAACTTACAATTTCTTTTTAGAGATAACTTTATAGTTTTTAGATCGCAAAGAAGCCGATTAATGGCTTAGGTGTATGTCCATAGTGGCATGGTTCGGATTAATATTTGCACCCTCAACCTTCAATCTAACCTGACCTATAGAACATCTGCTGTGTATGAGTCCCGCACAGGCAGGCAGAATAAGTCTCACTTGAGGTTCTCGTTTCTTTGAGAACCTGGCTGAGTTAGCACATATGAACAGTCGCAAGATGTTCGACTTTTTAAAAGCGATCTGAATGGTTCAATGGTAGGAACTAGAAGGCATTTTCCTTCTCCTGTACCTTTGGTTTTACAATGGAGGAAAATATTCAAGTGAGTCTAATGACATGATGACCATGATCCAAGTTTGTCTAAAAACTGATATAGCGGTAAGTTGATCTATTTGACGTCCTAAAATGTATGCAAAATTTCATCAAAATCGGCCCAGATTTAGATATTGTTCCCATATATATATTTTATCCGATGTGACCTTTTAAGGCTGTGGAAATCCACAATTGTTGACCTACCGTCAAAAACTCATACAAGCATAAATTCGATATTTTAATAGGTATGCAAAATTAAAGTCTGCCTATATTTGGAGATAAGTTAAATATATTAAAATTAGTACGTAGACGAGGTGGTGTAGGTTATTATATAATCGGCCCCACACAACATTCACCTTTCCTTACTGTTTTTTATACCCTCCACCATAGGATGGGGGTATACTAATTTCGTCATTCTGTTTGTAACACCTGAAAATATGCGTCTGAGACCTGAGACATAGTGAATATATATTCACTATGTCTCAGTATATATTGTCTCAATATATATTCACTATGTCTCAAATGACATGATCGTCATGTCATTTTCAGTCGATCCAGCCATGTCCGTCCGCTTGTCTGTCGAAAGCACGCTAACTTTCGAATTAGTAAAGTTAGCCGCTTGAAATTTTGCACCAATATTTTATATCAGTGTAGGTCGGTTGGGATTGTAAACGGGGCAAATCGGTCCATATTTTGATATAGCTGCCATACAAACCGATCTTGGGTCTTGACTTCTTGAGCCTATAGAGGGCGCAATTCCCGTCCCATATAATTGAAATTTTGCACGTGGTGTTTTTGTATCACTTTCAAGAACTGCGCTAAGTTTGGTTCAAATCGGTTTATGTTTTAATGTAGCTGCCATATAAACCGATCTTGGGTTTTGACTTCTTGAGCCCCAAGAGAGCTCAATTCTCGTCCGATTTTGCACATGGTGTTTTGGTATCACTTCCAACAACTATGTTAATTGTGATCCAAATCGGTTCTTAATCTGGTATAGCTGTCATATAAACCTATCCTGGATCTTGACTTCTTGAGCCAATACAGCGCACAATTTTCATCCGATTTGGCTGAAATTTCGCATGAGGTGTTTTGTTATGACTTCCAATAACTGTGTTAAGTATTGCGCAAATCGGTACATAACCCGATATAGCTGCCATAAAAACCGATCTGGGATCTTGACTTTATGAGCCTCTAGAGGGCGCAATTCTCATCCGATTTGGCTGGAATTTTGTACGACGGCTTCTCTCATGATCTTAAACGTATGTGTCTAATATAATCGATCAATAGTTTGATACAGCTCCCATATAAGCCTCCCGATTTTGTGTCTTGACCCCCTACAAGGCGCATAAGCAGGTTAAATTCGAAGATGGGCTATATCGGACTATATCTTCATATAGCCCCCATATAGACAGATCCGCCGATTTAGGGTCTTTGGCCCGTGAAAGCTACATTTATTATCCGATTTTGCTGAAATTTGGGACAAGGTGTTGTGTTAGGCCCTTCGACTTCGTTTGTCAATTTGGCCCAGATCGGTCCAGATTTGGATATAGCTGCTATATAGACCGATCTGCCGATTTACGGTCTTAGGCCCATAAAATCTACATTTATTTTCCGATTATGCTGAAATTTGGGGCAGTGAGTTGTGTTAGGACTTTCGACATATTTCTTTAATTTGGCCTTGATCGGTTCAGATTTGGATATAGCTGCCATATAGGCCGATCTCTCGATTTAAGGTTTTGGACCCATTAAAGGCACATTTATTATCCAATATCGCCGATATTTGGGACAGTGAGTTTTGTTATACACAATTGAACAATGACTTGTAGCTATTAGTATTTGGTGCAAATCGCAAAATATTTGATATAGCTGCTATGAGGCATAAGGTATGTATTTTTCACCGGATTTTGACGAAAGGTGGTTTACATATATACCCTAGGTGGTGGGTATCCAAAGTTCGGCCTGGACGAACTTAACGCCTTTTTACTTGCTTTTTCGATTTTTTAATCAAACACGTACCATAAACGTTTTCAAAGCAAGTTTGAAAATTGGTAGGTGGTGGTGTGTTTTGGCTAAGCATACAAAAAATAATGCTGTCTAATAAAACCAACATATATTCACGAAGCCTTGTAATACTTACGCAAACACATAGGCCCCACAACCTCAAATTACGAGCACATATTAAAGTTGTATGTGTTTTTGATATCACGTTTTTTGTAAAATGAAAATGAAGTGCAATAGTTTCAGAAAATAAAGAACTCACACACCATATTTAATTTAGTTACGTAGTTCCTTTTAGGCATAATGCACGAATGAAGGCAAAGTTCGTGTATGTGGAAGAATTTGTAGCAAATAAATTTTACCCTAGGCGCTAAACTTAAATTGCAACTGCTTCCGGTTGTCTTAAATGTTCTTAGTCACGCACCAAAGTTGTACCTTGATCCGTATGGCAACGAGTCACCTTGAGGAGCCTTCCATAGTCAATACAAACCCACAAAAAATAACTTGTAGTCTAGCTTTAAATAGCTTTTTTTTTAAAGAATACAAATTTGAAAAAAAATCATGGTCACGTAAGTGGGTGTAGAGCAGAGCTCCCTGGCTTTTAGTTCCCTGTTATAATAAAATTAAAGCAAGGTGTCAAAGAAGAAAGATAACATTTTTTTAGTCCTCAACTTTGGATTAGAGGAAGTACTGTTATTGCGTTTGACTACTGAATTAGCAATATTCGTTTGACTATCATGAAGGGATTTACTAATGAAGTCACTATGTTTGAAATACCTGGATGTATCGATCCGCAACTCTCTAAACAGTTGCAGAGTCTTACTAAGGCTAGGCGGTACCGACTCTTACTTAAAAACTAAGTGCCTGTGACTCTTAAAATGACACATCCAGTTATTGGCGCCTTTAAATAACAAATAGTCAACGTTCGGTCTGGTTAGGGACAGCTTCAGGCGATCGTCGGATTTTGAATAAACGGTTTTACATATCAAGGCATGGGAAGACCAAAAGCCCGATGGAAAGATCAAATTGTGGGAGACATCTCGAAACTTGGTGTCAGATGATTTTAGAATGAGCGCAGAAGATCGAGGGGCTTGGAACGCTATTCTATGTTCGGCTAGTGGAAGCAATATTCTGTCATAGCCAATTAAAGTAAAGTAAAGTAACGTATCAAGGCATACATATGCAATTCCTAAAAACCATTTTGTTGTACTTGAGTCTCTATGCAAAATGCATAGCCTAGAAGCCTCATATGTTTCCTCCACGGAGCCTCAGATTTCCACCAAGGATTTGTTCTGATACTTCGCCATTATATTTTCTTAGCTCAGCCTTTTAGATGTCTCAATCGTGTGGTGCTCTTGTGGCTTTTGCTCTGTTTAAGAGTTTTCTGTGGGCCTTCCTTAGACCAACTAGCTCTGGGGTCCACCATGATGGTCGCTGTTTTTCCCTGGGCTTGGTACTAGGACATGCTGACATTCAGGGCCTTCGTGATCCGCTTGACCACTATGTCTATATCCTCCATAGTTTTCACTTTCTTTTCTGGTCTAGAAGGGATAGTGGTGCAGAATTTGTGCCGAAATTTATCCCAATCCGCCTTTCTTCTGTTTACCCGAGCGACCACTTCTGCAGTATTTTCTCCAAGGCTAAAACTAATATAACGATGATCAGAGAAGCTGTGGTCATCCAAAACTTCCCAGTGGCATATTCTTCCGCTTATATATTCCGCTACAAAGGCAATATCTAGTACCTCCTGTCTTTTCCTGGTAATAAAGGTCGGCCTATCTCCCTTTATTACTAATCTCCAGATTGCAACTTATAATATATTCAATCAGCAGCTCACCCCTTTCGTTCACATCCGAACTTCCCCATATCTGGTGATGTGCATTAGCATCACTTCCTACAAGGAGGCTCTTCTTCCTTACTGAAGCGGCTTCAACTTGCGACTTAAGGTTTGCATCTCTGAATCGCCAGCCAGTAATGAGACTTGTTCATTTCAAGGCTGGCTACTTCTAAATCTTCAGTGCTTAGCGACGGAAGAAGAAAAACCTTTTGAATACTCTTTCCAAGAATACAGGCTCTGTGTCTCCCATTCCCCGTACCCTTGAGAAGTTTAAATTCCGGAATTCTTAGTCAACGAACCATTCCTCCACATACCCATGGTTCCTGGATAAGAACCACGTCAAATCCCCCTACCATCAGGAGGATATTTAGTGCCGCCGAAGCGGCCTTACAATGGTGGAGATTTATCTGTAGAAACCGGACCATAGTCAGGATTCAGAACTTCCACCACTGTTGAGTTAGCCTCGTCTTCTGATTGCACCAGGAGTTCATCCTCACAAGATTCGTTAGAATTTGTCATGATGAGCTTCCGTACGCATCCAGGGGCAGGTGAGAAAGCTGTGGAACCTCTCTTCCTCATGACACTGGACACTTGCGGCGTGGATGATTCCTCCTTAGATGCTTCACTAGATGCTGCTGTCGAAGTACTTTTTGAGTTCCACGCTTTTCCGCTGGCGCGCAACTTGAGCCCAGTCCAACCATATAAGCCAACCACACAGGGCTTGTCGGGTCCCGTTTCGATGCCATCCCCTCCTGTCTCGATTTTGGCACGGGGATTTTAAGTCTCCTGCAATCCCCCACACTTTTGCGATGTGGTCGATAGTTCCTCAGGCAAGTGTTCAGCAACAACTGCTGACTTGTCTTCTGATTCCCCAACCCCACCGCTTTTATAGACCTCCAGTTTCAGCTTGTTGAATCCGTAGAATACAACTCCTTCAGACTTGTTAAGATCTGCGAGGCAGCCGGAGTTGAGTACAAGTACTGCATATCTTCGGTCACCATCAGCCTGATCCAATCTACCAATCTCCCAGTCAGTGGTTGAAAGATTGGGATTACATTCCCCAAGTCTTCCAAGTATCGATTCAGGATCTGAGGGAATCCTTGGTATCCAAGCATGCTCCATTGGTAGATAAGGAATATCTTCCTTCTTGACTTAATCCAGTGCTGCCCCTGGCCAGATTTCACCAAAATTTTTTAGTGCACAACGATACATTTCAATTGAACGTTGAGATCCGAAGACAATTAGTCGGTATCGGCCCCGATACCAGTTTGCATCTTCACAAACTGGAGGAGACCCACAAAATTCCTCAATGACATCGGAGTATTCTGATGTCAATCCATTGACTATTCCACTCCAATTATTCCAAGGTATGTAGCCCAGTTCTTCTTCGACCCACCTAACCATTGTCTGTCGAGCCTGGATCAGACGCTCCACCAATCGAGGTTTCAGTAACAGACAACATGCTACGGCCTGAAAACACCACCGCAGCTGTAAGGTCTTTGGAGTCCATTCTGAGCCTACTCACGGGCTCTAAATCTGCCGTTGCACTGGAAACAGACGCAGATCATCAAGCAACTAATGGATACCTCTATCGTAGCTATCGTTGAGTGACTTAAATTCTTTTTCCAAAAATAATCACCTATTACGAATTACAGAGAAATTCCACTCAACGGTTCAAACAAGAATAAAAAAAACAAGTAAAAAGGCGTTAAGTTCGGCCGGGCCGAAATTTGGATATCCACCACCTCGGGTATATATGTAAACCACCTTTCATCAAAATTCGGTGAAAATTGAATATCTTATGTCACATAGCAGTTTTATCGAAATATGATCCAATTTGAACCAAATGTTGATAAGTACAAGTCATTGTTTAATTGTGTATAACAAAATATTGGTTTTTATTATATATAAAAATAAACCGATCTGAACTATATACGACAAGGATGTCGAAAAGCATAACACAAGTCAGTGTGTCAAATTTCAGTGCAATCGGATTAAAAATGCGCCTTTTATGGGGCCAAGAATTTAAATCGAGAGATCGGTCTATATGGCAGCTATATGCAAATCTTGATCGATCTAGACCAAATTTAAGAAATATGTGGAGGGGCTTAACTTAACTCTTTGTCCCAAATTGCGGCAACATCGGACAATAAACGCGCTTTTTATGGCCCCAAAACCTAAAACCGAGAGATCGGTCTATATGGCTGCTATATCCAAATCTTGACCGATCCAAGCCAAATTGAGGGAGAATATTGAAGGGCCTAACACAACTCACTGCCCCAAATTTCCGCAAAATCGGATAATAAAAGTGGCTTTTATGGGCCTAAGACCCTAAATTGGAGGATCGGTCTATATGACAGCTATATCCAAATCTGAACCGATCTGAGCCATATTAACGGAGGATGTCGAAGGGCTTAAGGCAACGCATTGTCCCAAATTTCAGTAAAATTGGATAATAAATGTAGCTTTTATGGACCTATGACCCTAAATCGGAGAATCGGTCCATATGGCAGCTATATCCAAATCTGGACCGATCTGGACCAAATTAACGGGGGATGTCGAAGGGCATAACTCAACTCACTGTCCCAAATTTCAGCAAGATCGGAAAATAAATGTGGGTTTTATTGACCTAAGACCCTAAATCGGCGGATCGGTCTATATGGGGGCTATATCAAGATATAGTCTGATTTAGCCATCTTCGAACTTAATCTGCTTATGGACAAAAAAAGAGTCTGTGCAAAGTTTCCGCTCAATATCTCTATTTTTGAAGACTGTTGTGTGATTTCGACAGACAGACGGACAGACGGACAGACGGACGGACATGTCTAGATGGTCTTAGATTTTTACGCTGATCAAGAATATATATACTTTATAGGGTCGGGAATGGATATTTCGATGTGTTGCAAACGGAATGACAAAATGAATATACCCCCATGCGTCGGTGGTGGGTATAAAAATGTTCAGGAACAAGAATAAAACTAGTAAGAATTTCGCACTTTAGGGGCTGAAGAAGTTAAATAGGAGATGGGTTTATAGGGGGGCTGCATTAGGCTATAAGACGATTCATGTCATTTTCGATACATATGTTAAAGGTCATAAAAGAAGCCGTTGTACAAAAATTCAGCTAAATCGGATAATAATTGCGCCCTTTAGAGGCTCAAGAAGTTAAGGTCCCATATCGGTTTATATGGCAACTATATCAGGTTATGGACCGATTTGAACTTTTATCAATACAGTTGTTGGAAGTCATAAGAAAACAAAAAAATAAAAGAAAACGCAAAAGGGGGAAAACCAAAACAACGATGGACTGACCAAGTGTAGAACGATATCTCAAAACTGGCTGTGAGAGATTGGAGAAGAAGCGCAGAAGGTCGAGACGTTTGGGCATTTATTCAAAGTTTGGCTAGAGGAATACATTTCCTGTAATGGCCAATTAAATTAAAGTAATATCAAAACATGGACCGATATGACCCATTCATAATCCGAGCAGACCCACACCAAAAGGAGGTACACGTGAAAAATTTAGGATAGCTGCCATATACATAGACCGATTTCCCGACAAAAGGTCTAAATCCCACAAAAGCCGCAGTATTGCCCGATTTTGTTGAAATTCAGCACAGTTTGTCAGACCCTTCGACATCCGCGCAGAAATTTAGATCATTCTATATTTGAATATAGCTGCCATCTATACGGGTCTCCAGAATTAAGTTATTGGGTCCATAAATGCAAATTGAAAATTTTGCCCATGAACATTGCACTAAGGAATAAGGGCAAAACTTCTCACATATCAATGAGTGCTGTCTGATTCAAGTTTAAGTTCAATTATAAGGGGTCTGTTTTTTATAGCCAAGTCCGAACGGCGTTCCACAGTGCGAGAGCTGCCATACCATTTTATACCCTACACCACTACTGTGGTACAGGGTATTACTGTTTCCAACGCTAAGAAGGAGACGAGGTAGACCCATTGATAAATATACCGATCGGCTAAGAATCACTTCGTGACTCGATTTAGCTGTGTCCATCTGTCTATCTGTCCATGTATTCTTGTTATTAAGGTATAGGTCGTACTTGTTGTCCGATTTTCATAAAATTTTGCACTACGCACTTGATTGGTCCAACTAAAAAATCGGATCAGATATAGATATATTTCAAATATATATCTTCCATGTTGCATGGATGTTTAATTTGACGTATCAATACACGTCCAAAATTTCATAAAATAAGGCTGTCATATAAACCGATGTTGGATATTGACATCTTGAGCTTCTGGCGCAATTATTATCCGATTTGGCTAGCATTTTGCAGGAAGTATTTTCTTTTGACTTGCAACCACTATACTAAGTATGGCTTAAATAGGTTTAAAACTTGATGCAGCTACCATATAAACCGATGAACTGATTGGATTTTTAAGTCTTTGGAGGCAGAAATTCTTATCCGATTCAGCTAAAATTTTGCGCAACGCCTTCTCCTATGACATTCCACATACGTGCTAGATATGGTCTGAATCAGTTCATAACCTAATATAGCTCCCATATAAACCGATCTCCCGATTTTACTTCTTGAGCCGCTACTCTCAATTCTTATCAACTTCGGCTGAAATTCGGCTGACTTCTACTATGGTATCCAACATCCAAGCAAAGTATGGTCCGAATTGGTCAGTTGGCAGAAATATCTCCAATAACATCGTAATTTTTATACCCATCAACGAAGGATGGGGGTTTATCCATATTGTCATTCCGTTTGCAACACAACGAGTTATCCATTTTCGACCCATAAAGCATATATATTAGGCCGGGGTGATTTGTACGGATGAAAAAACAGAACAAGTAAAAGGGTAATAAGTTCGGCCGGGCCGAATTTTATATGCCCTCCACCATGGATCGCATTTGTCGAGTTCTTTTCCCAGTATCCCTGTTTAGGTAAACTAAGGGTAAAGGAGAAGAATTGCTATGCTATTGGAGCTATAACAACCTACGGTCGGATTCGGACCAAAATTGAACAGAATATTGGAGACCATAGAAGAAGTCATTGTGTAAAATTTCAGCCAACTCGAATAATAATTCCGCCCTTTATGGGCTCTAGAAGTAAAATAGGGAGACCTGTTTAAAGGGGAGCTGTATCAGGTTATAGACCGAGCCGTTGTACAAATGTCAACCAAATCGAATATAATTGTGCCCTCTAGAGGCTCGGGAAGTCAAGATCCCAGAATGGTTTATACGGCAGCTATATCAGATTATTGACCGATTTGAACCATATATGGCACAGTTGTTGGAAGTTAAAACAGAAAACCACACGCAAAATTCGGATAGGTATTAGGGATAGGATAGGATTTACCCCCTCTAGAGGCTCGGGTAAGAATTATGCCCTCTAGAGGCTCAAGAAGTCAATACCCGAAATCGGTTTATATGACAGCCATATCAGGTTGTAGACCGATTTGAACCGCACTTAGCATTAAACCGTACGAGAGAATAAATTTCAAACAAGTTATAGTCCGATTCGGACCGTCAATGAATACAGAACATTGTCGAAGTCATTGTGTAATATATCAGTTCATTCGGATAAGAATTGCGCCTTGTAGGGGCTCAAGAAGCAAAATAGGGAGATCGTTTTATATGGGAGCTGTATCAAGCTATTGATCGACTCAAACCATATTAGACAAGTCATAAGAGAAGCCGTTGTACAAAATATCTGCCAAATCGGATGAGAATTGCGCCCTCTAGAGGCTCAAGAAGTCAAGATCCCAAATCGATTTATATGGCAGTTATATCGGGTTATACACCGATTTTCGTCATACTTAGCACAATTATTGGAAGTCATAACAAAATGAGTCATGCAAAATTTCAGCCAAATCAGATGAGAATTGCGCGCTCTCTTGGCTCAAGAAGTCAAGACCAAAGATCGGTTTATATGACAGCTAACCCAGATTATGAACCGATTTAAATCATACTTAGTACAGTTGTTGAAAGTGATACCAAAACACTACGTGCAAATTTTCAGTTAAATCCGATGAGAATTGCGCCCTCTAGAGGCCCAATAAGTCAAGACCCAAGATCGGTTTATATGGCAGCTATATCAAAACATGGACCGATTTAAACCATATTTACCGTAGTTTTTGGAAATGCTTCCGAAACACTACGTGAAAAGTTTCAATAAAATCGGATTATAATTGCACCCTCTAGAGGCTCAAGAAGTCAAGACCCGATTTATATGGCAGCTATATCAAAACATGGACCTATTAAAACCATACTTAGCGTGGTGGATTTAAGGTCTTAGGCCTATTATAGCCACATTTACTATCAGATTTCGCTGACGTTGTGTTAGGCCCCTCGACATCCTTGTTCAATATGACCCAAATCGGTCCAGATTTGGATATAGCTACCATATAGACCGATCTCTCGATTTAAGGTCTTGGGCCAATAACATGTGCATTTATTGTCCAATTTCGCTGAAAATTTGTATAGCGAGATGTGTTAGGTTCTTCGACATCACTGTACAATACGGCCCAAATCGCATCAGATTTGGCTATAGCTGCCATATATACCGATTTCCCAATTTAAAGTTTAAGGCAACAATGAGACCAAATTAAGATTGTAGGCAACAATGTGTTGCGTTAGACCCCTCGACATTCGTACCGAGTTTGGTTAAGATCGGTCAATATTTCAATGTGACTGGCATATAGATCGATCCCTCAATTTAAGGTCTTGGGCTCATAACAATTGTATTTATTGTCCGATTTCTCTGTTTCAAATTTCAGGAAAAATGTCGTAAATTGTGATATTGACTGTTACTCTATGGGTGTTAAAGGGTTTCTTCCAAATTTCGCAAATTCTGGCTAAGAAATATGGTTTTTGTTTGTTCAACTCATTCAATTGGATAACAGGGCTATGTATCCGATGTCAAATCTGGTTCATACTCAGATGATGAGAGGTCCATGCAACTCACTGTAATGATATAAATGGATAGCAAAGGCGCATTTCTCGGCTCAAACACTTAAATCGGGAGATTGTTTTATTCATACTCGACACAGTTGTCATTTAAATCTGGGCAAAAATACGATTTTATAAACTCAACATTTCTTATGGGGAAATCGGTTTAAATGGTGTTGTATAAAGATATGGCCAACTTTGAACTGTAGGCCGCAGAGTGATTTCAACAAACAGACAGACGGAGATGTCTAATTCGTATTTTAAAATAAACCGATGACCTAGTACTTTGTAGCGTTAAAAATTTATAATTTGATGTGTTTCAACTGGAATGGCAAAAAGGCCATCTCTTCGGTGGTGGGTCTAAAAAAGAATGTGGCATTTTTTGGTTTGTAAACCATTAGGTTTTGCTCGGATTTGGTAGGATTTTTCTTAAATTTTGTTAGGAAATATTTTTCTTGAGTGGCAACACTGGTTGTTTTAAGCTCCCCGACATCCCTGTTCAATACGACCTAGACCAGTAAAGAGTTGGATGTAGCTGTCATATATACTGATCTCCCGATATAAGGTTTTAGGCCCAAAAAAGGTGAATTTATTAAACGATTTCGCTGAATTTTATCACATTGATTTCTGTTAGACTCCTCGACATTCGTCCCGAGTATGGATGAGATCGGTCTAAATTTGGATATAGCTGCCATATATACCAATCTCCCGATTTAAGTTCGGGGGTTAATAAAAGCTCGTTTATTACTTAAATTTCGCTGAAAACACAGTGGGCTGTGTGTGGCTCCTCGACATTCTTATTCAGCATAGTTCAGATCGATCTATATTTGGTTATAGCTGTCATACTACACATATATCTATCTCAGGATTTCAGTTTTTAGGCCCATAAAAGCTGCATTTTTAACATTGAGTTGCGTTAGACCCTTACATAGCCTTCCTGAATATGTCCAAGATCGATCAATATTTAGATTTCATAAATGAGGCACTTTCATCGCATTATAACGAAACGTGGTTAATATATATCCGAGTTGGTGGGTATCCCAAGTTCGGCCCGGTCGTACTTAGTGCCTTTTTTCGTCTTTAAATATCGTCTTATCACTCTTATTTCAACCCTTATGGAATACCATACAACATCATCCTTCAATCTCAACGAAACCCGACCCATTTCGATTTGCGTGTTAACTCTAATGAAAAAGACAAATTATATTGCAATTATAGCACCTTTTAACCTAGGGCACAGCAAAATAATTGCAAGATGTGCAAAGCTTTGCTAACAACAGCAGACACTTTTAAACACCATTTACACATACTCACTTCCAATTGCACACATACGTGCAAAAAGTTTCACAGTAATCTTTCACATTAAAATGGATTCCTGTAACTAAATGCCAGCTATGTCCCATCTACTACTTCAGCCTGTAATCCACATTTATTTACACCAGGGAACCGGAATTGTGGAGCACACCCTCTTCATTCCACCGTGTATAGCTAGAAAATTCTACTTTGATGGCTAGGATTAACTCTCTACTTGACAATTAAATGTATTTCTTGGAGTAAAGTAGGTTGATGTACGTACATCGCATCCACGGAGGAATTGTCTAGTCCCTATCTAGCTGCTTTTTATTGTGGCACCTTGTGATTTTATCGCTAAAGCTTTAGTATTTGTTTTCGTAATCATGTTAAATAATTTTTCCACTTCAAAAAAGGACAAGCTGGAAAGATGGGTATATTTGGGAGTTGAACATGTTTTTTTTTTGCATGTTACTTGGCATATCTCTGAAGTTGCTTTTAAGGCTAAACTATTTATCAGTCATTCAACGAAAGGGGCGTTTGATGTGCTAAGCTTTATACAAAGCTTGTTAAATACGATTGCCTTTAAAATATGGTAGAGTTAGTTAAAAACAAGTAAAAGCGTACTAAGTTCGGTCGGGCCGAATCTTGTATACCCTCCACCATGGATCGCATTTGTTGAATTCTATGCGTGGTATCTCTTTTTAGGCAAACAGAGAATATTGAATAAAAACTGTAATGCTATTGGAGTTACATCAAGTTATAGTCCGATTCGGACCATAAATGAATGCTGAGCATTGTAGAAGTCATTGTGTAATATTTCAGATCATTAGGATAAGAATTGCGCCTTGTAGGGGCTCAAGAAGTGACGATCCCAGATCGGTTTACATGGCAGCTATTTTTACCATAATCATTGCAGTTGTTGGAATTCATAACAAAATACAATATTTCGTGCAAAATTTCAGCCAAATCGGAAAAGAATTGCGCCCTCTAGTGGTTCAAGAAATCAAGATCCAAGATCGGTTTATATGGCAGCTGTATCAGGTTATAGACCGATTTAAACCATATTTGGCACAGTTGTTGTAAATGATACCATCACGTAAAAATCTCAGCCAAATCGGATAAGAATTGCGCCCTATATTGACTCAAGAAGTCTAGATCCAAGATCGGTTTATATGGCATCTATATCAGGTTATGAACTGATTTGAACCATTCTTAGCACAGTTGTTGTAAATGATAACATCACGTGTAAATCTCAGCCAAATCGGATAAGAATTACGATTTGGCCCATTTAAAATCCCAACTGACCAACACTAATAATAAGTTTTTCTGCAAAATTTCGAGCAGCTAGCTATACTCTTTCGAAAATTAGGTTGCTTTCTACAGACGGACGGACATGGCTAGATCGGCATAAAGTCTCATCAATCAATGACGATCAAGAATTTATATTCTTTAAGGGGTTTTAGACCCATATTTCGAGGTGTTACAAACGGAATGACGAAATTGGTATTCCCCCATCCTATGCAGAGGGTATAAAAAACCCAAGTAAAAGTGTGCTGAATCGTATATACCCACCACCATGGATCGCTTTTTACACATTCTTTGAATGACTTTCAAATATATATCAGAAACATTTACATATATAGATGGATGGACCGAGCTTTTCATGGAAAAAAGAAGTCATAGAAGATCCCAAGTTTAAAATTTCAGCCAAATGATGGCGCCCCTCGAGAAAAAGTCAAAAGGGACAAGTAAAAGCGTGCTAAGTTCGGCCGGGCCGAATTTTATATACCCTCCACCATGGATCGCATTTGTCGAGTTCTTTTCCCGGCATCTCTTCTTAGGCAAAAAAGGAAAAGAGTTGCTCTGCTATTAAAACGATATCAAGATATGGTCCGGTTCGGACCACAATTAAATTATATGTTGGAGACCTGTGTAAAATTTCAGCCAATTCGTATAAGAATTGCGCCCATTGGGGCTCACGAAATAAAATAGAGAACGATTTATATGGGATCTGTATCGGGCTATAGACCGATTCAGACCATAATAAACACGTTTGTTGATGGTCATGAGAGGATCCGTCGTACAAAATTTCAGGCATATCGGATAATAATTGCGACCTCTAGAGGCTCAAGCAGTCAAGACCCAAGATCGGTTTATATGGCAGCTATATAAGGTTATAAACCGATTTAAACCATACTTGGCACAGTTGTTGGGTATCATAATAAAACACGTCGTGCGAAATTCCATTCCATTCGGATAAGAATTGCGCCCTCTAGAGGCTCAAGAATTCAAGACCCAAGACCGGTTTATATGGCAGCTATATCAGGTTATGGACCGATTTAACCCATACTTGGCACAGTTGTTGGATATTGTAACAAAAGACGTCGTGCAAAATTTCATTTGAATCGGATAAGAATTGCGAACGCTAGAGGCTCAAGAAGTCAAGACCCAAGATCGGTTTATATGGCAGCTATATCAGGTTATGGACCGATTTGAACTATACTTGGCACAGTTGTTGGATATCATAACAAAACACGTTGTGCAAAATTTCATTCTGATCGGATTAGAATTGCGCACACTAGAGGCTCAAGAAGTCAAGACCCCAGATCGGTTTATATGGCAGCTATATCAAAACATGGACCGATATGGCCCATTTACAATACCAACTGACCTACACTAATAAGAAGTATTTGTGCAAAATTTCAAGCGGCTAGCTTTACTCCTTCGGAAGTTAGCGTGCTTTCGACAGACAGACGGACGGACGGACGGACATGGCTAGATCGACACAAAATTTCACGACGATCAAGAATATATATACTTTATGGGGTCTCAGACGAATATTTCGAGTAGTTACAAACAGAATGACGAAATTAGTATACCCCTCATCTTATGGTGGAGGGTATAAAAATCGGTTTCTATCGGAGCTATTGTACAATATATCAGGTTATAAACCGATTTCAATCATACTTGGCTCGCCTTTTTTAGCCATAGCAAAGTATTATGTTCAATTTTTCATCCAAATCGGGTAGCAGTTGCTCCTTCTAGAGATTCAAGATGTCAAATCTGAAAATCGGTTTATTTGGCACCTATATCAGGTTATGTACCGATTTGAACCATTCTTGGGACAGGTATGGGAGAAAACGATTTGTGCGAAATTTCTGCCTAATCGGAGAAGAATTGCGCCCTATAGAGGCTCAATAAGTCAATCGGAGGCTCAAGAAGAGATCGATCGATATATTTGGCAGCTATATCAAAACACGGAGCCATAGCCAATTTACAATGACCTATACTAACAGCAAGTTTTTGTGCAAAACTTTTAGGAGCCGGTTTATATCGGAGCTATATCAGGCTATAATCAGATTTCAATCATACAGGGAGGAAAAGGAGGAAGAGGAACTCTCCTTGTGGTGAGGATCGATAAAGAATCGAAAGATCCTCCACCATAGAATGGAGCTATACTAGTTTTGTCATTCCGTTTGTTACACCTCGAAATATTCCTCTTCAGCCCCATAAATTATATATTTTCTTGATCGTCATAACATTTTTAGTCGATATAGCCATGCCAGTCCGTCTGCTCGTCCGTCTTTCTGTTAAAAGCACGCTAATTTTCGAAGGAGTAAAGCTAGACGATTGAAATTTTGCACAAATACTTAATTTTGTGTGGGTCTGTTGGGAATGCAAATGAGCCATATCGGTCCATGTTTTAATAAAGCTGTCATATAAACTGATCTTGACGTCTTTAGCCACCAGATATCGCAATTTTTATCCTATTTGGGTGAAATTTTGCACGAGGTGTTTTGTTATGACTTCCAAGAACTTTGCTAAGTATGGTTCTAGTCACTCCATAACCTGATATATCTGTCATATAAACCGATCTGTAATCTTTACTTCTTGCGTCTCTAGGCGACGCAATTATTATCCGATTTTGCTGAAATTTGGTATAAAATGTTTTGCTTTGTCTCGCAACAACTATACCATACCAGTATTCTATATGTCTACACTGGTCTCACAATGTCCGTGTATATCCAGTATATCTTCTTCGGACTAACTCTCCACTCCTATCCTTCTGCAGAAGTCAAAGGAGCACAAAGCCTTTCAACACCTTTGATCCGTATTCATTTTCAAGGACAGTTTCGAATCAAGGACTAAGTGTTTCTCTTACCTTGACAATTTCAGAGTGGTCATTTCCAAAGACAGGATTTTTAGCCATAATCTCGCTGAGGGCCCACAGAAATCTGCCTCGAATTAATAGGATGAAATCGCCAGCATATTCGATTAATGCTATTTCGCATATGCGATTAGTTTTAAACCATCTTCGTTAGAATCTAATAGGACCTTCCTTGAGGCGTTCCCCTTATCACCCGCCTTCTGACCGCATTTTCTCACATGTCAGCATTAATAATCCTGCTGCGAAGCATATCCGTTCACTGGATCCCGACTATAGACCCAATCTCAATGTTACTAAATGCCCCCTCAATATCGGGGAAGCCCGTCATCGTGTACTCCTTCTGTTGGAGAGATATCTCGACCTCTCATATCACTTCATGTATGACTGTCTTCACCAAACTCCCTTTCAGGTATCCATGTTGTGCCACCTCTCTCTTCTTCAGGTCAACCAGTCTTTGGGGTGTTTTAAGTAACAAGTAAAAGCTTACTAAGTTCGGCCGGGTCGAATCTTGGAAACCCACCACCATGGATTCTGATTAAAATATATATAAAATAACAAGGATGACACAAAACCGGTTTACGTGGGAGCTATATCAGGTTATAGACTGACCTGGACCGTACTCCGCACAGTTATTGGAAGTCGTAGCAGAACATTGCATGCTATATTTCAGCCAAATCGGCAAACAAATGCGGCTTGTAAGGGCTTAAGAAGTCAAATCGTTGTTGAAATGCATAAATGAACACCATCCGCAAAATTTAGCCAATTTGGAAAAAATTGCGGCTTCCAGTGACTCAAGAAGTCAAATCGGGAGATCGGTTTATATGGGAGCTACATCAGTTTATGGACCGAATTCGATCGTACTTGACACAGTTGTTGAAATTCATAACAGAACACCATCTGCATAATTTTATCCAAATTTATCCGGACAAAAATTGCGGCTTCCAGGGGCTCAATAAATCAAATCGGGAGATCGTTTTAACAAATGATCCCATAGCAAAATGATCCCAAAGGACTCTTGCAGCAGCTTCGGAATGATGGCGTCTGGTTCGGCCAATTTAAATGGCTGGAAGTTGCGAATCATCCACTCTATCTTCTTCAAATCAATGATGTCACTGATCTTTCATGGACTCATGCCTTGCGAGTATAACGATGTCTTAATCGTCGTCTTCTTTTCGGTTGCCAGGAAAATGTGTCCCCATCAGTAGTTCCTCCGGTTCCTGGTTGTTCTCGGTGTGAGTTCCCTCTTGTCTCCTCAAATGGCATGCTTGGATCCTTGGGGAACCCTTTGTGTAATTTAAGAACTCCTCTTCGCTCTCTTCGTATCCTTCTGGAACCTGCCCAGGGCCTCGCGATATTCGTACCAGCCATCTGCAGTGTTTTCACTATTCGCTTTTTTAAAGAGCCTCCTGATTTTCTTCCTTAGTATATTTTGTTCACGTGTCCACCATGATAGGTTGGTCCTTTGAGGCGATATCCGTTCAAGACATGCCCTCCGAAAGGCCTCATTCAGGCTCTCTGTAGCAGCATTTGCTGCTCCAGTTCCCTTTCGTACGACATAGGTACACAATGGGGTCCAAGCCTTCGCATTTATTTTCTGAAACCACCCCAATTTTTCCTCCTCAGATTCCTATACGACTTCCTTCCAACTCTCTCGTGCTCATCCTGAAAACCTATCCTATAGTGATCCGAAAAGGAGAATTCGGTGAAGACTTTTCAGTCTGCAGCTTAAACCGAGTCACCGACCGATTCGTTGCAAGCGTTATGTCTATAACCAATTCCCTGTTCTGATTGCAGAACGTTGGGGTTGGGGTGTCCCCTGTTGATTAATACCAATTTCGTGGGTAGGTTAGGTTGAAAAGAGGGTGCAGATATTAATCCGCCCCTTGCCACTATGGACATGCACCTAAGCCAGTAATCGGCTTGTTGTGCGCTCTAAGAACTATAAAGTAACCTCGAAAAAGAAAATTTTAAATTAGGAATTCCGTGCTACCTACAAAATCCTTAATTGTTTTTAATATCACTCCCCTAAGTAGGCTCACGTCTGGTATTGTGTCTCCACCTAAGTGCCGGTATCTGTTGGACGCGAAAGCCGGGCAATGACAAAGGAAATGCTCCAATGTCTCATCATCTTCGCCGCATGCCCTACACATGGTATCACTTGCCGCACCGATTTTATATAAGTGAGGTCGTAGTCCTATGTATGTGTCCCGTTATGATACTAATAGCTATACTGACCTCCTTCTTGCTTCCTTTCAGTAATAGCCTCGGCTTCTCACGATCTGGACCCCCCCATAGGATTCGCTGTGATACCGAGCGTTTCGTTTCGCTGTCCTACCGAGCGTTTCACTGTTCCACAATATTGCATGCGCATTCGTCGCCCACTCCTTTAAATCGGACGCCGTCGACCCGAAAGGCTTCGAGTTAACCAAGTTTATTGACGGCAGTCCTCTGGCCTTCACTGCCAAATCGTCTGCCCTTTCATTTCCCCTTACTCCATTATGGCCCGGCACACAAACGATGCGGTTTTTGCCATCCTCAGAGAAGGCGTTAATCTCCTTCTTACACTGCAAGACTGTTCGTGATCTTACCGCCCTGGTTGTTATTGCCCTTATGGCAATTTTACTGTCGGTATATATGTTCAAAATCGATGTCCTCGCGTTAGCACCACACCACTTCATGCATTCCGTGATCGTCCGGATCTCCACCTGCAGGACAATATTATGGTCAGGCAGTTTAAAACAGATCTCAGTCCCTGGGTTCTCATTGTAAACCCCAAAGGCCCACTATGTCCTCTAGCTTTGATCCATTCGTGTAACATGATCTTCCAGATAGCATAACTAGGGTTCTGTCAATCCAAGACTGTGCCGATGGCGTCAGTGCCTCGCACTCGACTTCAAGGTTCAGCTCAGGTATCCGATCGGAAATCTCTTTCCTTCCTTCCGGGTTTCCTATCGTCGCCTAGATTATACCGCAATGGTATGAGCTGCTCCCATCCTCAATCCATTCTCCCATCGCCTTAAGTCTCATAGTCTCAGTGGCTGCTTTACACTTAATCTGTATGTCAATGGGTCGGATATCTAGAATAGTTTCCAGTTCCGTAGTGGGTGTGGTCCACATCGCTCCCCCTATGCCAAGACAACATGTTCCCTGAACCTGTTGTATGGTCCATATGTTGCACTTTTTCTCCACCACCAATCTACTGAAAAATCTTCCTAGCTTAGGTCAACTATGACCATGCAACTCAAAGGAAGCGAATTTTGCTAAATACCTGTATGTTTTGCAGTTGTTCATAACTATCGTTTTGATCGTTTCTATGTGGTATTGGTACTAGCCTCAGTTCGAAGAATACTCTAATTATACTCATGACCTTTTAACCTCTACTACTCATATATATGAAATACTATTTCAGAGATACCTTAAAGCATCGTCCATTAGATCAAATTAGCTTAAAATAAAGTTAAAATGACTAAAACACTCCTTACTCCACCTTAAAAGATTATTGGAAAGAACGCAACATGCATCTATGGATTTTTTGTTATCCAAAGGGTTTAGTAGTCATTATAGTTTATTGCTGACGATTACGTGCGATAAATGTTCATACGTGTTTGCAGTTAAATGCATAGCATTCTGCTGACGTGGAGTAATTTATGTGAACGGAAATTAAAACCGTTAACGGAAATTGATTTCTTATTGAGCAACGTTCACATTTGCTCAGGTGTTATCATCACATGTACGGGCTATTCTTGTGGCTCCTGCATGCAATGCATTGACAGTGGACGAAATGTCAGCTCCAGCTAACAAATTTATTTGAAATTGGTTTAAAGACACATGGGTGTAGTATGTTTTATGTTAATAGAGGTGCCAATGATAAATATGGGGAGGACACAAAGGTCACTTTCATTCAAAAAGTAGGCAATCTGAATATTGAATGGTAGCCAACCTAGATATAAATAAGTTTCATTACTGGCTGTCTACTCTATATAGCACACAATTCAGAGATGTCGCCTACAACCCATAAGATGTTTCTGCGAGGAAAAATTATTTCATTGTGGAAAGTGATGCCAATGCACATCACCTGATATGGGGATGATTGGATATAAACGAAAGGTGTGAGCTGCTTATCGAATCTGGACCGATCTGTGCGATATTGCAGAAGTATGTCAAGGGGCTTAACTTAACTCACTGTCCCAAATTTCGGCGACATCGGACAATAAATGCGCCTTTATGGACCCAAAACCTTAAATCGGAGAATCGGTCTATATGGCAGCTATATCCAAATCTGAAACGATCAGGGCCAAATTGAAGAAGGATGTCGAAGGCCCTAACTCAACTCATTGCCCCAAATTTCAGCTAAATCGAATAATAAATGTAGCATTTATGGGCCTAAGACCCTAAATTGGAGGATCGGTCTATATGGCAGCTATAACCAAATCCGAACCGATCTAAGCCAAATTAATGAAGGAAGTCGAAGGGCCTAACAAAACTCCTTGTCCCAAATTTCAGCAAAATCGGATAACAAATGTGGCTTCTATAGGCCTAAGACCCTAAATCGGCGGATCGGTCTAAATGGCAGCTATATCCAAATTTGGACCGATCTAGGCCAAATTAATGAAGGAAGTCGATGGGCCTAACACAACTCATTGTCCCAAATTTCAGCTAAATCGAATAATATATGTAGCTCTTATGGGCCTAAGACCCTAAATTGGAGGATCGGTCTATATGGCAGCTATAACCAAATCTGAACTGATCTAAGCCAAATTAATGAAGGAAGTCGAAGGGCCTAACAAAACTCCCTGTCCCAAATTTCAGCGAAATCGGATAACAAATGTGGCTTCTATGGGCCTAAGACCCTAAATCGGCGGATCGGTCTAAATGGCAGCTATATCCAAATCTGAACCGATCTGGGACAAATTGCAGAAAGATATCGAAGAGCCTAACACAACTCAATATCCCAAATTTCGGCGACTTCGGACAATAAATGCGCCTTTTATGGGCGCAAAACCTTAATTTGAGAGATCGGTCTATATGGCAGCTATATCCAAATCTGGACCGATCTGGAACCAATTGCAGAAAGATATCGAAGAGCCTAACACAACTCACTGTTCCAAATTTCGGCAAAATCGAACAATAAATGCGCTTTTTATGGGCGTAAAACCTTAAATCGAGAGACCGGTCTATATGGCAGCTATATCCAAATCTGGACCGATCAGGAACAAATTGCAGAAAGATGTTGAAGCGTCTAACACAACTCACTGTCCCAAATTTCAGCAAAATCGGTTAATAAATGTGGCTTTTATAGGTCTAAGACCCCAAATCGGCGGATCGGTCTATATGGCAGCTATATGAAGATATAGTCCGATAAAGCCCATCTTCGAACTTAGCAAAACTTATAGACAACAAAAGAATCTGTGCAAAGTTTCATCTCTATTTTTCAAGATTGTTTCGTGATTGCAACAGACAGATGGACGGACATGTCTAGATCGTCATAGATTTTTACGCTGATCAAGAATATATATACTTTATAGGGTGGGAAATGGATATTTCGATGTGTTGCAAATGGAATGACAAAATGAATATACCCCATCCTTCGGTGGTGGGTACAAAAAAAAAGACTAAATGATGACTATTTAATAGGTAGTCATATGGTATGGTGCTTGTCTATGGATGTCTATTCATAAACAACCACCATACCATATGATCCATTCTAAGCGAGTAGCACTAACATTTAAACAAACGTCATCTGGTAGTCTTCAACTGAAATTGTTTGATCCAATTTGATTTGGTTGATCAAATTAAAAACATGCCAACATGAACAGAGAGAGGGCATCATCAGCATGAATCTTTGTTATGATAACCTATCGGTCCTTTGAATAAAGAAACAAGTAAAAGCGTGCTAAGTTCGGCCGGGCCGAATCTTATATACCCTCCACCATGGATCGCATTTGTCAAGTTCTTTTCCCGGCATCTCTTCTTAGGCAAAAAAGTATATAAGAAAAGAGTTACTCTGCTATTAAAACGATATCAAGATATGGTCCGGTTAGGACCACAATTAAATTATTATTGGAGGCCTGTGTAAAATTTCAGCCAATTCGTTTAAGAATTGCGTCCATTGGGGCTCACGAAGTAAAATAGAGAGAACGATTTATATGGGATCTGTATCGGGCTATAGACCGATTCAGACCATAATAAACACGTTTGTTGATGGTCATGAGAGGATCCATCGTACAAAATTTCAGGCATATGGGATAATAATTGCGACCTCTAGGGGTCAAGAAGTCAAGATCCCAGATCGGTTTATATGGCAGCTATATCAGGTTATGAACCGATTTGAACCTTATTTGACCCAGTTGTTGAAAATAAAAATAAAATACGTCATGCAAAATTTCAGCCAAATCGGATAGGAATTGCGCCCTCTAGAAGCTCAAGAAATCAAATCCCCAGATCTGTTTATATGACAGCTATATCAGTTTATGAACCGATTTGAACCATACTTGGCACAGTTGTTGGATATCATAACGAAATACTTCGTGCAAAAATTCATTCAAATCGGATAAGAATTGTGCCCTCTAGAGGGTCAAGAAGTCAAGACCCAAGATCGGTTTATATGGCAGCTATATCAGGTTATGGACCGATTTGAACCATACTTGGCACAGTTGTTGGGTATCATAACAAAACACGTCGTGCGAAATTCCATTCCAATCGCATAAGAATTGCGCACTCTAGAGGCTTAAGAAATCAAGACCCAAGATCGGTTTATATGGTAGCTATATCAGGTTATGGACCGATTTGAACCATACTTGGCACTGTTGTTGGATATAATAAGAAAACACGTCGTGCAAAATTTCATTGCAATCGGATAAGAATTGCGCACTCTAGAGGCTCAAGAAGTCAAGACCCAAGATCGGTTTATATGGCAGCTATATCAGGTTATGGACCGATTTGAACCATACTTGGCAAAACACGTTGTGCAAAATTTCATTCTGATCGGATAAGAATTGCGCACGCTAGAGGCTCAAGAAGTCAAGACCCAAGATCGGTTTGTATGGCAGCTATATCAGGTTATGGTCCGATTTGAACCATACTTGGCACAGTTGTTGGGTATCATAACAAAACACGTCGTGCGAAATTCCATTCCAATCGCATAAGAATTGCGCACTCTAGAGGCTCAAGAAATCAAGACCCAAGATCGGTTTATATGGTAGCTATATCAGGTTATGGACCGATTTGAACCATACTTGGCACTGTTGTTGGATATAATAAGAAAACACGTCGTGCAAAATTTCATTCCAATCGGATAAGAATTGCGCACTCTAGAGGCTCAAGAAGTCAAGACCCAAGATCGGTTTATATGGCAGCTATATCCAGTTATGGACCGATTTGAACCATACTTGGCACAGTTGTTGGATATCATAACAAAACACGTTGTGCAAAATTTCATTCTGATCGGATAAGAATTGCGCACGCTAGAGGCTCAAGAAGTCAAGACCCAAGATCGGTTTGTATGGCAGCTATATCAGGTTATGGTCCGATTTGAACCACAGTTGTTGCATATCATAGCAAAACACGTCATGCAAAATTTCGTTCCAATCGGATAAGAATTGCACACTCTACAGGCTCAAGAAGTCAAGACCCAAGATCGGTTTATATGGCAGCTATATCAAAACATGGACCGATATGGCCCATTTACAATACCAACCGACCTACACTAATAAGAAGTATTTGTGCAAAATATCAAGCGGCTAGCTTTACTCCTTCGGAAGTTAGCGTGCTTTCGACAGACAGACGGACGGACGGACGGACGGACGGACGGACGGACGGACGGACGGACAGACGGACGGACATGGCTAGATCGACATAAAATGTCACGACGATCAAGAATATATATACTTTATGGGGTCTCAGACGAATATTTCGAGTAGTTACAAACAGAATGACGAAATTAGTATACCCCCCATCTTATGGTGGAGGGTATAAAAATGCAAAAAAATTCGTTTCAAATTCTGGGGTGGATTGCCTAGGAGAGGCCAAAACCCGTCAAACGGATTTATAGACTAACCACTACAATATGGGACTCAAATAAAAGGTATTTGAGAGTAGAAAACGTATCTGATATCCAATTGAGGAACTAAGTATTTCGTGGGTCACTCCGCCAGTATAAAACCCCTCAAATCGGATATATTTACCTACCATGGCAATATGGATCTTAAAGGAAAGGTCTTTGGGAATAGAGCACGAAATTGACTTTCACTTTTGGGGCCAAGTGTCTGGGGGTCGACCACACCCCAAGAAGGACTTCTACTGACGATTGCAATGTGGGGATTAAATAAGAGGTACTTGAGTGTAGAGAAATCCATAGGAAAATTCCAATACATTTTTAACTACAATTACGCAGAAATGTTAAAATTTAGAGTACGTCTCTCCAAGATAGCATAATCGGGCGCAGCAGAGCGGGCCGGGCTCAGCTAGTCTTATATATAACAAGTAAAAGCGTGCTAAGTTCGGCCGGGCCGAATCTTATATACCCTCCACCATGGAGCGAATTTGTTGAGTACTTTTCCCGGCATCTCTTCTTAGGCAAAGAAATGATATAAGAAAAGATTTGCTCTGCTATTAGAGCAATATCAAGATATGATCCGGTTTAGACCACCATTAAATTATATGCTGGAGACCTGTGTAAAATATCAGCCAATTCGAATAAGAATTGCGCCCTTTGGGGGCTCAAGAAGTAAAACAGAGAGAGATAGATTTATATGGGAGCTGTATCGGGCTATAGACCGATTCAGACCATAATAAACACGTATGTTGATGGTCATGAGAGGATCCGTCGTACAAAATTTCAGGCAAATCGTATAATAATTGCGACCTCTAGAGGATCAAGAAGTCAAGATCCCAGATCGGTTTATATGGCAGCTATATCAGGTTATGAACCGATTTGAATCATACTTGGCACAGTTGTTGGATATCATAATAAAACACGTCGTGCAAAATTTCATTCCAATCGGATAAGATTTGCGCTCTCTAGAGGCTCAAGAAGTCAAGATCCCAGATCGGTTTATATGGCAGCTATATCAGGTTATGGACCGATTTGTATCATACTTGGCACAGTTATTGGATATCATAACAAAACACGCCGTGCAAAATTTAATTCTAACCGGATAAGAATTGCGCACTCTAGAGGCTCAAGAAGTCAAGACCCCAGATCGGTTTATATGGCAGCTATATCAGGTTATTAACCGATTTGAACCATACTTGGCGCAGTTGTTGGATATAATAAAAAAACACGTCGTGCAAAATTTCATTCTAATCGGATAAGAATTGCGCACTCTATAGGCTCAAGAAGTCAAGACCCGACATCGGTTTATATGGCAGCTATATCAAAACATGGACCGATATGGCCCATTTACAATACCAACCGACCTACACTAATAAAAAGTATTTGTGCAAATTTTCAAGCGGCTAGCTTTACTCATTCGGGAGTTAGCGTGCTTTCGACAGACAGACGGACGGACGGACGGACGGACGGACAGACGGACGGACATGGCTAGATCGACATAAAATGTCGCGACGATCAAGAATATATATACTTTATGGGGTCTCAGACGAATATTTCGAGTAGTTACAAACAGAATAACGAAATTAGTATACCCCCCATCTTATGGTGGAGGGTATAAAAATAAATTTGTGTTTGTTTGTCGGTTTGTTTGTTTGTTCCGTATAGACTCAAAAACGGCTGAACCGATTACCTTGAAATTTTCACAGATTGTATAGGTTGGTCTGGAAGGAAACATATATAATTTTTTAATATCGGGATGGGGGCGGACCCTTCCCCTTACCCCAAAAGTACCACACAGAAATAAAAGTGGGAAGAACGGGACAATATGGGATTCAAATCAAGGGTATTCAAGAGTAGACGTTGGGTTCATGAATCTGGGGGGCCGCCCCAGCTCCAAGACCCTTTAAAATTAGTTTATTTGACGATCATGACAATATGGGACTCAAATGAAAGATAATCGGGAGTAGATTATGAATAGGGTCAGGAAGTATGATTAGGCTTTATTACGGATATATGGGACTCGGTTTGTTTGTTCCGTATAGACTGAAAAACGGAAGAACAGTTTTTCTTGAAATTTTAGCATATTGTGTAGGTTGGTCTGGAAGAAAACATATGCTATATAATTTTTCGGTATCCCCCTTATGTCAAAAACACAAACCAAAATCAAAGATGTTCGATCGGGACAATGTAGATATCAAATGAAAGGTATTGGAGAGTAGAATACGAATATGGTATTAAGATTTGAGTCTTATTACCCGTCGGGTCGCCCCAACCCCAAAACTCCTTCAAACAGACATACTAAACGTTAATTTCAATATGGGGCTCAAATGAAAGGTTTTCGGGAGTAGATTACGAATATGATCAGGCAGTATGAGTAGGCTTTATAATTTATTGATAACGGATGGAGGCTGACCCTCCACCGTTACCCCTAAAACACCACCCAAAATCAAAAGTGGACCCATAAGGACAATATGGGTATCAAATGAAAAATATGCGGGAATAGATAACGAATCTGGCATATATTGTAAATTCATGTGAAGTTATAGGGGAATACCCCACCCATACAAAAACGCCCAAAATAGGCACTTTAGCCAATCACGCATATATGGGACTCGGTTTGTTTGTTCCGTATAGACTGAAAAACAGCGGAACTGATTTTCTCGAAATTTTAGCATATTGTGTAGGTTGGTCTGGAAGGCAACTTAGGCTATATAATTTTTCGGTATCGGAAGGGGGGACGGACCCTCCCCCTTATGCCAAAAACACAACCCAAAATTAAAAGATGGCCGATCGGGACAATATAGATATCAAATGAAAGGTATTGGAGAGTAGAATACGAATATTTTATTAAAATTTGAGTCTTATTACCCATCCGGCCGCCCCAATCCCAAAACTCCTCCAAACAGACATATTGACCGTTCATTTCAATATGGGGCCCAAATGAAAGGTATTCGCGAGTAGATTTCGAATCTGGCATACAAAATCAGATCGAAGTACAATGGGTCACGCCCCCCTCAAAAACGCCATTGGGCCCCTTATGACTACATGATACTTGGCTGAACCGATTTTCTTAAAATTTTCATAGATTGTGTACGTTTGTCTGGAAGGAAACATAGGCTATGTTATTTTTAGATATCGGTTGGAGGCGGACCCTCCCCCTTACCCAAAACACGCCACCCATATCCGAAAGTGGTGCGATGGGCGCAATAAGGGTATCAAATGAAGGGTATTGGAGACCAGAAACCGAATATGGTATTAAAATTTAGGTCCAAGTATCCAGCGGCCCCCTCCAACCACAAAAACTCCTCTAAACACATATATTCGAAGTTCATAACAATATGGAACTCAAATGAAAAGTATTAGGTAGTAGATTACAAATATGGCATAAAACATTAGGTCCAAGAAATGGGAGGTTGCCCACCCCCAAATACCCCCAAATGGGCATATAAACCGACCATGGCTATATGGGACTCAATATGAAAAGTATTAGGGAGTAGATTATGAATATGACATTAAAATTTGCGTTCAAGTCTAGGTGGCGCTTTTGCACCTAAAGATACGTCAAATCGGTTATTTGGCACATTATGACAATATGGGACTCAAATGAAAGGTATTTGGGAGTAGAAAACAAGTTTGATATCCAATTTTGGAGCCACATGTTTTGGGGTACGCCCTAAAGCACCCCCTAAACTGAACTTCATTTCCGTTGGGAATAAAGAACGAATTTGACATCTATTTTCAGTACAAAGTGCCAGTGACCGCCTCAGCCCCAAAACACCCTCCCAACGGTTCAAACTTACCGACCATGGCAATATGGGGCTCAAATTAAATGGATTTGGAAGTGCAGCACGAATTTGTATCCATATTTGAGTCGAAATGTCTGAGGTGCCATCCCTCCCCTAACGAGAATATTACCACCAGGAACCGAGAAGGGACAAATTCTCACACATAAATGAGTGCTTTCCGATTCAAGTTTAAACTCAATGATAAGGGACCTTTATTTATAGCCGAGTCCGAACGGCGTCCCGTAGTGTGACAGTTCTTTTTTAAATGACCATGCATGGTATTGTACCTCGCAAATGTCGCAAACATTAAGAGGAAAAAAACACCGCTTTGTCCGATGTACTCGCCAGGATTCGAACGCGTTCAGCGCCAATGACTAGAATGGCACGAATTCGAAATCCGCATTTAGGGCGAAGTGTCCCCACCCCAAACAGATAATAGAGAGTTAAAGAAGGCGCAGCGGAGCGGGCCCGGTTTTATGGTTGTAGGGTAGGTTTAAAGTATTATATAGTCGGATCCGCCCGACTTTTGCGTTACTGGTTTTTTTTGGATTAATTCTCCTATAGCTCTTAAAAAATCACCCTTTTTAAGGTTTGCCTATGGTGTTGGGTATAGGGTTTGAAAATCCATACCTTTTTTACTGGTTTCTTTTCCAAGTTATGTGTTACAAATCGAAAATTACGTATTCGCTTTATGTTGCCATGACAAACATGTCCAGGATCATCAAGCATTTATTGCAGATTTTAAAGGATATGGCATCTGTGCACCAGAGAAGAGTATGGGTGCAAGCAGACAAATAAATCGGCTTTAATTGGTTTCATTGTCTGCACTTAAGTGGAAACAGGTAAATGCCATTAAATGGTATAAATGATGAAGAAGAGAGAAAAAATAAAATAGAAAATAGAATCGTTAAAAGCCAGCTGGAGGTTTTTCTACTTTAACAACCGTCTATTCTAACGACTGCGAAATAGTCCTAATTCTAAGAAATTTTATGCATTTTATGCTACGAGTAGCAAAGCCACCGTTTTCCCCCTACATTTGGTTGCTCTACTGCTGGTAGGGATTTAAATTCTTCGCATTTAACTTTATTATACCCAAATTTCCTATTAATCATAATAATCTTGGCGAAACAATATTAATGTCCTTTGCCTTTTTGTTAGACATTTTGGGTGGGTGGTGTTCAATGGCACCGAGGGTGTGATCGTTGCATGCAGCCGGCGATAAATTAAAATTTATTTGTTGTCATGAAATTGATAACAGAACTTTCTTCAAGTTTCTGCATCGTTAACTTGCTTTTGCCATGCAGTAGAAAGTTTTGTGTTTCACCAGAAATATAGCCACAAAATCTTACAATTGTCTTTGCTGGCGCTGTGGTGCATGCAGGAAAGTGTCAAAGGCATAGACTAGACAAAAATTACAACGAGGATTGTTGGCAAGGCGGGTAAGGTATGACAAATATTTTTTTTATTTTAGAATGTAGCCAAAAACTAATGTAGAATTCAAACAAAGGAAAGACCGTAAAAGTACAGCAGGGAAAATTCTCAGATGTCCACTAAAATGGAACCTGAAGCGTTGAGTGAAGCGAACGTGTTTTTATTTCGCTCCTCAAAGAAAAACAAGTAAAAAGGCGTTGAGTTCGGCAGGGCCGAACTTTGAATACCCATCACCTCGGGTAGAAATCTAAACCACCTTTCATCAAAATCCGGTGAAAATTGCATACCTTATGTCCCATAGCAGTTATATCGAAATATGTTCCGACTTGGACCAAATACTTATAAGTACAAGTCATTGTTCAATTGCGTATAACAAAATATTGGTCTTTTTAGTAGCTATATCTAAAAATAAACCGATCTGAACCATATATAACATGGATGTCGAAAAGCCTAACATAAGTCACAGTGTCAAATTTGAGTGAAATCGGATTATAAATGCGCCTTTTTTGGGGCCAAGGCTTTAAATCGAGGTATCGGTCTATATGGCAGCTATATGCAGATCTTGAACGATTTAGGCCAAATTGCAGAAATATGTAGAGGGGCTTAACTTAACTCTCTGTCCCAAATTTTGGCAACATCGGACAATAAATGCGCCTTTTATGGGCCTAAGACCCTAAATTGGAGGATCGGTCAATATGGCAGCTATATCCAAATATGGACCGATCTGGGCCAAATTGACGAAGGATGTCGAAGGGCCTAACACAACTCACTATCCCAAATTTCTGCACAATCGGTTAATAAATGTGGCTTTTATGGGAATAAGACCCTTAAACGGCGGATCGGTCTAAATGGCAGCTATATCCAAATGTGGAACAATTTGCGCAGAAAATTTTCGAAGAGCCTAACTCACTGTCCCAAATTTCGTCGAAATCCGAGAGTAAATGCGCCTTTTATGGCCCCAGAACCTGAAATCGAGAGATCGGTTTCCGTGACGGGTGGCGAAACGTGTCTCCTGGAAGCTTTTCTGCTAACAGGTCGATAGCGTTAATGACGCCGCCAAGATTAAAAAGTTTCTCTTAAAAACCCATGTACAAACTGAAACTTTAGTAAACGACAACGAGGGCTGAGACAACCGAGGACATGTTGAAACCCATTTTCCACAGGATGCGAAGGGACTCACGGATACACCGGAAACAGCATGCCTATGTCAAGGGAAGGTCGGTAGAGACTGCCCTGCACGAGGTTGTGCATAAAATAGAAGAATCCTTTGATGCCAAAACGTACACCCTGGCGGAATGCATTGACATCGAGGGGGCTTTTAACAATATGCGGACCGATACATTGATCCAATCCATAGACCAGTACCGGGTGGACCCGGTCCTTAGAGACTGGATAACCCATAGGCTAAGGAAGAGGTGGATAAATTGTGTGTCCCGTGGCATATATATAAGGGAGAAAGTGGCACAGGGCACGCCACAGGGGGGAGCATTTTATCGCCACTACTATGGGTGACCACCATAAATGACCTATTCGGATGCTGACCGAGGAAGTATTTGAACCCTTCTGCTACGCAGACGATGTTATAATACTTCTAAAGGGTAAGAATCCCAACGAGCTATGCAGAAGGGCCGAAAGGGTCTTGCATATGGCATATGACTGGGATAGACCCAGAGGTCTCAATGTTAACCCAGAGAAGACTGAAATATGCCTGTTCACGAGGAAGACGAAGGTGGGTCATTTTACGCACAACGTTTCCTCAATAAGACGATTTCGACATCTGACAAGGTCAAATACTTAGGTGTGATCCTGGACAGGAAACTGAATTGGAAGTGTCACATTCAGGAGCGTACTGAGTAGGCTCATAGATGTTGGGCACTATGTAGACGGGCCGTAGGCTCGAACTGACTTACGCATCAGTAGTTTGGTGGACTGCTATGGAGACAAAGTGCAACATAAGGAACATACAACAGGTTCAGAGAACATGTTGTCTTGGCATAGGCGGAGCGATGAGGACCACGGTGCCAGGCCATAACGGAGTAGGGGGAAATGAAAGGGCAGACGATTTGGCGGTGAAGGCCAGAGGACTGCCGTCAATAAACTTGGTTGACCCGAAGCCTTTCAGGTCGACGCAGTCCGAGTTAAGGAAGTGGGCGACGAATGCGCATGCAACATTGTGGAACAGCGAACCGGTCGATAGGATGGCGAAAATCTTATGGGTGATCCAGATCGTGAGAAGACGAGGCTATTACAGGAAGGAAACAAGAAGGAGGTCAGTACAGCTATTAGTATCATAACGGGGCACATAGGACTACGAGCTCACTTATGAAAAATCGGTGCGGCAAGTGATAGCATGTATAGGGCATGCTGGGTAGATGATGAGACGTTCGCGTCTAACCGATACCGGCACTTAGGTGAAGATACAATACCAGATATAAACCAACTTACGGAAGTGGTATTGAAAACAATTAAGGATTTTGTCAGTTGAACGGAATTCCTAACTTAAAATGTTCTTTTTTTTCTTCCACCATAGGATGTGGGTAAACTAGTTTCGTCATTCTGTTTGTAGCACCTCGAAATATGCATCCATGCGGTCCATGTTTTGATATAGCTGACATACAATCCGATATTGGGTCTTGACTTCTTGAGCTTCTATAGGGCGCAGTTCTCGTCCGATTTGACTGAAATTTCGCACATAGTGCTTTGATATCACTTCCTACTACTGTGCTAAGTAGGGTTCAAATCGGTCTATAACCTGATATAGCTGCCATATAAACCGATCTTGGGTCATGAATTCTTTAGCCACTAAAGGGCGCAATTATTATCCGATTTGGGTGAAATTTTGCATGAGGTGTTTTGTTATAACTTTCAACAACTGTGCTAAGAATAATTCAAATCGATCCATAACCTAATAAAGCTGCCATATAAACCGATATGGGATCGTGACTTCTTGAGCCTCCAAAGAACGCAAGTATTATCCGCTTTGGCTGAAATTTTGTACAACGGCTTCTTTCATGACCTTTAACATACGTGTCGAATATAGCATAAATCGGTTTATAGCCTAATACAGCTCCCCTATAATCCGATCTCCCTATTTTACCTGAGCCCCTAAAGTGCGCAATTCTTACTAGATTTGGCTGAAATTTTACGCAATGACTTTTACGATGGTCTCCAATAATCAGTTCAATTATGGTCCGAAATGAACATAGCAATTTTTTTCGTTTACCCTTTGTTTGTCTAAACAGAGATACCATGGCAAGAGCTCGACAAATGCGATCCATGGTGGGGGGCATATAAGATTCGGTCGGCCGAACTTAGCACTGGTAGAGGTTTCTTTATAGTTTTTAGAGCACAAGCCGATTACTGGCTTAGGTGTATGTCCATAGTGGCATGGGGCGGATTAATATCTGCACCCTCTTTTCAACCTAACCTAACCTATGGGTATTCTAATCTATTCATTACGTTGGTAAACCATCGAAATATTACTCTTAAACACCATATGGAATATGTATTTTTGATTGCAGTGTCATTTTAAGTCGATCTAATATTCTCCTTCTGTCGAAAGCCCGCTAAGAAGTACGGTTCTAATTGATCTCCCGAATATGACTCTAGAGCCTTTTGAGTGGTGATTTCTAGTTATAACCTCCCATTATCCTTTATAGGCGGATGTTATCACCCACTTCCCAGAAAATCGTAACAGTTAGTTAGCAGTCCTTTGAACATTAATTTTCTCCCTTCTTACAAATATGTGCATATGCATTGAGGGGGCATTTAACAATTAGTGGATCGAAACAATTATCTTATTTGAGATAAGCTACAAAAAAGTACCTGTAATTCTTTTCGGCAAACGAATTAATAATCCAATTATCATACCTCAATATACCGCAATTATTTCACAAACCTCATTCAGTTTCGGTATTTTCTTAGCATTCAAGCACAAATGCACACAATATTATAACCAAAAATCTCCTTTTGGGCGAATTCGAATGTTACGCTTAGCGAAGCACTTCAAACGGCAAGCGAAGGCACAAGGCCAACGATAAACTCTGGCAAATCAACAACAGCAAAGTAAACCAAACCAAACACAGAAGTGACATTTGCAAAGTGTTCTCAGAAGATGGTCATAAATTACAAATAACATCGCCATACAACCAGAAAAGGAACATATCTAAAGTATATGCAAACTCCTTAAGAGTACTCAAAAGGATTTTAACGCACACGTAAATCAAAATACATAAAGGTGCGAGAGTTAAAGAAATTGATTTTGGGGAATTTTAATTTAAATTTTACTTAAAACAGGTAAGTAAGAACTAAGGGTGGAGGGATGTGGCCCACACCATTGTGACTATGTAATAGGATAATATCAGCGACCAAAAAAGACAAATCATTGTTCAGCATGAAAATGCAAATCATTGTTCACCGGCAAAAACGTCGAATTGATGGGTCATCAGCCCGGATTTCATAGGCAGTTTAAGTTCGAAGATGGGCTATATCGGACTAAAACTTGATATATCCCCCATATAGACCGATCTGCCGATTTGAGGTCTTAGGCCCACAAAAGCCACATTTACTATCCGATTTTGCTGAAATTTGGGACAGTAAGTTGTGTTATGCCACTCGACAGCCTTCTTTAAGTTGGCTCAGATCGGTCCAGATTTAGATATAGCTGTCATATAGTCCGTTCTATCGATTTAAGGTCTTGGACCCATAAAAGGCGAATTTATTATCCTATTTCACCGAAATTTGGAAAAGTGAATTGCGTTAGGCCCTTCGACATCCTTTTTTAATTTGGTTCAGATCGGTTCAGATTTGAATAAAGCTGCTATATATACCGATCGTCCACCAACCAAAAGCACCAAGGGGGCCTTGGAACTATAAATGTCGCATTTATTGTCCGATTTCGCTGAAATTTGGTACAGTGAGTTGTGTTAACCCCTTCGACATGCTTTTTATACCCACCCATATAGGATGGGGGTATACTAATCTAGTCATTCTGTTTGTAACATCTCGCAATATTGATCTAGGACCCCGACAAAGTGTATATATTCTTGATCGTCTCGACATTCTGAGTCGAACTAGCCATGTCCGTCCGTCCATCTGTCGAAATCACCATAGCGGTCGAACGCCTAAAGCGTTTTACACAGATACTTAATATTGATATAGGTCATTGCACATTGCAAATGGGTCATATCGGTTTAGATTTGGATATAGCTCCCATATGAACCGATCTCCCGATTTGACTTCTTGAGCCCTTACAAGCCACAATTTTTGTCGGATTTGGCCGAAATTTTGCACACAGAATTCTTCTATGACTTCCAACAACTGTGCCAATTATGGCCGAAATCAGTCTATAACCTGATATAGCTCCCTTTAAAACCGATCATCCGGTTTGACTTCTTGAGCAGCTGGAGGCCTCAATTTTTTTCTGAAATTTTGCACATAGTGTTTTGTGACGACTTTAAACAACTGTATTAAGTACGGTCCGAATCGGTCTATAACCTGATATAGCTCCCATATAAACCGATCTCCCGTTTTGATTTCTTGAGCCCTTGGAAACCCTTAATTTTCATCCGATTTGGCTGAAATTTTGCACAAAGTGTGCTGTTGCAACTTCCAAACACGAAACGAAGTACGGTCCGAATCGGTCTATAACCTGATATAACTCCCATATAAACCCATCTCCCGGTTTGACTACTTCAGCCCCTGGAAGTCTCAATGTTCATCCGATTTAGCAGAGAGTGTTCATACGGTGTTTTTGTATACCCTCCACCATAGGATGGGGGTATACTAATTTCGTCATTCTGTTTTTAACTCCTCGAAATATTCGTCTAAAACCCCATAAAGCATATATATTCTTGATCGACATGACATTTTATGTAGATCTAGCCATGTCCGTCCGTCGGTCTGTCTTTCGAAAGCTAGCTAACTTTCGAAGCAGTAAAGCTAGCCGCTTGAAATTTTGCATAAATGTTTCTTATTAGGGTAGGTCGGTTGGGATGGTAAATAGGCCAAATAGGTCCATATTTTATATAGCTGCCATATAAACCGATCTTAGGTCTTGACTTCTTGAGCCTCTAGCCGATTTGACTGAAATTTTTCATGCGGTGTTTTGGTATCACTTCCAACAACTGTGCTAAGTATGGTCCAAATCGGTGCATACCCTGATATAGCTGTCATATAAACCGATCTGGGCTCTTGACTTCTTCAGCTTTTAGATAGCACAATTCTTATCCAATTTGGCTGTAATTTTGCACGTGGTGTTTTGGTTTTACTTCTAACAACTGTGTTAAGTATGATTTAAATCGGTTTATAACCTGGCATAGCTGCCATATAAACCGATCTTGTATCTTGACTCCTTAAGCCGCTGGATGGCGACATTCTCATCCGATATGGCTGAAATTTTGCATGACTTCCAATAAGTGCACTTAGTATGGCCCAAATCGGTACATAACCTGATATAGCTGCCATATATATCGATCTGGAATCTTGTCTTCTTGAGCCTCTAGACGGCACAATTCTTATCCGATTTGGCAGAAATATCTACAACGGGTTCTCTCATGACCTTCAACATACGTGACCAATATGATCTGAATCGATCTATACCTTGATACAGCTCCCATATAAACCGATCTTCCGTTTTTGCTTTTTGAGCCCCTACAAGGCTCAATTCTTATCCCAATGAACTGAATATTTCACAATGGCTTCTACAATGATCAATATTCAATTCATTATTGGTCCGAATCTTACTATGACTTGATGTAGCTCCAATGGTGGTGACTTATGTTAGGCTTTTCGACATCCCTGTTCTCTATGGTTCGGATCGGTCTATATTTGGACATAGCTGCCAAAAAGACCAATATTTTGTTCTACAAAATTGAACAGTGAACAGTATAGACCACTCAATGTCCATGCCTAATTTGGTCCAAATCGGACCATATTTCAATATAGCTGCTTTGGGTGCATAAATTATGCATTTTTCATCGGAACATGACAAAAGGTGGTTTACATATTGTAACCTGGTTTTGTCAAAGGCTGAGATAAGTTCAGTCGTCTCCAGAGTCAACCTGAGGACCCACACTATCGGGACATACATCGTGCACGTCGGCATCAATCATTGCTCCGTAGGAGTTGAGGCGGCTGCATCTGCCGGAACGTAATTGAGCTAGAGCTACTATGGTTTGGAGGGGGAGGTTAATTTCTTCAGTTGCAATGGAAGGCGGTCGTTATACAAGAACTACATTCACCCGGTAGCTATTTATCGCGTCTGCTGCCGTGTCTGCATGAATGTTGTCTAGACCCGCTTGATCTAAGGGATATCTCTTGTATCGCTGGACATACATCTTGCACGTCGGCATCAATCCTTGCTCTGTAGGAGTTGAGGCGGCTGCATCTGCCGGAACGTAATTGAGCCAGAACTCGGGTTTGTCGAGGGAGGTCAATTTCTTCAGGTGCAATGGCAGGCGGTCGTTCTACAAGGACTCCATTCACCCAGTAGCTATTTACCACGTCTGCTACTGTGTCTGGGCGGTGGATATCTATCCACAAGATGATGATTTGAATGGTCTCTGCGATAATAGCCCAAAAGGTATTGCTTAGACAGCATGTAGTTATGTCTTCGCACTGGTAGGATCTTTGTCTCCTGATGGAAGTGGTCCACATCAGAACTGAGGAGACAGCCCGTAGGGTCTTGCTTATGGGTGTTTGGCTGTAGAAGCGTCTCTTGGAGGATGGGTGGATTTAGTTCGGCAAAGAGGCCTTCGCAAATTCTAGGTCCCCTTATTGTTGCTGTTGGTCTGTGCAGTTGCCGACGGCAGGCGATTTATAGTTGATCAGGAACTTATGGTCGGCGTTGATGAGGGCTCAGTTGGTGTAACCTCGACGGCGAGACCTTCGCAAGTTTGAGGGCCCCTTGGTAGTAGCAGTAGTAGCAGCAGTGTATGGTACACTGAAGCGGCAGCCCTTGCCGATGATGGAATTCATCGGGTCAATCCGGTACATACAACCGGCTGCCATGGGATTGAAGGCCACTTGGTGCTTTTGATCGGTGCAATTGCCGACTGCAGGGGATTTAAAGTTGATCGGAAACTTTTGGTGGGCGTTGATGCGGGCTCACTTAACGTAATCTCAACGGTGAGGGCTTTGCAAGTTAAAGAGACCCGTGGTGCTTTTGGTCGGTGCAGTTGTCGATGGCAGGCGATTTATAGTTGATCGGGAACTTTTGGTGGGTGTTGATGCGGGCTCAGTTGGTGTAATCTCGACGGTTAAGCTTTCACAAGTTCAAGGCCACCTTCTTTTGATCGGTGCAATTGCCGACGTCAGTCGATTTATAGTTGATCCGGCAGTTTTGGTGGGCGTTGAGGCGGCATCGGTTGATGCAATCTCGACGGTGAGGCCTTCGCAAATTCAAGGCCCCCTTGGTACTTTTGGTCGGTGCAATTGCCAACGGCAGGCGATTTATAGTTGATCCGGCACTTTTGTTGGGCGTTGAGGCGGGATCGGTTGGTGCAATTTCGACGGTGAGGCCTTCGCAAATTCAAGGCCACCTTGAATCTTTTGATCGGTGCAATTGCCGACGGCAGGCGATTTATAGTTGATCGGGAACTTCTTGTGGGCGTTGATGAGGGCTCGATTGGTCTAATCTCGATGGTGAGGCTTTCGCAAGTTCAAGGCCACCTTGGATCTTTTGATCGGTGCAATTGCCGACGGCGGGGGATTTATAGTTGATCGGGAACTTTTGGTGCGCGTTGATGAGGGCTCAATTGGAGTAATCTCGACGGTGAGGCCTTTGCAAATTTTAGGTTCCCGTGGTGCTTTCGGTCGGTGCAGTTGCCGACGGCAGGCGATTTATAGTTGATCCGGAACTTTTGGTGGGCATTGAGGCGAGATCGGTTGGTGTAATCTCAACGGTGAGACCTTCGCAAATTCAAGGCCCCTTGGTGCTTTTGGTCGGTGCGGCTACCAACCGCAGTCGATTTATAGTTGATCGGGAAATTTCGGTTGGCTTGGTAGAAGTCGTCGGTTATCGGTGCGGGCTGCGGATGGTGTTTGCGTTAGCTAGCGGGCGTCTTGTTGTCAGCTAATTAGGCGCTGGCCAGGCTGGCTTTTACAAGTTCAACGCCACCTTGGATCTTTTGATCGGTGCAGTTGCCGAAGGCAGGCGATTTATAGTTGATCAGGCTTTTGGTGGGCGTTGATGCGGGCTCAGTTAGTGCAATCTCGACGTTGAGGCCTTTGCAAGTTTAAGGGACCCGTGGTGCTTTTCGTCGGTGCAATTGCCGACGGCAGGCTATTTATAGTTGATCGGGAACTTTTGGTGGGTGTTGATGTGCTCTTGGTCAGTGCGGTTACCAACGTCAGTCGATTTATAGTTGATCCTGAACTTTTGGTATGCGTTTAGGCGGGATCGGTTGATGCAATCTCGACGGTGAGACTTTCACAAATTCAAGGCCCCATTGGTGCTTTTGGTCGGTGCGGTTACCAACGGCTGTCGATTTATAGTTGATGGGCTTGGTAGAAGTCGTAGGTTGTCCGTGCGGGCTGCGGATGGTGTTTGCTATAGCTAGCGGACGTCTTGTTGTCGGAATCACGTTGTCAGCTAATTGGGCGATGGCCAGACTGGCCTCGTGGTTATTCGTGTTCGGCTGGAAAATTGGTCGGCGGATACGAAGTTTTATGTTTCGTTGCTAGGGAAAGGCAGGTGCACTCTATACCTGTAAAGACATAATTTTCATTCGGGATTTCATGTATCGCTACTACAAATCTACGGGATAAACAACTCGGTGCGGATGCAACTAAGTGCGGATGCAGGCTAGTGCGAATGCAAGCAAAGTCCAGATGCGAACTAAGCGCGGAAGCAACTGGGTGCGGATGCAAGATAAGTGCAGATGCGAACTAAGCGCGGATGCAGCTGGGTGCGGATGCAACTAAGTGCTGATGAAGGCTAAGTGCGAATACAGGCTAAGTGCGGATTCAGGCTAAGTGCGGATGTGAGCTAAGCTCGAATGCAACTGGGCGCGGATGCAACTAAGTGCGGCTGCAAACAAAGTCCAGATGCGAACTATGCGTGGATGCAACTGGGTGAGCGGATGCAAGTGGGTGCGCGGATGCTAGCTAAGGTCGAGGCAAACACCTGGAGTTATGTCAGAACAAGTTATTTCGATTTGCGGACATTGCCACTTATCTACTTAAGCCTGTCTTTCTGTAGAACCAGAGAGTTCACGATGATGACAGCAAAGACCTAACCTTAAGAGCACTAAAGAAAACAGACTGATTGAGAATTATTGCCTGCATTGGAAAAAATGTAAAGAAAAATTAAACACCCAATATCATGCCAACACTCAATGGCCCCCACATTGATTGTTTGCAGAACTCATTGGCGGAGTTGTCATGGGTATAGTCGGGGAGTAGTCAGGTCAGCAGGTTCGTTTGAGGGAATGGAGTAGCCGAAGAATGGTACATATCGGCAGAACAAAGCGTATGAGGGCAACGAGTATGCCGGTAAATGTAAGTAGCTCGGGATGAAGAGTCACTATGTACGGGCAAATGTAATTTGTCACCTTACAATATATAACCGAGGTAGTGGGTACCCAAAGTTCGTTTACATTGAGGAGATTTGTTTCAAATGTGATACATTAGGTACACTTATGCCATCCATTACCCATGTCCATGGATATCCTAGGTACCAAAAATGATCCTCTAATAACAAAAGAATTTGTCTTTACGTATACTCATTAATTATTTAATTATTTAATTATTTAATTTTATTTGTTCACAATTTTCTCTCTGTGTTCATGCAAGGATACTCCAATTACCCATTGTAACCATCAAAGTTAGTGTCTACTAATGTACTGCCTCTTTGCACCCATAGTACTACTTGGTTTTTATCCGTGGGTTAAAAGCATAAAAGCGAATCTGGCTTTGAACAGCAGTTCTTCTCTGTGGTTGTACTGATGATGTTTGGTTGCTGGCGGAGTTGCCGGTGGTGCAGCCTTTTTTGATTGCGTTCTAGCCAAAGCAGTAAAGTGGAAATTAACTCTAAACAGGTGCTGAAACAACATAAACTCTGTGTTTAAGTGGCCACCTTTAGTTTCTGCTACAAGTATGCTGTTATTAAATCTTTAACCTCGCCACCATCACCGCCAACGCTGCCCTAGCGGCACCATTATCCAACGCAACGGCGACAGCAGTAAACCACTCAAAGTGTTTTTTTTTTTTCGAAACATTAAAAGAAGCTTCTTTTCGCCTAGTGTGCAAAATTTTCAAATTAATTTTTAGCATGCTTTAGCCAAATAAAGTAAACTAAAGCAGATGATGATGATGATGATGATGATACCCCCATTTGGACAACATTTGTAGCACTTGGAGTTCACTGTAGTCTAATGTAAATAAAATTTCAGAAGATGTTACTCGTCTGCAACGGTGGACCCATAAAATTTTTAATATTTTTTGACACCAATTTATGTTACAATTCCAGCAACCAACTCTGGATGGTCTCCATTCGCATTGTGGTGCTCAGTGGTGGAGTCTTTACAGCGAGGGATAAAGGATTATGGAGTCAGCACAAAAAGTTAAATACCAAACAACATGACGATGGATTTTAAGAGGGTTAAATCAAAAAAATGATTCGGAACTCTTACTTTAAGGGTGATTTTAATGAAGACTTAGTGAGCTCAATTGACCTCTAATGGAGTTGATTGTATCACACTGCAATCCCCTGAAAAATTCATTAATTTGCCACGGATTTTGAATGAGACTGAATTTTCGCGTTAGTTATCAAAATATTAAAAGAATAAATACAAGTAAAAGCTGGTTAAATTCGACCGGCCTGAATCTTACATACCCCCACCATGTATCGCAATTGTCAAGTTCTTTTTACACTTCTTCTATTTATATTTTGAAACCAAACAAGTTAAAAGGCGTTAAGTTCGGCCAGGCCGAACTTTGGATACCCACCACCTCGCGTATATATGTAAACCACCTTTCGTCAAAATCCGGTGAAAAATGCACACCTTATGCCCCATAGCAGCTATATCGAAATATGTTCCGATTTGGACCAAATACTTATAAGTACAAGTCATTGTTCAATTGTGAATAACAAAATATTGGTCTTTTAAGTAGCTATATCGAAAAATAAACCGATTTGAACCATGTACTACACGGATGTCGAAATGCTTGGCATAAGTCACTGTGTAAAATTTCTGTGAAATCGTATTATAAATGCGACTTTTATGGGATCAAGACTATAAATCGAGATATCGGTCTACATGGCGGATCTGGACGGATCTGGGTCAAATTCGAAAAGAATGTCGAAGGGCCTAATACAACTCACCGTACCAAATTTCGGCGTAATCGGACAATAAACGCGCCTTTTATGACCCAGAAACCTTAGATCGAGAGATCGGGCTATATGGCAGTGCCATATTGTGCCATATTGCAGAAGTATATCGAAGGGCTTAATTTAACCCACTGTTCCCAATTTCGGCCACATCGGACAATAAATGCGCCTCTTATGGGCCCAAAACCTTTAATCGAGAGATCGGTCTATATGGCAGCTATATCCAAATCTGGACCGATATGAGCCAAATTGACAAAGGACGTCGAAAAGCCTAACACTACTCACTGTCCCAAATTTCAGCAAAATCGGGTAATAAATGTGGCTTTTATGGGCCTAAAACCCTAAATCAGGGGATCGGTCTATATGACAGCTATATCCAAATCTGGACCGATCTGGCCAAATTGACGAAGGATGTCGAAGGGCTTATCACAACTCACTGTCCCAAATTTTAGCAAAATCGGATAATAAATATGGCTTTAATGGGCCCAGGACCCTAAATCGCAGAATCGGTCTATATGACAGCTATATCCAAATCTGAACCGATCTGGGCCAAATTGACGAAGGATGTCGAGGGGTCTAACACAACTCACTGTCCCAATTTTCAGCCAAATCGGATAAAATATGTGGCTTTTATGGGCCTAAAACCCTAAATCGGAGGATCGGTCTATATGGCAGCTATATCCAAATCTAACCAAATTTGAGCCAAACTAACGAAGGACATCGAGGGGTCTAACATAACTCACTGTACCAAATTTTGTCAAAATCGGATAATAAATGTGGCTTTTATGGGCCTAAGACCCTAAATCGGAGGATCGGTCTATATGGCAGCTATATCCAAATCTAACCCGATCTGAGCCAAACTAACGAAGGACATCGAGGGGTCTAACATAACTCACTGTACCAAATTTTGTCAAAATCGGATAATAAATGTGGCTTTTATGGGCCTAAGACTCTAAATCGGCGGATCGGTCTATATGGGGGCTATATCAAGATATAGTCCGATATAGCCCATCTTCGAACTTAACATGCTTATGGACAAAAAAACAAACTGTGCAAAGTTTCAGCTCAATATCTCTATTTTTAAAGACTGTAGCGTGATTTCAACAGACAGACGGTCAGACGGACGGACATGTCTAGATCGATCTAGCCATGTCCGTCCGTCCGTCTGTCTGTCGAAAGCACGCTATCTTTCGGAGGAGTAAAGCTAGCCGCTTAAAATTTTGCAGAAATACTTCTTATTAGTGTAGGTCGGTTGGTATTGCAAATTGGGGGTCAACCCCTTCCCCAAAACACCCCTCAAACATGACTTATTTACTGACCCTGGCAATATGGGACTTAAATGAAAGCAATTTGATGGTAGAATACAAATCTGTTATCCAAATGTTGGACCAAATATTTGGGAGGCCGTCCCTCCCCAAAAACAACCCTCAAATAGGAAAAATTTACGACCATAGCAATATGGGACTCAAATGAAAGGCCTTTGAGAGTATATCACAAATTTAATATCAATATTCGGGAATGTGTCTATGGGGCCACCTCATCCCCATAACACCACCCCATATAGGAAGTATTTGCTGACCATTGCAATATAGGGTTCAAATAAGATGTATTTTATAGTTAGACACGAATATGATATATACTTTCAAGGCCAAGTCAATGAGTGGCCATGTTTGCCGACTGTGGAAATATGGGGCTCAAATGAAAGGTTTTTGAGAGTAGACCACGAATCTGATATCAACTGTCTAGGGGACGTCCCACCACCATAACAACCCCCAAATAGGACGTATTTGCTCACCAAGGCAATTTAGGTCTTCATGACTGTGGAGCTCGATGTTGATTGCTATTGGGGCCCATACCCCAAACCGGACATATTTGCCGACTTTTACAATAAGGGGTTTAAATGAAAGGTATTTGATTTTAGAAAACGAATTTGAGATCTAATTTTGAGACCAATGTCAATATGGGGTTCAAATAAATTATATATAGATACATGAGAATAAAGCACGATGCTGATAATTTTCATGGCTGAGTTTTTGGGGGACCATCCACTCCTCAAAACACCCCTAAATAGGGCATATTTACCGACCATGTCAATTCTCATATGAAAGGTTCCCCAATAAACAGAGTATTAAATTGTTACCCACTTTCGGAACCAATTTTCTGGGGGTCTACCTCTTTCCCAAAATGGGCCACAAATAGTAATTATTTACTAACCATCGCAATATGGGGCTCAAATAAAGGTATTTGGGAGTAGAATACAAATATCCAATTGTGAAACCATGTATTTGGGACCCAACTTTTCCCCCAAAAACCCCCCCAATGTTAAAAATTTGCCGCCCATGCTAATATGTGGCTCAAATGAAAGGTATTTGAGAGGGGTCATGTGTTTGGGGGACGCCTATAAACTCTACTTAAACCAATGGCAATATGGGGTTTAAATAAATGGTATTTGAGACAAGAGCACGATGCTGAGAGCCAAGTGTCTAGCGGACCACCTCACACCCGAAAACACTCCTAAATCGGACATCATGAGAATATCGGGCGGCAATAAAGTCTTTTTAGAATGGCATTAAACCCTCCGAGCGAATTCGTTGTCCAATAAAGATCATATGGAATTAAGATAAAGGCACTTATATTATTATACTGTCAAGCGATATGTATAATAATAATTGTCGAAAATAAATATTCAAAAGATAATTTTCTTCCATAAAAAGTAACAGAAGGCGCTGCGGATCGGGTCCGCTTCAGCTAGTGATATATATTCATGATTGTCGTAAAAATCTAAGACGATCTAGCCATGTCCGTCCGTTTGTCTGTCCATCTGTCTGTTGAAATCATGCTGCAGTCTTTAAAAATGACAGGTTAAGTTCGAAGATGGCCTACATCGGACTGTATCTTGATATAGCCCCCATATAGACCAATCTGCCGATTTAAGGTATAAGGCCCTTTAAAGCCATATTTATTATCCTATTTAGATGAAATTTGGGACAGTGAGTTGTGTTAGACCCATCGACATTCGCACCTGGTATAGTTAAGATCGGTCTATATTTCGATATAACTGACATATAGACCGATAACTCAATTAAAGTTATTGGTCCAATAACAGGCGTATTTCTTATCCGATTTCGTTGAAATTTGGTAAGTTATGTTGGTCCTCTTGACATTCTTGATTCATTTGGCTCAGATCGGTTCAGATTTGGATGTAGTTGCCATTTATAGCGATCTCCCAAAATGTGAATTAATTAACCGATTTCGCTGGATGGTTCAACGGTAAAAACAAGATGGCATCTTTCTTCTTCTATGGACGAAAACGTCTAAGTAAGCCTGATGGCAGACTTCCACTTAAACGTAACCTAACCGATTTCGCTGAAATTTAGCACAATGAGTTCTGTGTACCGGGTGTGGTCAAGATCGCGGTAAATTTCGATACAACTGTCATATATACCGATCTCCCGATTTAAGTTCATGGGACAATAAAAGCACTTTTATTAACCGCTTTCAGTCCAGATTTGGATACAGCTGCCATATAAACCGATCTCTCGACTTAAGGTCTTGGGCCCATAAAAGACGCATTTTTTGTTTGATTTCGCTGAAATTTAGGACAGTGAGTTGTGTTAAGCTCTTCGAAATTTTTTGAAGATGGCTTAAATCAGTCCAGCTCTGGATATAGCTGTCATATAGACTGATCTCCCGATTTAAAGTCGTAGTCCCATAAAAGACGCATTTTTGTCCGATTTCGCTGAATCTAGGCACGGTGCCTAATGTTAGGCTGTTCGACATCCGTGCCCTATATGGCTCAGATTGGTCCATATTTGGATATAGCTGCAAAAAAAAATCAATATTTTCTTATACAAAATACAACAGTGACTTGTATTTGTTAGACCACTCAATGTCCGTGCCGAATTCAGTCCAAAACGTACCATATTTGGATATAGCTGTCATGGGTGCATAAATAATAAATTTTTCACCGGATTATGACGAAACTTGTTTTACATATATACCCGAGGTGGTGGGTGTCCAAATTTTGGTCCCGCCGAATTTAATGCCTTTTTACGTTTTTGATATATCCTCCACCATAGGTCCCTGGGTTCTCAATGTAGACCCCCAGGCCCACGCTGTCCTCTAGCGTTGATCCATTCGTGTAACATGATATTCCAGGTGGCAATACTAGGGTTCCGTCAATCCAAGACTGTGCCAATGGCAGCAGTGCCTCGCACTCGAATTCAAGGTTCATCTCAGGTATCCGATCGGAAACCTCTTCCCTTCTTTCCAGGTTTCCTATCGTCGCCTCGATTATACTGCGATGGTATAAGCTTCTCCCATCCTTAATCCATTCTTATCTTATAAAGCCGAAATTTTGCATGACGTGATTTGTTATGACTTGCAACAACTGTGCCAAATATGATTTAAATCGGTCCCTAACTTAATATAACTGCCATACAAACCGATCGGGGATCTTGACTTCTTGACCCTCTAGAGGGCACAATTATTATCCGATTTGGCTGAAATTTTGTACAACGGCTTCCCTCATGACCTTCAACATACGTGTTTATTATGGTCTGAATCGATCTCTCTGACGGACGGACAGACGGACGGACGGACATGGCTACATCGACGTAAAGTGTCACGACGATCAAGAACATATATACTTTATGGGGTCTCATACAGATATTTCGAGTAGTTATAAACAGAATGACGAAATTAGTTTACTTTCATTCTATGGTTGAGGGTATATAAAGGAGCAGAGGAACGCAATAGGTTAGGTTTTTTTTTTTTTTTAATAGGTTGTTAAACGTAGTGGCTTTGAAGCAAAATCTGTGATACTAAATAATACGCCGTGTAACGCAGAAGAGTCATCGGGCCACAAGAGAAGATATTATCAATTGTAACTCACAGAAATATTGATCTGAGGCACCGGTTCATATGTTTTTGATCCTCTTGATATTCCAAATCGATTTGTCCGCCGTGTCCGTCCGTCTAGTTGCCTAATGTATTCTAACTTGTTAGATCAGGTCTTCTGTAGTTTTCTCCCCATCGACATTTTCGTTTTTCCAGTAGAATTAGATTGGAATATTGGCTTTAAATGCTCATTCCATTATCCTTTTTAAGCATTTTCCGCAGACTACAGTTAAGTCCAAAAGCTAAGCGTTTTCCCACATTCTAGTTATACTCTCTACACATATTCTCATGTTTTGGCCAGCATTCAAATAAAAGTTTATTCCATAAATATTTATTAAGGAATGGGGTCCAGTAGAGAGACGTCTCTGCCATAGAAATTAGTGAGGTGTTCATATGCATAACGGTCTGGAAGAGCAATTTGGGAAAGAAAGCTCATAAATGTTTATTAACATAAACAAATGTAACCAACACTCATTTATTGTGCTTTTGATGTGTTATATGAAAAACCTGCACGCATCTCACTAGCAAAGGCAACCCCCCTCCCCCCCCAACTCCGGATAGGAGTGAGTGACATATGAACTTATGAATTTGTAACCCCATGTCAATGAGCAGGGCATATGCCAAGGCATTCAAATGAAAATGGCAATGGGAATGGGAATGATAAAGTCAAGCTACACTTAAACGAAAGAAATACGAATGACTGCGTGTGAATGGGGAAGGGCCAACAAATGTTAAGGCAATAACAACGAACGGGTGTATAATCAAAACAATAACATCAACAACAACAACATTCACAAGGAATCCTTAACACAAGCCGAAACCAACGCTAACGCCGCAACAACGAGGACAAATAAATGAACAATACTCCATTTGAAAAGGGCCAACAAGAAAGAAAAGGCTATTCAAAACATTCACACAAAAATATGAATGAGCTCTGCCACAAAAACAACGATAACACCAACAAAGCGCACAACAAGGGTTTTCACGCGCTTGCACATAATGCAATAAAAGGTACACTAAAGCCAACTTGAACAAATAACGACGACATGTCAATGTAATCGAAAGAAGAAAGGACCCATCCTCCTCCATTCGTACAGAGGCAAAATGCTGGAGACACTGAGTGTGAAAACGAAAAAAAAAACAAAATATTATTGTTTCCCAGGGAGAAAAAACATGCAGAGTTATTCTTAGGTGTATAAGGAGGGCAAATCAATCAGTTGGAGTTTGAAGGCCAATTTTTTGGTCAATTTTTGATACCACCCATAGGCTAGGCGAAAAACAAATCTGGCATATTGTTATGCTCTTTGAAGCGTTGAGTGGAGCGAACGTTTTTGTTGTTTCACGCCGCAAGAATATTCTTAACTTGTCACTCAAGGATAGCTACTATGGTGTTTTCCAGTAGCCGGTTGACGATCTATTTTTTTCCAGTGGAGCGGAAGATCTTGCGCCCGGGAGTAGGTTTAGAATGAACTCCAAAGACCCAACAGTTGCGGTTGTGATATCAGGCCGTAGCAAGTTGTCTGCTCCTGAGACTTCGTCTGGTTGAGCGGCTGCAGCAGGCACTGGTCAGCAGGAGCTTTTAACGAAGACACCTGGTTCGAGTCTTAAGGACAAGGCCGAACCTATTTTATCTTCGCAAGCATATGATTTGCCTGAAACATCGGCCTTCTCTGGGAAACCAATAGGCTCTTGAAGAGGTTGGAATTATATTGGGTTGCCCAAAAAGTAATTGTGGGTAATATAGTAGTAATATAGTCGGCGTTGACAAATTTTTTCAACGGCTTGCGACTCTGTAATTGCATTCTTTCTTCTGTCAGTTATCAGCTGTTACTTTTAGCTTGCTTTAGAAAAAAAGTGCGCGAAATTTTGTTTACATTTGTTTGTTTGGCGTCAATTTTAATATGGGTACCACATGTATTGAAAGAAATTCATTTAACAAACCGAATCAACGCTTGTGATATGCACCTTAAACGCAATGAATTCGATCCGTTTTTAAAACGAATCATAACTGGAGATGAAAAATAGATTGTTTACAACAATCTATCAATTTAGTCGAAAACGATCATTGTCCAAGCATGGTGAACCAGCTCAAACCACTTCAAAGGCTGATATCCATCAAAAGAAGGTTATGCTGTCTGTTTGGTGGGATTGGAAGGGTGTGGTATATTTTGAGCTGCTTCCAAGGAACCAAACGATTAATTCGGATGTTTACTGTCAACAATTGGACAAATTGAATACAGCCATCAAGGAGAAGCGACCAGAATTGGTCAATCGTAAAGGTGTCATATTCCACCAGGACAACGCTAGACGGCACACATCTTTGGTCACTCGCCAAAAACTGAGTGAGCTTGGCTGGGAACTTTTGATGCATCAACCATATAGCCCTGACCTTGCATCATCAGACTACCATTTATTTCGATCTTTGCAGAACTCCTTAAATGGTAAAACTTTCGGCAATGATGAGGTTATAAAATCGCATAAAAGGCGCATCTCTCTATGATTCATTTAGAGGCTTGGCGCAAATGATCCTAAAACTCTCGGCGATAAGAGTCTCCCTTAACAGCGCTCGAAGATTCACTGAACGGGCTACCTCAAATGCTACACGTCTAGATTCGGAAACTGCACCGCAGTCCGCTAAAAAACCGCGATCATCAGCATTGCATCCCATGCCCAAAAAGAACTAAGACGAACAATAGTAATATTGTTCCAAGGATTTTTGTTAATATCGCTAAGGACAGCTTAATGATGGTAAATGATGGAAGAACAAATGGAGTGGGATAGTCAATGGGATGTCATCTGTATACTCAGATGTCCTTGCGGAATTGTAACGAAGCAGGCTGGTAACGGGGCCGATACAAACCAATTGCTTTCGGGGATCAAAGCTCAGTTAAATTGTATCAGGCTGAAGCATGTTGTCTGCTCCTGAGACCTCGTCTGGTTGAGCAGCTGCACCCGGCACTAGTCAGCAGGGTCATTTAACGAAGAAACCTGGTTCGAGTCCTAAGGACAAGGCAGAACCTATTTTATCTTCTCAATGCTATTATTTGCCAGAGCCATCGGTCTTCTTTGGAAAACCAATACTCTCTTTAAGAGGTTGAAATAATTAAAGGCACGACGCTCTCAGGTTTATTGAGAGGCTTGACGCGAATGATGCTAAAACTCTTGTCGATAAGAGACTCCCTTAACAGTGCTCGAAGATTCACTGAACGGGCTACCCTAAATGCTACACGTCTAGATTTAGAAACGCCACTGCAGTCCCCCAAGGGCTGCGGTTACCCAGAGGGCATCGCATAGCCAAAAGAGCTAAGGCGAAAAATAGTAACATGGGTCCAAAGACCACCGATAATGTCGCTAATGACAGCTTGGTGACGGTAGTTGTCGACAAGGGAGAAGAACAGGGATTCCTAAAAACCTAAAAATACCTAAAAACAATTGGAGTGGGATAGTCAATGGACAAAAATGCAAACAGGGGCAAACTTCTCACATATCAATAAGTGCAGTCCGATTCAAGTTCAAGCTCAATGATAAGCGGCCTCCTTTTTATAGCCGAGTCCGAACGGCGTGCCGCAGTGCGACACCTCTTTGGAGAGAAGTTTTACATGGCATAGTACCTCACAAATGTTGCCAGCATTAGGAGGGGAAAATCACCGCTAAAAATTTTTTCTGATAGTCTCGCTAGGATTCGAACCCAGGCGTTCCACGTCATAGGCGGACATGCTAACCTCTGCTCTACGGCGGCCTCCATAGTCAGTCAATGGACAGTAATCTGTATTCTCCGATGTTCTTGAGGAATTGCCTGGACCTCCTTCAGTCTGTAACGAAGTAGGCTGGTAACGGTGCCGATACAAACGAATTGCTTTAGGGGATCTCAACTCTCAGTTGAAATGTATCCTTGCGCCCTGAAGAAGATTGGTCAAATCTGGCCAGGAGCGGCCCTGGATTTAGTCAAGAAGGAAGATTTTCCTTCTCGACCAATTGCATGCGCTTGGATACCAAGGATTCCCTCAGATCCTGAATCCATACTTGGGAGACTAAGGGACTGTAATACCAATCTTTCAACCGCTGACGGAAAGACTGGTAGATTAGATGAGGCTGATGGTGACCGGACATACTAAATTCCGACTCTCTCGCAGACTTAAACAAATACAATAAAAAAGGCATTAAGTTCGGGCGGGCCGAACTTTGGATACCCACAACCTTGGGTATATATTTAAATTCTTTTTCTTCGCAATCCGGTGGAAATGGAATAATATAAGCACCCAAATTCGGCACGGAAATTGAGTGGTCTATAATATATTTGTCACTATTCAATTTTGTAGAACAAAATATTGGTCTTTTTGGCAGATATATCGAATTATAAACCGATCTGAACCATATTAAGGACGGATATAGTGAGGCTCAGAAAAACGCACTGTTTCAAATTTCAGCGAAATCGGATAATAAATAAAGCTTTTATGGGCTTCAGTCCCCTTAGGGGCAGATCGGTCTATATGGCAGCTATATCTAAATATAAACCGACCTGAACCATATTAGGGTCGGATGTTGGAGGTCTTAACCTACACACAGTTTAAAATTTCAGGGAAATCGTTTAATAAATAAAGTTTTTATTGTATTTGCTTCAGATCCCTTATCGGCAAATCGGTCTATATGCTATATATAAATATAATCCGATATGGATTATGTTTATGTCAGATGTCGGGAGGCTTAAAGCTACTCACTGTTTCAAATTTCAGCGAAATCGGATTAAAAATAGGGCATTTATGGGCATTGGACCCTTTATCGGAAAATCGGTCTATATAGCAGCTATATCCAAATATGGTCCGATTTGGCCCGTTCAAGAACTTAACCTGCTTGCATCAAAAGGACGTATTTCTGCCAAATTCCACGCTCTTAACTCAGACTGTGTCGACCTGAAAGGCTTTGGGCTAATCAAGTTTGTTGACGGCAGTCCTCTGGCCTTTACTGTCAAATCATTTGCCTTTTCATACCCCGTACGACACGGATCGTGCCATCTTGGGAGAAGTCATTCATTTACTTCCTACACTCGATGACTGTTCGAGACTTTACCTCTTGGTTATTATTGCCCTGATGGCTAGTTTAATGTCCGTAGTGATGAAAATCGCCGAAAATATTTGAGATATCTAAATTCGTGTCCGCTGACACTGATCATATGCAACTTCCACAGGATTTTGACGAAATTTGGTTAACACTTCAACGGTTGAGTCATTCGTAGCCCTTGCCGAAGTATACGGTCCACAGGGACCTTGTACTTGGGGACCTTGTACATCCGAACCCAACACATATTTACTTGTTTAAATAACTTTGGACCTTCCCCGTCTTTAGTCCATACTTACATGTTAAACCAGCCCCACAGTATGCCACCTAACTACATTGAGTTGTTGTACGCTTCATCTAAACAAGCTTTGTCAATTCAATGGAAGTTGATTCTTGCAATTCAATGTATGAATAAATTTCTTTATTGAATATGGGCAACCACAATTGTGTTAAAGTGAAATCCTCGAAATTCAATTGAAGGCGATACAGAGTTTGGCTATGTGCAATATTGCTGTAGGGAGGATATGTCGCCTTTGTTGTCACTATTGGCAATGTTGTCAAGGCTCTCGATGTTACTTTCCTCAATTGTATCCGTATTATCCCCAGGGACCGCAACTAATTCACACACATTTCAATACTACAACTCAGACGTACTCACACAAAGCCATTTCTACAGAGCACTGCCGTATAACCTCAATTGACAAACACATGCTTGCCGATGTTATTGTTTTGGGAGGTGTTGGAAGCAGCTTTTGTCGAACACTGGATGAGCCATCGAAATAATAGCTATAGACGCTTTGGACGACTCGTTTGTGGCATTTTTATTATTGGGCACTAGGTTAGGTCTCAGAGTAACTACACAAAAACCATGATAATGTACTCCATGCTAAATTTGGCATAAAAAGCTACGAAATGCTGCAAAATACTTGGAAAAAAATTTGAAAAATTGAGCTTTACAATCTTGCAAATTGAGCATGGAAGATTTGTAATGAATGACTGGACAAGCACATCAAGTCATATTGAAATCTTTGATATGAAATTATTGTCAAAGGTTATAGTACGTTAAGTTAAATTATCTTTTAGAAGCTCAATTGAATTCAGTTTTCAGCACCAAAAATAAGCGTCAATATGACCCACTGGCTCAAATGTTATCAAAAGACGATAAAGACAAGAAAGTGCTGACTGAAGTAGGACCAAGCTGAAATATATATCCCGACTGGAGAAATTGAGACGGCCCTTGTAAGGCTTCCAGAATGTTGAGTTCAGTACAGAAAGGCGAGAACTTCTTTCTACAAAATTCTAATCGAGGCTCGGAGTCTGATTCAGAAAGCATGCATCGACGAGAAGTCTGAACCCTAACTGAGGATTAAAGAGTGCAGGTTTTGGGTTGAATTTCGGTCTTACCAAGTTTGACTCCCGAATTCAAAAAGAGGTTCGGGTGAGGAGGCTAAAAATGCTGCAGATTTACCCGGATCGCCCTGTTGTTGTTATATGGCAACACAAAACTTTTGATGAGTTTTACAGTGGTTTTACTAAAACAAGTAAAAGCGTGCTAAGTTCGGCCGGGCCGAATCTTATATTCCCTCCACCATGGATCGCATTTGTCGATTTGTTTTCCCGGCATCTCTTCTTAGGCTATAAAGGATATAAGAAAAGAGTTGCTCTGCTATTAAAACGATATCAAGATATGGTCCGGTTCGGACCACTATTAAATTATATGTTGGAGACCTGTGTAAAATTTCAGCCAATTCGTATAAGAATTGCGCCCATTGGGGCTCACGAAGTAAAATAGAGAGAACGATTTATATGGGATCTGTATCGGGCTATAGACTGATTCAGAACATAATAAACACGTTTGTTGATGGTCATGAGAGGATCCGTCGTACAAAATTTCAGGCATATCGGATAATAATTGCGACCTCTAGGGGTCAAGAATTCAAGATCCCAGATCGGTTTATATGGCAGCTATATCAGGTTATGAACCGATTTGAACCTTATATGACACAGTTGTTGAAAGTAAAAATAAAATACGTCATGCAAAATTTCAGCCAAATCGGATAGGAATTGCGGCCTCTAGAAGCTCAAGAAGTCAAATCCCCAGATCCGATTTGAACCATACTTGGCACAGTTGTTGGATATCATAACAAAACACGTCGTCCGAAATTCCATTCCAATCGGATAAGAATTGCGCCCTCTAGAGGCTCAAGAAGTCAAGACCCACGATCGGTTTATATGGCAGCTATATCAGGTTATGGACCGATTTGAACCATACTTGGCACAGTTATTGGATATAATAACGAAACACGTCGTGCAAAATTTCATTCTGATCGGATAAGAATTGCGCACTCTAGAGGCTCAAGAAGTCAAGACCCAAGATCGGTTTATATGGCAGCTATATCAGGTTATGGACCGATTTGAACCATACTAGGCACAGTTGTTGGATATCATAACAAAACACGTCGTGCAAAATTTCATTCTGATCGAATAAGAATTGCGCCCTCTAGAGGCTCAAGAAGTCAAGACCCAAGATCGGTTTATATGGCAGCTATATCAGGTCATAAACCGATTTCAACCATACTTGGCACAGTTATTGGATATCATAACAAAACACGTCGTGCAAAATTTCATTCTGATCGGGTAAGAATTGCGCACGCTAGAGGCTCAAGAAGTCAAGACCCAAGATCGGTTTATATGGCAGCTATATTAGGTTATGAACCGATTTGAACTATACTTGGCACAGTTGTTGGACATCATAGCAAAACACGTCGTGCAAAATTTCATTCCAATCGGATAAGAATTGCGCACTCTAGAGGCTCAAGAAGTCAAGACCCAAGATCGGTTTATATGGCAGCTATATCAAAACATGGACCGATATGGCCCATTTACAATACCAACCGACCTACACTAATAAGAAGTATTTGTGCAAAATTTCAAGCGGCTAGCTTTACTCCTTCGGAAGTTAGCGTGCTTTCGACAGACAGACGGACGGACGGACGGACAGACGGACGGACATGGCTAGATCGACATAAAATGTCGCGACGATCAAGAATATATATACTTTATGGGGTCTCAGACGAATATTTCGAGTAGTTACAAACAGAATGACGAAATTAGTATACCCCCCATCTTATGGTGGAGGGTATAAAAATGCAGCAATTTGACATTATGAACTTTTAAAACAAATTCTGGTTTGTCCTTCTTGAAATAGAATATTTCCCAAAAATAAGTCATGGACAATTTGTTAAAATAGAAATTTACTAAAAAGTTGAAGGGTGATTCGGTTTAATCTACATCACTCAGTGGCCGCTTCGAACGAACTCCTTTTAGCAGCCTTAAACTGTTCGGTCTACATTGCACCAATTTAGAAACCTTGTATTGTTAGAAATAAGGTTTCTGTGTTAGGCGCTAAGAACTATTCGTCTTTACTGCACATTCGGTCGATAAGGCAAGAACATGTACTATGGGGATCAAATTTAAAAACCAATCCCATAATCGCAATATAGCAATGGTGATCCGACGACTGGGGAGACCAGAAATTCGGTCCCTTACTGATCTCATCGGTATACCTGCCCTAAGAAGAGAAGAACCCGCCAACGAGACATTGCGAAGACTAGTGTGCAATAACGACCGCAGGATGCTGCCGATTTTGGATTGCGATCCCCATGCGCAGCACAAACATTTGGGGAAGTTATAGGAAAGTTTAAAGAAGTAAAAAGGCATCAAGTTCGGCTGGGCCAAACTTTGGATACCCACCACCTCGGGTATATATGTAAATCCCATTTTGTCACAATCCGGTGAAAATTGGATAACTTAAGCACCCAAATTCGGCACCGACATTGAGTGGTCTAATATATATGTCACTATTCAATTTTGTAGAACAAAATATTGGTCTCTTTGGTAGATATATCCAATTATAAACCGATCTTAACCATATTTAGGTCGCATATCAGGAGGCTAAAAATTACTCACTGACGCAAATTTTAGCGACATCGGTTAAAAATAAAGCTTTTATGTGCTTTAGATCCTTTATCGGCAGAACCGTCTATATGACAGCTGTGTCTTAATATAGTCCGATCTGTACCGTACTTGGGACGAATGCTGGGAGGCTTAAAACTGAGCACTGTTCCAAATTTCAGCGAACTCGGTTAAAAAATAAAGCTTTTATGGCCTTCAGACCCTTTATCGCGAGATCGGTCTATATGGTAGCTATATATAAATATAGTCCGATTTGAGCCATATTCGAGTCGAGTGGTGGGAGGCCTAAATCTACTCACTGTTTCAAATTTCAGGAAAATCGGATAAAAAATTATGTTTTTATGGGCATTAGACCCTTTATCGAAAATCAGTCTATAACTATATAGACTGATATCCAAATATCATAACTATATAGACTGATATCCAAATATGGTCCGATTTGGTCCCGTTCAAGAACTTAACCAGCGTGCATCAAAAAGACGTATCTGTGCCAAATTTCAGCTCAATATCTCAAGTTTTGAAGGCTGTAGAGTGATTACAACAGACGGACAGACCACGGACATCGTTAAATCGTCTTTGAATTTTACGACGATCCGAAATATATATACTTTGTAGGGTCAGAAATTGATATTTCAATGTGTTGCAAATGAAATGACTAAATGCATATAACCCCTATCCTACGGTGGGGGGTATACAAAAACACATAAAATTCAGAAAAATGCATGATATCTTTATTTGAACCGGCCAGTTGACCGGTACCGAACGTGAAGTAAAATTTTCACCGAACTCGCCTCTCAATAAGTTTATTGTTACGCGTGCTTTGTGGCATGTGGGACCGTCTTTTTGAAACCACATGTCATGTAAGTCAAGCTCACATTTTGTCCCAAAAAAATTTGGATATCATCTCATGAGAGCTCTCACCATTCACAGTTACGTTATAATTCGTATCATATTTAAAGAAGTACGGTCCAATGATGCCACCAGCCCATGAACCGCACCAAACTGTGGCTTTTCTTGATGTATTGCTAGCTCTTGCAATGCTTCTGGCTGATGTTCACTCCAAAATCTACAATTTGCTTGTTAACGTACCCATTGAACCACAAATGAGCTTCGTCGCTGAACACAAAAGCGCGCGTTGAACTTTCTTAACAGAATACGCATGACAATAAAAATTTGAAAGCGTTATTCGTTTGTAAGACGATTCATGGTTAAGTTATAGACCAAACTAAAGATGTTTGACAGTGAAACATAACACGTGCATGAGGTGTTTAAGCCAGTGTTAGCAAAAAGATAATAGCTAAAAAAATCCCCTTTATTTCTGACAATTCCTTCAACAATTGTCGAAACACTTTTCCACTTTCATTGAGACACACCAATACATGGTTATTGAATGTTTGAAAGGCATCTTCTGGCAAAAATCGTTGATCACGCATATTTTCTTATTGTGAAAGAATAAAAAAAAAGTCAGTGGGTGGCAAGTCAAGGCTGTACGGCAGATGAATAATCAATTCGAGATTTTGGCCGGTCAAAAAGGCGCTGATTTAAGCCTATGTGTTCATGCAATATCGAACGAATAGTGGTGGTAGAAATGCCCAGAGGTGCCTCTTTCTCACTGTATATAATAAGAAGATCTTGAATTATAAGTTTACGCACCACATCAATGTTCTCCTGTACACAGGCGGTTTTTAGACAACCTTAACGAAATTTGTCTTTGGGCGAGCGTCGGGTATTTAATATTAGAAAACGTGTCTGATATCCAATTGTTTGGGGGACCACCCCAACCCACAAAACCCCTAAATCGGACATAATTACCAACCATGACAATATGGAACTCAAATGAAAGGTAAGTGCGAGTAAAATACGAATCTGATATCCAAATTTGGGACAAAGTTTTTGGGGGTCCGCCTATTCCCCAAAACACCCCAAACAGGATTTATTTTACTGACCATGGTAATATGGGGCTTACATAAAAGGTATTTGAGTGTAGAATACGAATCTGATATCCAGATGTGGGTGTTTGGGGGTCCGTTCATCCCCGAGAACATACCCCAAAGAAGACAAATTTACGACCACAGCAATATGGGACTCAAATGAAAGGTCTTTGAAAGTAAAGCACGAATTTGATATCAATATTCGGGAAAAGTGCCTATGGGGCCACCCAACCCCCATAACACCACCCAAATAGGAAGTATTTGCTGGCAATTGCAATATGAGGCTCAAATAAGAGGGTTTTTAGAGTAGAACACGAATCCAATATATATTTTCAAGGCCAACGCACTGAGTAGCCGCCCATCCCCCAAACACCCCCCAAGCCGGTCATGTTTGCCGACTATGAAGATATGGGGCTCAAATGAAGGGTATTTGGGAGTAGACCATGAATTTGACATCAACATTCGGGACCAACTGTCTAGGGGACGTCCCACCACCATAACAATCCCCAAGTAGGACATATTTGCTCCTCAAGACAATTTGGGTCTTCGAGACAGTGGAGCTCGATATTCATAGTTTTTAGGGCCCATTCCCTAAACCAGATATATTTGCTGGCTTTTTCAATAAGGGGTTTAAGTGAATGGTATTTGAGATTAGAAAACGAATTTGATATCCAATTTTGAGGCCAATGGCAATATGGGGTTCAAATATATGAGAATAGTTCATGGCTTCCAGGGGCTCAGGAAGTCAAATCGGGTGATCGGTTTATATAAGAGCTATATCATGTTCTTGACCGATTTAGACCGTACTTGGTACAGCTCTTAAAAACAAAACAAAACTCTATGTGCAAAATTTCAGCCAAATCGGACAAAAAGTGCGGCTTCCAGGGGCTCAAGGAGGCAAATCGGGAGATCTAATTATATGGGAGCTATAACTAAATCTGAACCGATTTGACCTATTTGCAATCCCCATCGATCTATATCAATATTTAGTATACGTGCAAAATTTCAAACGGCTAGAATTACGCGTTCGACCGCTATCGTGATTTCGACAGACGGACGGACGAAAAGACGGACATGGCTAGATCGAATCAGAATATCGGGACGATCCAGAATATATATACATTATGGGGTCCCAGGTCAATATTTTGAGGTGCTAAGGAGACAAGAGGGAATGTGCTAACTGCAGAGGAATAAGTCTCCTCCCCATCGCATACAAGACACTCTCGAGTGTACTGTTTGAAAGATTAGAAGCTTAATTCATTGCGATAATTAGGCCCTATCAATGCGGCCTTAGGCATGATAAATCACCATCGAAAAGATATTCACACTTCTCCAAATTCTGGAAAGGACCCAAGAAATACAAATCAACACCTACCATCTCTTTGTTGACTATAAAGCCACTTTCGATAGCCCTTAACGTTTGCAACATGATTTCTGCTATTACTTCCAACATCCAAGGCAAATATGAATTGAGTCGACCCATAAGGTCTGTGGGCAAAATTTTAACTAAATCGGATGAAAATTACGACCGGTAGCGGTTCAAGAAATCAACTTGGAGGAGGTCAATTGAACGCAAACTGCAAAAAGAACGTGTGGTACAGACCTTTTAGACAAATCCTGGGTTGTTGCCTCTGAAAGCCTTTGTAGTGTAGTGGTCGAACGCTTAAAGCTAGCCGGTTGAAATTTTGCCCAAATATTTCGTATTGATGTAGGGTTTTGGGATTTACAAACGCTTCATAGGTATTCAGATTTAGATATTGCTGCCATATAAAGTAGCCCCAATAAGCCAAATTTATTGTCTCATTCTGTTACTACTCTCAACAATCGTGCCATTTTACTGGTTGTTTTCATTTAAAACAACATATTAATTAAAAGCCAAGTTCACTTCATATTCCTTACCTTTAATTATACCCTACACCACTACTGTGGTACAGGGTATTACAATTTAGTGAATTTGTTTGTAACACCTAAAAGGAAGAGAGATAGACCCATTGATAAGTATACCGGTCGACTCAGAATCACTTTCTGATTCGTTTTAGCTATGTCCGTCTGTCTGTCTGTCTGTTTGCCTGTCTTTCCATTCGTTTGTCTGTCCGTCTGTCCATGTTAATTTGTATAAAAGTACAGGTCGCAGTTATCATCCGATCGTCTTAAAATTTGATACAGCCATGTTTTTCGGCCTAGAGACGAAGCCCATTGAAATTGAAAGAAATCGGTTCAGGTCTGGATATAGCTCTCATATATATGTACGTCCGATTTTCAGTAGTAATGCAATAAAGTGGTCATTTGTCAACCGATTCTCTCGAAATTTGGCAGAAAAGACTTATTTACGACTCTCGACATTACTGGTGAATTTCATGGAAATCGGTTCAGATTTAGATATGGCTCTCATATATATATATATCGCCCGATTTCCACTCCTAGAGCCACTGCAAGCACATTTATTGGCCAATCTAGCAAATATATTGCACAACACTTTCTCCCACGACTACCACAATATACATAGAGTTTGGTCAAAATTGGTTCAGATTTAGATATAGCTCCATACATATGTTCGTCCGATTTGCAGTAATATTGCAGTAAAATGATCTATTGTTATCCGAGTTTCTCCTAATTTGGCAGAAAGGATTTTCTCTTGTCTCTTAATATAACCTGTGGATATCATGGAAATCGGTTTAGATTTAGATTTAGCTCTCATATATATATATCGCCCGATTTTAACTTATAGAGTCTTAGCAAGCGCATTTATTGATCGATCTTGCCAAAGTTTTGCAAAACGCTTTCCTCGAAGACTGCCACAGTATCTGAGGAGTTTGCTCAAAATCGCTTCAGATTTTGATATAGCTCTCATATATATGTTCGCCCGATTTTGAGAAATATTGCATAAAAGTGCTCATTTGTTAACCGATTCTGTCGAAATTTAGCAGGAAGGATTTTCTTATGACTCTAAATATTACTGGTGAATTTCAAAGAAATCGGTCCAGATTTAGATATAGCTATCATATATTTATATCGCCAGATTTTCACCCCAAGATCCACCGAAAACGCATTGTTTGACCAATCTTGCCAAAATTTTGCACAACGCTTTCCTCGACGACTACCACATTATTTGAGAAGTTTGCTCGGAATCGGTTCAGAATTAGATATAGCTCCCATATAGACGTTCGTCAGATTTTGGGTAATTTGGCAGATTTTGGGTAATTTGTCAACCATAGTTTTTATTGTTTTAACATATTTGCTCGCCGAGGTCCATCAAAATTGGTTCAGAATTGGCTATAGGTCCCACATTGTACCTATAGGTGTAGGGTATTATACAGTGGGCACCGCCCGACTTTTGTCCTTCCTTACTGGTTTTTCTTTAATTATAATGACAAATACATACAATGACAGTTGATGTTTAATTACACAACATCATTATCCTTTGAATCACACTATTTCAACAACAGCCTTGTTAAGCAGAAGACCAAGGATTCATGATAAGTCAGAATTCACTTAATAAACATTTCAGTAATTAATCCTTTCAACATCAATTCAAAAATGCTACGTCAAACAAAAGCAAGGAAGTTCTATGGCGGCTGTGAAATACAATAACTTGAAAGAAATGATTCCCAAGTAACAAATCATTAAATCAAGAGGAGCTGGCAAACGCTAATAAGACGGGCAAACCATAAAATGGAACAATGGATGGAGGGACGCACTGGTGGACGGACGCGCGGATGGACGGACATTGTTTTAAGGATTTGTGCCTTTATTGGCTTTATAAATATGTATATTTCTCCATATCTGACACGAATACATGACTTCAAGATTCCCGGAAAGCACTTTCATAAACGTACTTCCCTTCTGTATATTACCAAAGGGCAGATTTAAAATGCGCGTGGCTGTGTTAGTTTGTGTGTGTGTGTGTGTAGGTATCGTTGCCGGTTATAAGCTTTTGAACAAATTATGCAAATTAGTTAAAAGCTTTTACAATTTTTATTTAAATGAACTAAGAATTTGTTTTGCATACACATACACACACACAAGCAAAATCCTTTTCTTGCTAGCCCCAAGTTGCCGCAGACATTTTGGCGGAAACGGAAGGAAACTTTTAACAGTTACCGAATATTGGCAAAAGTCATGACTACAATTTTTGTTTACAATGACTGGCTATTTACGCATTGACTGATGACGATAATGAGCTGCCACTTGTCGACACAGTATCGGTTTCAATTAAATTCCAAAAGCTGGTAAAGACAAAGATGGCGGTTCCAGGAACACAACACAAATCGTTTCATGATGAATATGAAATATAATAAATCAAATGAAATTCAAAAATAATTTAAGCAAATTAAATAGCCATACTTAAGTGCAAAGTTTTTATGGAAAAAAATGTACCACCTTCACAAAATGCCAAAGGGAAAAGTTTAATAGACTTTTAAAATAAATTCCATTACCTTTATTTACTGCTAATTCCATGGATAATTAACACTTGTCTTAATGGTAGGAGAAAAGTTTATGTGGTATTAAAGCTTTGAGAAAACCGTAAAATTGCTAATAAGAAAATTCTATAAGGCTATAACTATAGGCGATATATAAATAAGTAACAAGTAAGAGTATAAGGTATATAATATTCAGCAGGGCCGAATCTTATATACCCTCCGCCCATGGATTTGTTTAAAGTATATACAAACTAAACTACGTTGAGGGCTATAATTTCACTTTATATACCCAATTTCTGCCAAACCAAACAAAAATTGAAGCTTCTAGGAACAGTTGGCTCATTAGGAGATGGGTTTATTTGGGAGCAATATCAGACTAAAGACTGATTGGAAAAATACTTATTAAGGATATGGTAAGTAATAGCAAAATTTCGACCACATCGGGAGTCAAGTCAAGATGTCAAATGTGGGGGATGAGTTTATATGGGAGCTATATCAGGTTATACACCGACTTGGAGCATTCCTAACACGAACGTTGGAAGTTATAACCGAACACCACTTGAAAATTTCATCCCAATCGGACAACAATCGAGGCTTATAGGGACTCAAAATCAAATCGGAAGATTGTTTCATCCCTTCCAATACCACCAAACAGACAGCATAACCTTCTTTTGGTGGATATCAGCCTTTGAAGTGGTTTGAGCTGGTTCACCATGCTTGGACCATGATCGTTTTCGACTAACGTTGTTGTAAACAATCCATTTTTCATCTCCAGTTATGATTCGTTTTAAAAACGGATCGAATTCATTGTGTTTAAGGTGCATATCACAAGCGTTGATTCGGTTTATTAAATGAATTTCTTTCAATACATGTGGTACCCATAATTAAATTGACGCCAAACAAACAAATGTAAACGAAATTTCGCGCACTTTTTTTCAAAAGCAAGCTAAAAGTAACAGGTGATAACTGACAGAAGAAAGAATGCAATTACAGAGTCACAAGCCGTTGAAAAAATTTGTCAACGCCGACTATATTACTACTATTGTATATATACCCGAGGTGGTGGGTATCCAAAGTTCGGCCCGGCCGAACTTAACGCCTTTTTACTTGTTTTAATTTGTTCTTTCCTCTGATGGGAGATTCTTAAAAAAGGGCGATTTATTGACTGCTGGTCAAGCAATCAAAATTTGCTCGATGTGACCAAATTTCAAGCTACTTGGATCAACTTCCGGAGCAACTGGGGTCCCTTAATTGTGCATTTTTATTGGAAAACACCTCAGCATTGACTGTGTTATGTTCCATGTGCATATCTCTAACCATGCAAAAGTTCAAAAATTATTTTCCAGACTTTTCGATTTGGCAACAGTTTGCCTCGATATATTTCTTCATATGTGTCACTATGTATCTATCTGTATATAAACAAGTAAAAAGGCGTTAAGTTCGGCCGGGCCGAACTTTGGATACCCACCACCTCGGGTATATATGTAAACCACCTTTCATCAAAATTCGGTGAAAATTTCATACCTTATACTCATATACCTCATACCGATCTGAACTACATACGACACGGATGTCGAAAAGCCGAACATAAGTCACTGTGTCAAATTTCATGAAATCGTATTATAAGTGCGCCTTTTATGGGGCCAAGGCTTTAAATCGAGATATCGGTCTACATGGCAGCTACATCCAAATCTGGACCGATTTGGGCCAAGTTGTATAAACATGTCGAAGAGCCTAACACAAAGCACTGTCCCAAATTTCGGTGAAATCGGACAATAAATGCCTCTTTTATGGGCCCTAAACCTTAAATCCAGAGATCGGTCTATATGGTAGCTATATTCAAATCTGGACCGATATGGGCAAAATTGAAGAAGGACGCCGAAGAGCCTAACCAAACGCACTGTCTCAAATTTCAGCGACATCGGACAATAAATGCGTCTTTTATGGCCCCAAAACCTAAAACCTAGATATCGGTCTATATGGCAGCTATATCCAAATATGGACCGATCTGTGCGATATTGCAGAAGTATGGCAAGGGGCTTAACTTAACTCACTGTTCCAAATTTCGGGGACATCGGGCAATAAATGAGCATTTTATGGGCCCAAAACCATAAATCAAGAAATCGGTCTATATGGCAGCTATATCCAAATTTGAACCGATCTGGACCAAATTAAAGAAATATGTCAAAGGGCCTAACACATCTCACTGTCCCAAATTTCAGCAAAATCGGATAATGAATGTGGCAATTATGGGCCTTACACCATAAATCGGAGGATCGATCTATATGGCAGCTATATCCAAATCTGGACCGATCTGAGCCAAATTAACGAAGGATGTCGATGGGCCTTACAAAATTCACTGCCCCGAATTTCATCAAAATCGGATAATAAATGTGGCTTGTGTGGGCCTAAGACCCTAAACCGGAGGATCGGTCTATATGGCAGCTATATCCAAATCTGAACCGATCTGGACCAAATTAAAGAAACATGTCAAAGGGCCTAAGACAACTCACTGTCCCAAATTTCAGCGAAATCGGACCATAAATGTGGCTTTTACGGGCCTTAGACCCTAAATCGGAGGATCGGTCTATATGGCAGCTATATTCAAATCTGGACCGATCTGAGCCAAATTGACAAAGGATGTCGAAGGGCCTAACACAACTCACTGTCCCAAATTTCAACAAAATCGGATAATAAATGTGGCTTTTATGGGCCTAAGACCCTAAATCGGCGGATCGGTCTATATGGGGGATATATCAAGATATAGTCCGATATAGCCCATCTTCGAACTTAACCTGCCTATGGACAAAAAAAGACTCTGTGCAAAATTTCTGCTCAATATCTCTATTTTTAAAGACTGTAGCGTGATTTCAACAGACAGACGGACAGACGGACAGACGGACGGACATGGCTAGATCGTCTTAGATTTTTACGCTGATCAAGAATATATATACTTTATAGGGTCGGAAATGGATATTTCGATGTGTTGCAAACGGAATGACAAAATGAATATACCCCCATCCTTCGGTGGTGGGTATAAAAATACTCACAGTTGTACCAATCCTATGCTATCCACCGCTAACAGTTCCATCTTTGCGAAACGATTCCTGATTCTGAAATCTTAAAAAAAAATCTCAATTGTATGCAAAAATAATGAACGTGCCCACCCATTTTCAACATATTGTTGTATATCACAGCTGTAATGTTCTGTACACGCTGGCGTATACGTGTTTTTTACCCCATGCATTATACGTCCCCATGGAATATTTTCACCAAGCACTTGGTCAAATGCAATTAATTTTGATTGAAATTAAGTGACTGTAGCACTTTGGTCTTACGATAAGGCAAACTGTTTGCGTGACTTGATTGTTGTGAATGTTAAATTTAAAAAAACAAACGCCCAAAATAATAGCTTACCTTACCATCATCTTCGAATATCGTTTGTTGCAATGAAATATCGTTCAAATCAGACAAATGGAACATAATTTAGTGAAACCATTACTCTTCATTTTAAGACAGACATTTTGTATAGAGCTTAAGTTTTTCATCTCAACTTTGGAAAAGCCATTTGGCACCTTTGAACTTTTGGCTGCGATGCTAGTTTAGTGAAATGGAAGAAGTCGCAGTCGAACGCAACCGGAATTGATTGTCGGCCAATAAAACATTTTGATGGGTAATTCGTACCTTTGTCGCAATTTTAACAAATGCCTTTCATTTTTTTGTTTTGTGTTTGCTTTTTAGCATCCTTTGGCCCCCTCAGCCTCTCTAGCCAGTCTGCAAAGAAGAGCACACGGTGCTAAAGTAATAAAATTATATCGAATTCGATAAGGTGGTATTGGGGAGTGGGTTGGCAGCAAATATGGTTACTGTGTTATCCTTTCCTTTGCCTTTGCGAAAGGAAAACTGAAATAACGACAACTAAATGCGGATAAAGTTCGGCAGGGAAGAAGTTTATATACCCTCCACAATGGATAGCATCTGTCAAGTTCTTTGCCCGATAACTCTATATGGGCAAACAAAGGATTATGGATAAGAATTGCTGTGCTATTCTTATCCATTATAACCCATTTACAATACTAACTGACCTACACGAAAAGAAGTATTCGTGCAAAATTTCAAGAGCCTAGCTTTATTCCTTTGATAGTTGGCATGCTTTCGACAGCCGTATAAACGAACGGACGGACGGACTATATCAACTTAGAATGTCAAGGTGATCAAGAATATAAGTGCTGTGTTGGGTCTCAAATCACTATGTCGATATGTTACAAACGGAATGATAAAATTAGTATATCTCCATTCCCTGGTGGAGAGTATAAAAGTACAGAAAGCCAATAAATAACTTGACACAATCTCGGAACATATTATTTGGCAATAACAAGAAATTGTCAGAGACGATACTGCTCACAAACTAACGTCCTACGTTGAGATCCTGGCTTGTACGAAATACAAGGACGTATAAAAATACACTACAATCGACTGGAAATTCATAAGTTTGAGAAACACACACAATATCAATACATTGTCCCTTACTGATGACATGTGGGTTGCAAAAATTTTCCATAGTTAAGATAAAAAAAAAAATGCTGGTAGACAAATGGTCGCTAGCAGTCTTGTTGCCCAGCGAATATGTGTGGAATGTGCTTTGTAAAGAAAGGCACTGCCGATGATCTTAAGAACATTCAGTTTTGGGGAGGTCTACAGGTGTAATTCTCTATAAGTCGCTGAAAAGTTGTAGAGGATGTTGGCACACAGAATGATAAAATGTAATTTTTGGGTTGGCAGGATTTATTTTTCAAACTTTGAAATAAGCTCCTGTAATACGAGGGATGCTGTATAAGTTTCTGGCCTAGGCAACAATAATCGATTGATTACAGTGACTTAGAAAAATTAATTTGTGGATATTTTCGTGTGACCATTTTTCATGACCTTCGACTTGGATTATCACAACAACAACGCATTGCTGTATTATCACATAGCACTGTAAAAAACTGGTTCAATGAATTCAGTACTCGCCGATGCTTACTCTAAATCGAATTACATGAACGAATTATGTTCAAAAACTGCCGATTTACCAGAGAACATTGATTCCGTGCGTGAACTTATAATACAAGATAGTCGTGACATAGAAGCATCCTTCGGTCTTTGTTCCACCAGCATAAAATCAATATTGTATGAACAGCTTGCAGTTTGTTCTCGCTGGATTCCGTGTTATTGCTCAAAAAAAAAGGCTCGTGTGGATTGGTGCAAAGAAATGTTGAAAAAAAAATCGATCGTGATGCTGTTAAGAAATGTTAAAAAACTTGTCACGGGTGGGGAATGGTGGATCTATGCATATGAGTCCGAAATAAAACAACAATCGGTTAGGTGAGCATTTCAGCGTACAGACCAGTGATGGGCAAATATACTCACATTGTTTCACATTATTGTGTATGTACACAAGAAAATAATCCCAAGCTAACCCATGTGCTTGTACATAATTGCAATTGTGTGCTCATCAATAGAATAGACACATTCTCACACAAAAATTTTTTTTTAATCAACCACGATAGGATGGGAATGACTACATTTGTGTACCAATCTAGTCATTCCGTTTGTAGCACCTCGAAATATTCGTCTAAGACCCCTAAAATACTTGATCGTCTCGACGTTCTGAGTCGATCTAGCCTTGTACGCCCGTCTGTCGAAATCATGATAGCAGTCGAACGCGTGAAGCTAGCAGCTTGAAATTTTGCACAGATACTTAGTTTTGATGTAGGTCATTGGGGATAGCAAATAGGCTATATCGGTTTCGATTTAGATATAGCTCCCATATAAACCGATCTCCCGATTTGACTTCTTGAGACCCTGGAAGCCTCCATGTTCATCCGATTTGAATAATATCTTTAGGCCCTTGACTCTTTAGCTTTCGTCAGACAGAAGGACGAACGAACGGACGGTGGGGCGGACCACGGACATGGCTAGATCGACTTAAATCATGACGATCAAGAACATATATGCTTTATGGAGTCTTAGACGAATATTTGGAGATGTTACAAACAGAATGACGAAACTAGTATACCCCTATCCTATGGTGGAGAGCATAAAATCATTCAAAAGTCAGCAAAAGTGTGTTGTTGCTTGAAGCATTTGACTGGCTGTGCGTATCGCGATTTCATTTTCGACCAAGAAAAATCATCAGTGGACGATGTCAAATGGATAATGGTGCTTTGCAATACAATAAGATTTCAAGACCAACAAGTAAAAAGGCATCAAGTTAGGCCGGGTCGAACTATGGATATTCACTACCTTGGGTGTAAATGTAAACCCCTTTTGTCACGGCACGTACTTTGAGTGATCTAATAAATATAAGTCACTGTTCAATTTTGTAGAACAAAAATTTGTGTTTTTGGTCTATATACAAATTCGATCTTTACCATATTTCGGTCAGATGGCGGGTGGCTTAAGACAACTCACTGATTGGAATTTCAGCGAAATTGGGTAATAAATGCAGTTTTTTGGGTTCCAGACCCTTTAATCGGTCTGTATGGCAGCTATATCAAAATTTAGTTCGATCTGAAACATATTTGGGGCTGATGTCGGGAGGTTCAAAACAAGTTACTGTTTCAAATTTCAGCGAAATTGGGTAATAAATAAAGATTTTATGGGATTCAGATCCATTATCGGTCCAAATGGCAGCTATATCCAAATCTGGACCGAGCTGGGCCAAATTGAAGAAGGATGTCGAAAGGCCTAACGCAACTAACTGTCCCAAATTTTTGCGAAATCGGATAATAAATGTGGCTTGTATGTGCCTAAGACCCTAAACCGGCGGATCGGTCTACATGGGGGCTATATCAAGATGTAGTCCGATTTAGCCCATCTTCGAACATAACCTGCTTATGGACAAAAAAAAAAGAATTTGTGCAAAGTTTCTGCTCAATAGATCTATTTTTAAAGACTGTTGCGTGATTTTAACAGACAGACGGCCGGACATGGCTAGATCGTCTTAGACTTTTACGACGATCAAGAATATATATACACTATATAGGGTCGGAAATGGATATTTTGATGTGTTACAAACGGAATGACAAAATGAATATACCCCCATCCTTCGATGGTGGGTATAAAAAATCGACCGCAGTGCTTTGAAATATGTTTATAAGATCGTAACAAGTGGCAAATCATGGATCTATGCGCAAGGGCCCAAAGGAAAACAACAATCAGCGGAGTAAGTATTTGATCGTATTGACCAGTGATGGTCAAATAAACTCACACTGTTTCACAGTATTGTGTTTGTACACAAGAAAATAATCCCAAGCAAACCCATGTGCTGGCACATAGTTGCAACAGTGTGCCCATCAAAGGAATAAACATATTCTCCTGCACAAAATTTTTTTATACCACCATAAAATGGTGGTTTACTAATCTAGTCATTTTGTTTGAAACACCTCGAAATATTCGCCTAAGACCCCATAAAGTGTATATATTCTTGACCGTCTCGACGTTCTGAGATCCAGCCATGTTCGTCTGTTCGTCCAACAGTCCGTCCGTCTGTCGAAATCACGATAGCGTTCGATAGTGTGAAGCCACCCGCTTGAAATTTGGCACAGATACCAAATATCAATGTAGGTCTTTGGAGAATGCAAATAGGCCATAACGGTTCAGATTTGCATAAAGCTCTCATAAAAACCGATCTCCCGATTTGAATTCTTGAGCCCCTGGAGTCCTCAACTTTCATCCGATTTGGCTGAAAATTTAGCATGTGGTGTTTTTTTATGACATTTAACAACTGCGCAAAGTACGGTTCAAATCAGCCTAGAACCTAATATAGCTCCCATAAAAACCTATCTCCCAATTTGAAATCGTTACCCTCAGGAAGCCGTTATTTTTGTAGGTAGGTAGGTCCTTGGGGATTGCAAATTGGCTATTACAATCCCCAAGGACCTACATTAAAATTAAGTATCTGTGCAAAAATGCAAACAGCTAGCTTTACGCGTTCGACCTCAATGGTGATTTTGGCAGCCGGACGGACGGACATGGCTAGATCAAATCAGAATGTCGAGACTATATATACTTTATGGGGTCGCAGATCATTATTTCGAGATCTTACAAACGGAATGACTAGGTTAGAATACCCCCATCTTATGGTGATTAACATGGTATATGTTTCAAGAATTAATGGTATTGTCAATTCGTGCAAGATTTTATTGCAAAAAAAAAGAAGTACCTTCATCTTTAACAAGGTCCAATGTTTTTAGCAAAAAAGTTCATTTTTCGGTTTTTCGTGCTTTGATCGGATAACAGCCATGTGACTGTGAGAATCCTTCGAAGTTGGAATTTGGTGCTGGTTACTACCATGTTCTTTGCCAATACATTGTCGGAAGTTTCTTGGGGTAGGCTAAATTTTCTGAACATTGGGCCAAATATATTTTCCTTCCCTATTGTCACGTTTGCAATCTCTTAAAACGATTTTAATAACATGCGCGAAACAGCAGTCTTAGAGCTCGTAGAATCTATCCTTGGCCTTGTCTTCCGTCGGGTCAGGGGCACAAATAGGGCTGATGTTGAAGAATTTGGCCTTTATGGTGATTGTGGCTTGCCTCTCATCTGCCGCAGTAAACCTGAAGACAAGGTGTTTCAGCCTCCGACTAACTACAAATCCACAGACAAATTCTTACTTCGTTTCATGATAGCTATAATATAGGATATCAGCCATCGGTGTTGTTGTGGCGGCTTTCCCAACCCACTGCACTTAATGTAAGGAGTTGATCTTTGCGCTGTAATTTTCCGATACACCCGCCACTGCGTATGGTCCTTAAAATATTTGTGGGGGTTGTCAACACAGAGGAGATCTGCTTTTAATATTCTTCGCTTTTTATACCCTCCACCATAGGATGGGGGTATACTAATTTCGACATTCTGTTTGTAACTACTCGAAATATTCGTCTGAGACCCCATAAAGTATATATATTCTTGACCGTCGTGACATTTTATGTCGATCTAGCCATGTCTGTCCGTCCGTCAGTCCGTCTGTCCGTCTGTCCGTCCGTCTGTCCTTCCGTCCGTCTGTCTGTCGAAAGCACGCTGACTTTCGAAGGAGTAAAGCTAGCCGCTTGAAATTTTGCACAAATACTTCCTATTAGTGTAGGACGGTTGGTATTGTAAATGGGCTATATCGGTCCACGTTTTGATATAGCTACCATATAAACCGATCTTGGGTCTTGACTTCTTGAGCCTCTAGAGTGCGCAATTCTTATCCGATTGGAATGAAATTTTGTACGACGGATTGTCTCATGACCATCATTATACGTGTTTAATATGGTCTGAATCGGTCTTTAGCCTGATACAGCTCCAATATAAATCGGTCTCTCTATTTTACTTCTTGAGCCCCTAAAGAGCGTAATTCTTATTCGAATTGGCTAATATTTAACACAGGTCTCCAACACATAATTAATTTGTGGTCCAAACCGGACCATATCTTGATATCGCTCTAATAGCATAGCAAATCTTTCCTTATATCCTTTTTTACCTAAGAAGAGATGCCGGGAAAAGAACTCGACAAATGCGATCCTTGGTGGAGGGTATATAAGATTCGGCCCGGACGAACTTAGCAAGCTTTTACATGTTTCAAAATAATTTCTTTAAATTTTCAGGGTGATGGACTACTAGCGCGGCGCCCTAACCCATCTTTTAATTGTTCTAAGGGTGAACTCGTGGCACTTTTAAACTCACTACCTTTAACGGATGTTAAAGATAGCCACCCAGGTTATTCGACGGGGAGGTTTGTGTTCACATTTGAGATGAAGAAAGAGCATAATAAGTCAAGTTTAAACCAATTGGAGGCCGCCGTAGCGCAGAGGTATGTCCGCCTATGATGCTGTACTGGATTTGAATCTTGGCAAGAACATCAGAAAAAATATTTCAGGTACCTCCTCCTAATGCTAGCTACATTTGAGTGGTACTATGCTATGTAAAGAGGTGTCACATTGCGGCACGCTCTTTCGACTCGATTATGAAAGGAAGGTCCCTTATCATTGAAGCGGACAGCGCTCATTAATATATGAGAAGTTTGTCCCTATTCCTTCATAGGCAAATTCCGCAAAACAATTCACAACCGTTACTTGGTTACCATCATCCCCAAGGCACCCACAAACACTGCCATACACACAATATTTTACACCTACATCCTCATTTTTAAAGGACACCCTTTCATGCCTTCATAGTTTGTAAGTATACGCAATGTCCTTGTTCCACATAGCATTCAATTTCTTTCAATGTCTTTAAATTAAACAAGGAATAAAAAAACAAAAACAATATTGGTAGAATGTAATAAAATAATAACAATCATAATATTTATTATGGCTCTGTTCGTCGGCTGATTGGATTTTTGTTTGGTTGGCTGAGTGTGTCTGGCAGCACCACTGTGAGGACCAGAAACTGAATCAATCGAAAACACGTGAACTTGTGTGTTTGTGCACCTAAAGATGTACTACGTTTCCGCATGCGGAAAGGTTCAATAGTAAATTGTAGCACTTATGTGTCGAGAATGTAAAAGAATTGGAATAGAAATTCGTATTGGAATTGCTTTGTAAGTGCAATAAAATATTGTTTTCATATGAAAATGTGTTTATTTTCCATTGAAATGCTCCATTTGCAAAATTTCCAAAATAAATGATAGAATTTTATTTTATTGCTTTCCCGTTTCTTGTTTATCATCAGTAAAATGTGTGGGAGGCTGTTGTAGTTGGAGAACATACAAAACAAAAAAAACGAAATTCATATTATTTTTGCAGCATATGCCAAGTTTTTTGCCAGAGGTATCGTCCTAAACATCCTTGGAAGCATTTTGCTCGAGGTTTTATATATTCTCTCAACATAGTGAGGTGATAAACTTAAATATAAATGTACATTTGCAACTCGACATTTTAGATTATTCGATTAATCGTTTATGGGAAATTCAATGGCTACGAGTAGTCGAACAATGCTGTTAAAGCTTAACAAGATTTTGGCATGACCGCAGAAAAATTGCCTCTGCTACCGCTATGAAAGCGCATAGTGCATGAAACATATACATAAATTGGAGTTGTATCGTAAACGGTACCGATAAAAAAAACAATGATTCTACGACAAACAAGATATGATCCGGTTTGGACCACATTTAATTTATATATTGGAGACCTGTGTAAAATGTCAGCCAATTCGAATAAGAATTGGGCCCTTTGGGGGCTCAAGAAGTAAAATAGAGAGATCGATTTATATGGGAGTTGTATCAGGCTATAGAACGATTCAGACCATAATAAACACGAATTTTGATGGTCATGAGAGGATCCGTCGTACAAAATTTCAGACGACCTCTAGAGACTCAAGAAGTCAAGATCCCAGATCGGTTTATATGGCAGCTATATCAGGTTATGAACCGAATTGAACCTTATTTGACACAGTTTTTGGATATCATAACAAAACACGTCGTCCAAAATTTCATTCCAATCGGATAAGAATTTCGCACTCTGGAGGCTCAAGAAGTCAAGTCCAGAGATCGGTTTATATGACAGCTATATCAGGTTATAAACCGATTTCAACCATACTTGGCACAGTTGTTGGAAGTCATAACCAAACACGTGGTGCAAAATTTCATTCGAATCGGATAAGAATTGCGCCCTCTAGAAGCTCGAGAAGAGAAGTCCTAAGATTGGTTTATATTGCAGCTATATCAGGTTATAGATCGATTTGAACCATATTTGGCACATTTGTTAGATATTATAACAAAATACTCCGTGCAAAATTTCAATCCAATCGGATAAGAATCTAGAGGCTCGAGAAATCAAGACCCAAGATCGATTTATATGGCAGTTATATCAGGTTATTGACCAATTTGAACCTAATTTAGCACAGTTGTTGGAAGTCATAACAAAATACTTCGTGCAGAATTTCATTCAAATCGGAAAAAAATTGCGATCTCTAGAGGTTCAAGAAGTCAAGACCCAAGATTGGTTTATACGGCAGCTATATCAGGATATATACCGATTTGAACCATACTTAGCGCAGTTATCGGAAGTGATACCAAAACACCACATGCAAAATTTCAGTCAAATCGAACGAGAATTGCGTCCTCTAGAGGCTCCAGAAGTCAAGACCCAAGATCGGTTTATATGGCAGCTATATCAAAACATGGTCCGATTTCGCCCATTTACAATCCCAATCGACCTACACTTATAAAAAGTATTTGTGGAAAATTTCAAGCGGTTAGCTTTACTGCTTCGAAAGTTAGCGTGCTTTCGACAGACAGACGGACGGACGGACATGACTAGATCGACTTTGAATAACATGACTATCAAGAATATATATTCTTTATGGGGTCTCAGACGCATATTTCGAGGTGTTACAAACAGAATGACGAAATTGGTATACCCCCATCCTATGGTGGAGGGTATAAAAATCTATGGACAACAGAGCTACATAATGCCACCCATGATTTTGTCTGAGCCTTCCTCAGCACGTCCTTGTATTTTATTAGATCGGCCTTATAGACCTTCGAATCGTGTGGCTCCCTAGACCAATCAGTTGTGGGGTCCACATTTGTGGTCGCTATTTGCCCCTTGACTTGGCACTGGGACATGCTGACACAAGCGAGTTATTCAGAGCCTTCGTGATCTGCTTGTTCATTATGTCTATGTACTTCACAGTTTCCACTTCTTTTAATTTATCCCAATCCGCCTTTCTCCTGTTTAGCCGAGGGACCATTTCTGCTGTATTTTCTCCAAGGCTGAAACTAATATAACGATAATCAGAGAAGCTGTTGTCATCCAACAGTTCCCAGTCGCATATTCATTCGCTTATATATCTTCCGATACAAAGGTAATATATAGTACCTACTGCCTGTTTCTGGTAATAAAGGTCGGTTATTATAATTATAAAAAATCGCCAGATTGCTTATAACATATCCGATCGGCAGCTCACCCTATTCGTTGACATCCGAACTTTCCCACATCTGAGTACATTAGCAGCACTTCTTACAGTGAGGCTCTTTTTTTAGAAGAAGCAGAAGCGGCTTCAACCAGCAACTTAAGGCTTGAAGGCGGCATCTCTGAATCGTGTGGCACACATAGGGAAGCCAGTCAGTAATGAAACTTATTTATTTCAAGGCTGGCTACTACTGAATCTTCAATTATTAGCGACGGAAGAAGACGGAAAACATTTAGACTACTCTTTGCATGAATACAAGCTCTGTATCTACCATTCTCTCCATGCCCAAGTCCATGAACCAATACTCCACGCACCCATAGTTCCTAGATAAGAACCACGTCAAAACCCCTTGCCACCAGAAGGACCTTTAATGCCGCCGAAGCGGCTGTGGTGGTTAGTGTTCAGCAACAACTGTCGAGTCGTCTCCTGAATCCCCAACCGTGTATCCTTAGGATACAATTCCATCAGACTTGCTGAAGTCTGCGAGACAGCCGGAGCTTGGTACGAATACTGCAAGTCTCTGGTCATCAGCCTCATCCAATCTGCCAATCTTCCAGTCGGTGGTTGAAAGATTAGGATTACATTCCATGGATTCGGGATCTGATGGAATCCTTGGTATCCACGCGTGCGCCATTGGGCGAGAAGGAATATCTTCCTTCTTGACTAAATCCAGTGCTGCGCCTGGGCTGATCGTACCAATCTCTGTTTGAATGATACATTTCAATTGACCGTTGATCCACGAAGGAAATTAGTTTGTATTGGCCCCGATACCAGCCTGCATCGTCGCAAACTGGAGGAGACCAAGCAAAGAACATCGGAGCACACTGATAACAGTCCATTGACTATTCCACTTCAATTGTTACTAGGTATGCATGCCTTTTCTTCTCCTTTGTCGAGAACTGTCATCACCAAACACTACCTAGCGACCTTTGCAAAGGTTCTTGGACCCATCTTACTATTGTTCGCCCTAGTTCTTTTGGACATGGGATGCTCTCCTGGTGACCGCAGCCTTTAGGCTGACTGTATTACAGTTTGCATATCTAAATGTGTAGTTTTTGGGGTTGCCTATGCAGCGAATCCCAGAGCCTTATTAAGGGAGTCTCTCTCCCAAACAGAGAGAGTCTTAGGACCATTCGCACCAAGCCTCTCAATAAACCTGAGAGCGAAGAGGCTTCTATTATGCCAACCTCTTAAAGAGCGAGTTGGATTGCTGGCAAAGGCCGATGACCTAGGCAATTTGGCCTTGTCCTTAAGACTCGAGCCAGATGTCTCCGTCAAAAGCCCCTGATGATCAATCGTCTGTCGCTTAGTAGAGCCGGGAGCAGCCGCTCCACCAGTCGACGTTTCAGTAGCAGACAAGATGCTACCGTCTGATACCACCACCGCAGCTGTTAGGTCTTTGGAGTTCATTCTAAGTCTACTAGTGTATACCAGAGCCCAGGCTAGAGGTGCCCTTCCACTGGAAACAGACTCAGATCATCAACCTCCAACAATTGCTATCCTTGAGTGACAAAATTTTTATACCCTCCACCATAGGATGGGGGTATACTAATTTCGTCATTTTGTTTGTAACTACTCGAAATATTCGTCTGAGACCCCATAAAGTATATATTTTCTTGATTGTCGTGACATTTTATGTCGATCTATTCATGTCCGTCCGTCTGTCCGTCCGTCCGTCCGTCCGTCTGTCCGTCCGTCTGTTTGTCCATCCATCCGTCCATTCGTCCGTCTGTCTGTCGAAAGCACGCTAACTTTCGAAGGAGTAAAGCAAGCCGCTTGAAATTTTGCGCAAATACTTCTTACTTGTGTAGGTTGGTTAGGCTTGTAAATGGACCATATCGGTCCATTTATTGATATAGCTGCCATATAAACCGATCTTGGGTCTTGACTTCTTGAGCCTCTAGAGGGCGCAATTCTTATCCGATTAGAATAAAATTTTGCACGACGTGTTTTGTTATAACATCCAACAATTGTGCCAAGTATGGTTCAAATCGGTCCATAACCTGATACAGCTGCAATATAAACCGATCTTGGGTCTTGACTTCTTGAGCCTCTATAGTACGCAATTCTTATCCGATTGGAATGAAATTTTGCACGAAGTGTTTTGTTATAACATCTAATAACTGTGTTCAGTAAGGTTCAAATCGGTTCATAATCTGGTATAGCTGTCATATAAACCGATCTTGGGTCTTGACTTCTTGAGCCTCTAGAGGACGCAAATCCAGTCCGATTTGACTGATGTTTTGCACATAGTGTTTTGGTATCACTTCCAATAAATGTGTTCAGTACGGTTCAAATCGGTTCATAATATGGTATAGCTGTCATATAAACCGATCTGGGATCTTGACTTTTTGAGCCAATAGAGCGCGCAATTCTCATCCGATTTGAATAAATTTTTGCACATGTTATTTTGTTACGACTTCCAACAACTATACTAAGTTTGGCGCAAATCGGTTCATAACCTGATATAGCTGCCATATAATCCGATCTGGGATCTTGACTTCTTGAACCTCTGGAGGGCGCAATTCTCACCCGATTTGCCAGAAATTTTGTACAACGGCTTCTCTCGTGATCTTCAACATTCGCTTTCAATATGGTCTGAATCGATCAATAGCTCGATACAGCTCCCATATAAACCGATCTCCCGATTTTGCTTCTTGAGGCCCTACAAGGCGCAATTTTTTTCTGAAGGAACTGAAATATTTCACAATGACTTCTGCAATATTCAGCATTCATTTATGGTCCGAAACGGACTTTAACTTGATAAAACTCCAATAGCATAACATTTCTTATTCAATATTCTCAGTTTGCCTAAAAAGATATAACGCGCATATAATTCGACAAATGCGATCCATGGTGGAGGGTATATAAGATTCGGCCCGGCCGCATTTAGCACGCTCTTACTTGTTTTGCCTAAGAAGAGATGTCGGGAAAACAACTCGGATGCGATCCATAGTGGAGGGTATATAAGATTCGGCCCGGCCAAACTTAGCACGCTTGTACTTGTTTTTTTTTAATAATGACTTATTACGAGTTACCGAAAAATCCGTGAGTAGCGAAATAACTAAACATCCGCTCCACTCAAAGGTTCAAACGATGGTTGGAAATAAGCGCAAGAAGACTTGCCTCAAAGTAATGGCGCTAGGTATTACGAGCCTTTAACGGACTTTTAAAAACTTAAATACGTTGGTCACCTATTATCAATGTTTTTTATACATATCGTACCTATCGATTTTGCTTGAAATAGGAATTTTTCTTTCCTATTCCTTATTTTTATTTACTGTCAGAAAGGTCATTTTACCCAAAATCAAGACTTGCTGGCGACAACAAATTGCAATATCCATTGGACCTTACTGTTAACGAGTTGTACATACGTATTTGATCACACAATCAAATACACATTGAAAATTTACCGATACACTAAATTAGTTTTGGCTTCAAACTTATAGATTTGATTCCTATATGTAAAAGCAATTCACTCAGAATCCAGTGTGTGCCAATTCAAAGTACATAGACACTGGGCCGCACTTGTTTTCCCACCCACCCCATCCATGGGCCACTTCATATGCCAAATCATAGTCATAAGTAAATCCACACGAAAAAAAGCAATCAAAGCAAACAATTTCGCCCTGCCCCCTCAATAGGATCGGGTTTTTTTTTCCACCAGCCCCATGTATGAACAGCGCCCGAAAATCGTTGGCCAAAAATTTTGAAGTGAACATTGCCATGATGTTATTGTTTATACAGCCATCGTTTGCCAAATCCACCTTTCATGGAGTTTGTTTTTACAAGTGAATACCATGAGTGGTCTCATCCCTATTTTCTTTTTTTGTTGGTAGCTTTTGTACCAATTCCTTGTTTGCTGTTTCTACAGAATTCATGCAATTGTTGGGCTGTTCCCTAGAAGCCACTGCAATTTGTTGGCACTAAACCTAAAGCCAGTGTATATTTGGTTCTCAGCCATGTTGAATTTTTTTATTCAATACTTCACTGTGTTCCGTTTTCCAATACAATTGGGATACAACAAATGAACATTCCACTAAGGAACAGGGGCAAACTTCTCACATATCAATGAGTGCAGTCCGATTCAAGTTTAAGCTCAATGATAAGTTGCCTCCTTTTATATAGCCGAGTCCGAATGGCGTGCCGCAGTGCGACACCTCTTTGGAGAGAAATTTTACATGGCATAGTACCTCACAAATGTAGCCAGCAACAGGAGGGGAAAACCACCTCTGAAAAATTTTTCTGTATTCGTACCCAGGATTCGAACCCAGGCGTTCAGCGTTATAGGCGGACATGCTAACCTCTGCGCTACGGTGACCTCCATGTTTAAAGTTTAGTTCATGCAAATGTTGACCGTGACTGCACCCCAAATGGTCCATCCGCTTAGTTCAGTTTTAGCAAACTCTTTCCAACATTTCGGATATGGCAACTTTTATACAAATCTGAACCGATCTGGGCAAAATTGAAGAAGGATGTCAAAGGCGCCTACACAACTCACTGTCCCAAATATCGGCGAAATCGGACAATAAATGCGACGTTTATGCGCCCAAGACCTTAAATCGAAAGATCGGTCTATATGACAGCTATGTCCTAATCTGGACTGATCTGAGACATATTAAAGACTAATGTTTATGGGCCTAACACAACTCACTGTCCCAAATTTCGGTGAAACCGGAAATCAAATGCGCTTTTTATGGGCCCAAAACCCTAAATCGAGAGGTTGGTCTATATGGCAGCTATATCCTAATCTGAACCGATATGGGAAAAACTGCAGAAAATTGTCGAAGAGCCTAACACAATTCACTCTTCCAAACTTCGGCGAAATCGAATGATAAATGCGTCTTTATGGGCCCAAAACCTTATATCGAGAGATCGGCAGAAAGATGTCGAGGGACATAACTTAAGTCACTGTCCAAAATTTCGACTACATCGGACAATAAATGCGACGTTTATGGGCCCAAGACCTTATATCGAGAGATCGGTCTATATGGCAGCTATATACAAATCTGAACCTATCTGAGGCAAATTGAAGACTAATGTTTATGGGCCTAACACAACTCACTGTCCCAAATTTCGGCGAAATCAGAAATTAAATGCGCTTTTTATGGGCCCAAAACCTTAAATCGAGAGATCGGTCTATATGACAGCTATATCCTAATCTGGACCGATCTTTGCCATATTGCTGAAGGATGTCGATGGGCATAACCTAAATCACTATCCCAAATTTCGACTACATCGGACAATAAATGCGAATTTTATGGGTCCTAAACCTGAAATCGAGAGATCAGTCTATATGGCAGCTATATCCAAATCTGGACCGATCTGTGACATTGCAAAAAGATGCCAAGGGATATAACTTAAGTCACTCTCCCAAATTTCGACTACATCGGACCCAAGACCTTATATCGAGAGATCGGTCTATATGGCAGCTATATACAAATCTGAACCGATCTGAGGCAAATAGAAGACTAATTTTTATGGGCCTAACACAACTCACTGCCCAAGTTTCGGAAAGTAAATACGCTTTTTATGGGCCCAAAACCTTAAATCGAGAGATCGGTCTATATGACAGCTATATCCTAATCTGCACCGACCATTGCCATATTGCAGGAAGATGTCGAAAAGTATAACACAACTCACTGTTCAAAATTTCGGCGAAATAGGACAATAAATGCGACGTTTGTGGGCCCAAAACCTTACATCGAGAGATAAGTCTATATGGAAGCTATATCCAAATCTGAACCGATCTGAGCCAAATTGAAGAAGGATGTTGGGGGGCCTAACACAACTAACTGTCTCGAATTTCAGCAAAACTGATAATAAATGTGGCTTTTATGGGCCAAAGACACTAAACCGGCGGATCGGTCTATATGGGGGCTATGTCAAGATATAGTCCGATATAGCCCGTCTTCGAACTTAAACTGCTTATGGACAAAAAAAAAGAATCTGTGCAAAGTTTCAGCTCAATATCTCTATTTTTAAAGACTGTAGCGTGATTTCAACAGACAGACGGACGGACATGGCTAGATGGTCTTGGATTTTTACGCTGATCAAGAATTTATATACCTTATAGAGTCGGAAATGGATATTTCGATGTGTTGCAAACGGAATGTCCGAATTAATATACCCCCATCCTTTGGTGGTGGGTATAGAAAATTGGATATCATCTCAAGGTAGCTCTCACTATTCACTGTTACGTTACGATTCGCATAATCTTTGAAGAAGCACGGTCCAATGATGCCAACAGCCCATATACCGCACCAAACTATGACCATTTCTGGATGCATTGGTAGCTCTTGGAATGCTTCTGGCTGATCTTCACTCCAACAATTTCGCTTATTTACGTACCATTGTGCCAAAAATTAGCTTCGTCGCTGAACACTGTGGATCTGTTTCCAACTTTCCAAGAGCCCATTCACCAAAAATTCTGCTTTGCGGTTGGTCGTTCGGCTTCAATTCTAGGACCTTCTGTATTCTGAAAGAATTCGCACCTAAATCCTTCCTTAAAACTTTCCACTCTGTTGAGTAACTGAGGCCCGATTGCTGCGAACGGCGACGAATTGATAATTGATGGCCATCATTAACACTGGCCGATATAACTGCGATATTTTCTTCAGTTCGCATCATAGGTAAGCGTGTTGGTGGTTTAATGTCCACAAATGTAAATTTGGTGCGAAATCAAATCATAATTGCACGAAAAGTCGCTTCAGTGGGTCGACTAAACTGACATCAAATGGAAGAAGTGCGCAATAAACTTTCTTACCAGAGCCCGCATTTTGACAAAAAAATTCAATAATTTGCAAGCATTGTTCGTTTGAAAGACGATTCATGGTTAAATTATAGACCAAACTGAAAATGTTTGACAGTGAAAGAAAACATGAAACGTGCGTGAGCTGTTTAAACCAGCGTTACTAAAGATTATAGCTAAAAAAATCACCCTTTATAACTCTTTCTTTCAAATGTTAGCGAAATCAAGCAATAAATTGCAGCTTAAAATTAAAATTAATTAAATTGGAAGATCGGTCTATATGGGGATAACATTAAGATATCGACAGATTTGGTTCTCAACGCAACTGACTGTGCTAATTTTCAGCGATATCGGGTACTAAATTCGCCCTTTAAGTGCACATGAATTTGAATTTGCCATGATTGCTTCCAAATATATTCCGATATGAACCATACTCGGTACGTATATTGAAAAGTCTAGTACAACCCAATGTACCAAATTTAAGCGAAATCGGGTAATAAATGCGGCTTTGATTAGCCTTATACCTTAAATCGGGTGAACGGTCTGCGAAATAGGGTACTAAATGCGGCTCTTGTAGGCCTAGGACCCAAAATCGGGAAATCGATACCAATTTGTGTGTTTTAGGTCCTCAGGATACAATTCGAGGAAAATGGGCCTAAAGCGCGCGTTTACATCTAGAAAAGTACTTCAAAACCTTAACTTTAACTTATTTGAGATTCAAAACTTATCTATTTTGGTACGTATATTTTGCATATTTTTTTGCCCAAAGAATGAATATTTCCGATATGCCCTCAAAATTCGTTTCCTTATATAAAACCATTAAGAAAGGGCAAAAGTCGGGCGGTGCCGACTGTATAATACCCTACACCTACTCCATAAGTACAATATCCAATTCTGAACAAATTTTCTTGGATTTCGGCGGATGTTGACATGATGTAGACATATCATTCATTTATGTTCAAATGACCAGTGGGTTGTATAATGAATATTGAGACCATTTTTGTTACCCATACGACACCATGGCCAAATTCCTTGAAGAAGATTGACGGCTCATTGGTTTCAATATCAAACCTACTCGAAATATATTGAATTGGTGCAAGTTTGTTGACGATGAAATTTAGCTTTTTTAATTCAGGACACTAAAGAACGCTGAAAAGGTATTAGGGCTACCCAAGTAGACCCTTTTTAGATCCACTCCAAAATAGTGGCTTCTACAGCCTTAAAACGCCATACCGAATGAAAAATATATATGGCAGCTATATCTAAATCTGGTCCGATATTTATGAAACTTTGTACACATATGTGGACGTTGAATATAACGGCCCATGTCAAATTTTGTAAAGATCGGACCAAAATTGTGGCTTTTACAGCCTTAAAAGGCCATATCGGATAAAAAATATATATGGGAGCTATATCTAAATCTGGACCGATTGTTATGGAACTTTGCACACATATGAGGAGCTGTATATAAATCTGATCCGATTATGATGAAATTTTGCACACATATTGGGACGTCACAAAAAGCACTTCGTGCCAAATTGTGTAAAGATATGATCAAAATTGTGCCTTCTACAGCCTTAATAGGTCAAATCGGACGAAAGTTAAATATGGGAGCTATATCTAAATCTGAGCCGATTTAGATGAAATTTTGCACATACAAAAAGCACTTCGTGCCAAATTTTTTAAAGATCGCACCAAAATTGTGGCTCCCACAGCTTTAAAAGGCCATATCGGATGAAAGAAATATATGGGAGTTACATCTAAATCCCGACCGATTTCAATAAAATTGTGCAAGCATTTTAGGTCGTTAAAAAAAAAACACTTCGTGCCAAATTTTGTAAGGATCGGACCAAAATTATGGCTTCTACAGCTTTAAAAGGGCATATCGGATGAAAGATATATATGGAGGCTATATCTAAATCTGTACCGATTTTTTCAAAATCAATAGCACTCGTCCTTGGACGGACATAGCTAAATCGAACCAGGAAGTGATCCTAAGCTGATTCGTATTCTTATCAATGAGTCTAGCTCTTCTCCTTCTTAGCGTTGCAAACAGATGCACAAATCTATAATACCCTGTACCACAGTGGTGGTGTAGGGTATAATTATACCTAAATAGAAATTGTGGTCAAAATAAAACAAGTAAAAGCGTGCGAAGTTCGGCCGGGCCGAATCTTATATACCCTCCACCATGGATCGCATTTGTGGAGTTCTTTTCCCGGCATCTCTTCTTAGGCGAAAAAGGATAAAAGAAAAGATTTGCAGTGCTATTAGAGCGATATCAAGATATGGTCCGGTTCGGACCACAATTAAATTATATGTTGTAGACCTGTGTAAAATGTTAGCCAATTCGAATAAGTATTGCGCCCTATGGGGGCTCAAGAAGTAAAAAAGAGAGATCGATTTATATGGGAGCTGTATCGGGCTAAAGACCGATTAAAATCATAATAAACACGTATGTTGATGGTCATGAGAGGATCCGTCGTTCAAAATTTCAACCAAATCGGAAAAGAATTGCGCCCTCTAGAGGCTCAAGAAGTCAGGACCCAAGATTGGTTTATATGGCAGCTACATCAGGTTATCGGCCGATTTGAACCGTACTTGGCACAGTGGTTGAAAGTCATTATAAAATACGTCATGCAAAGTTTCAGCCAAATCGGAATTGCGCCCTGTAGAAGGTCAAGAAGGTCAAGTCCCCAGATCGATTTTTATGACAGCTATATCGGGTTAATGACTGATTTGAACTATATTTGGCACAGTTGTTGGCTATCGTAATAAAACAAGTCGTGCAAAATTTCATTCCAATCGGATAAGAATTGCGCCCTCTAGAGGCTCAAGAATTTAAGTCACCAGATCGGTTCATATGACAGCTATATTAGGTTATGAACCGATTTGAACCATATCTGGCACAGTTGTTGGCTATCATAATAAAACACGTCGTGCAAAATTTCATTCCAATCGGATAAGAATTACGTCCTCTAGAGGCGCTAGAAGTCAAGACCCAAGGTAGATCTATAGAGCAGCTATATCAAAACATGGACCGATATGGCCCATTTACAATCCCAACCGACCTACACTAATAAGAAGTATTTGTGCAAAATTTCAAGCGGCTAGTTTTACTCTTTCGAAAGTTAAGGTGCTTGCCACAGACGGACAGACGGACGGACAGACGGACGGACAGACGGACGGACAGACTGACGTACAGACTGACGGACAGACATGGCTAGATCGACATATATCACGACGATCAAGTATATATTGGGTAGCCCAAAAAGTAATTGCGGATTTTTCATATAGTCGGCGTTGACAATTTTTTTCACAGCTTGTGACTCTGTAATTGCATTCTTTCTTCTGTCAGTTATCAGCTGTTACTTTTAGCTTGCTTTAGAAACAAAGTGTAAAAAAAGTATATTTGATTAAAGTTCATTCTAAGTTTTAATAAAAATGCATTTACTTTCTTTTAAAAAATCCGCAATTACTTTTTGGGCAACCCATATATACTTTATGGGGTCTCAGACGAATATTTCGAGTAGTTACAAACAGAATGACGAAATTAGTATTCCCCCTATTCTATGGTGGAGGGTATAAAGACCACAAATAAAAGCATGCTAAATTCAGCCGGGCCGAATCTTGGGAACCCACCGCCCAGGATTCTGCTCAAGAAGTCAAATCATGGTGGGTTTATTCGGGAGCTATATTGTGTTATATACCGACTTGGGCCGTACTTGCCACAGTTGTTAGAAGTCATAACGGAACACCACATGGAAAATTTCAGGCAAATCGGACAAAAACTACGGTTTTCAGGGGATTAAATATTCAAATCCGGAGATCGGATTATATCTTAACCTAAACCGATATGGCCCATATGGAATACCCATTGACCTACATCAATATGAAGTATATGTGCAAAATTTCAAGCGGCTACCTTTACGCGTTCCAGCGCTTTCGTGATTTCAACAGACGGACGGTCGGACATGTCTAGATCGACTCTGAACGATTCAGAACGTCGAGACAATCAAGATTTTATGTACTTCATCAGGTTTTGGACGAATATTTCGAGGTGTTACAAACGGAATGGCTAAATTTGTATACCCCCATCCTATGGTGGTGGGTATAAAAATCGGGGGTGCACCCTGTAAAGTGCATTTTACCCCCATGTTTAAGTCGAATTAAGAAGAAGTGCTGAATCGAACTGAACAATTTGTCACAGGCACAGTAGTGACCAAGGGTGCAACTAATGTTTCAACCTATAAATATGTACTTTGCATAAACATTCCATGCTATGACCAAATATCCTCAACTGGTTTCCTTAAAAAGAACTACATCTAACTTTGGACGTCGTGTCGGCACAGGTTATCGGTAGCCGATATTCATAATATTTTGTATTTCACTTATTGGGATCAAAAGAAAAAGAAAAACAAATGGGGATGGGAGGGGGGTATTTCTTACTTTAATTGGCTATGACATAATATTTGTTCCACTAGCCGATCGTAGAATAGCGTTCCTGCGCTCATTCTAAAATCTCTGACACCAAGTTTCAAGGTGTCTCCCACAACTTGATCTTTCCATCGGACTTTTGCTCCTCCCAGTTTGCGTGTACAACCGTGTTTGACTTCAAAAGACTTCTTTGCTGGAGCTTCCTCATCCATTCTGACAACATGAGCTAGCCAACGCTGCCGTTGTATTTTGATGAGTGTAACTATGCTATCGTCCTCATACAGCTCATATAGCTCGTGGTTCATACGTCGCCTATATTTTCCATTAACGCAAACTGGTCCATATATTTTGCGAAGAGTCATTCTCTTAAATACTCCAAGCACTGCATCATCTGCTTTCACAAGTACCCAAGCTTCAGAACCATATAACAGCACGGGTAGTATCAGTGTCTTGTATAGTGTAATCTTCGTTTGTGGAGAGGTGGCCTTGTTTCTAAGCTGTTTACTTAGTCCAAAGTAGCACCTGTTTGCCAGTATTAAACTGGTGTCATTCGTTTCGGTTACGGCCGTGCCAAAGTAGATAAAGTTGACTGACTGTCTCAAAGTTGTGGTTCCCAACTTTCTCCATTTTTTTTATCTACTCGGTTGGCGAAGGCTTTTTGGAAGTTTAAACCATCCATTTCGTCTTATCTCCATTTACTGCCAGACCCATTTTCACTGACTCTCTTTCGATTCTTTCAAAGACTGCAGTTATTACTTCCAGTGACCGACCTATGATATCGATGTCGTCGGCATGGGCGAGTAGCATGTGTTCTCTTGTGATTAGTGTGCCATATCTATTCACATCTGCATCTCCAATAATCTTCTCCAACAGAATATTAATGTGATCACACGATAGACTGTCTCCTTGTCTGAAACCTCGTTTGGTATTAAATGGTTCGAAGAGATTCTTTCCTGTTCTTACTGAGGAACCAGTATCAGCAAGTGTCATCCTGCAGAGTCTTAGTGATTTTACAGACATAGCTTGAAATACCTTTGAACGTATAGGAGTATCGAAGGCGGCTTTGTAGACAACTAAGTGATAGTAGGTGTTGATTTGTCCTTCTCGGGTCTTTTCTAGGATTTGGCGCAGTGTGAATATTTAGTCTAGGGTGGATTTACCAGGTCTAAAGCCGCATTGATAGGGCCCAATTTTCTAATTGACTTTAGGTTTTAATTTTTCATACAGTACGCTGGAGATTATCTTGTATGCGATGGGGAGGAGACTTATTCCTTTTTAGTTGCCACATTCCGTTTTGTCTCCTTTCTTGTGTACGAGACATAGTATGCTGAGGTTCCAATCATCGGGTATGCGTTCTTCTAGCCATATTGCGCAGAACAGATGATGCATACGCCTTATCAGCGTGTCGCCTCCGATCTTAAATAGTTCAGCGGGTAAACCGTCGGCTCCTGCTGTCTTTTGTTCTTTAGTCGGGTCACTGCTACTTGGACCTCATTCTGACTAGGAGGTAAACATTCTATAAAACAAAACAAATATTTGAATGATTCCTTCATACTGTGCAGCATTCAATACTCTTTATACAAAAAAAACGAGGAAAATCGAAGCAATGGAGAGTATCTTAACTGTGCCAAAAGACCTGTGACTAGTGTAGTTTTTGTAGTCATCATCATCATCATCATCAAAAATGTAATCATCATCATGATTATTATCCTAAGCGGTCATGTTCACTGTTGGCAGGCAACAAAAACCTAACTTTAAAGGACATTGACTTTAATGTAAATATTGAACATTTTATATTGACCACGAATATATGGAACGAAGAGAGTCAATGAAACTTTTGATGGATGCGTATCAGAAATTATTAATCAAAGAAGGTTGAAATAATTGTTTTGGAGTATTGTCTGAATGAATGTCTGAATTTGCTTTATCTAAAAGAGTTAAAGAAGCTGAAACGACTGGATCGTTCTTGAGCTGAACTACTTTAGGGAGTAGTAGTGAATAATAAGGCGGTCTGCCTTCATCTAAAGCCCTTATTTTGTGTAGCTAATATGAATCCGATAAGCTTCCTTAATAAGTTGGAAACCAACTGGACATAGTTCGGAAGACTAATAAGAATATGATAATTAAGATTGTCTAAGCAAAGAAGACATTGACGACAATGTCAAAAGGATTACTTTTGCAATGGCAGGGTCTTTCGAAGATGGTTGTCCTCATCAAGACAGGAAATCAGTCCAAAAAAAAAAAAACCCCTGGATGACCAGAGAGATTCAGAGAGGTCCGCAGACTCTATAAAAGAGAATGTCATAAAAAAGTGGAACTTTTTTGGTGTGTCCATTGTATTGCAAACGGCTCAAGGAATACAATACAATTATGAGAGCGACAAAACGTGCATCCTGGAAGCTTTTCTGAGAACAGGGCAATAGCGTTATTGATGCCGACCAGATGAAAAAATTACTCTCACAAACCCATGTAGAAAGTGAAACGATGGCAGACATGGCAGTGAGAGAAGTTACAAGGCAGGACTTGCTGAGGTTTTTGAGGAAAACCCATTTTTCACAGGATATGACGGGACTGACGAAGACATTGCAATCTTAGAATAATGAGGTTGATCGAAGGCTAATTATTACAGACTTTATAGTAAAGGAAGCCTTGAGAAGCATCCAACCATTTAAATCGTCGGGACCTGATGGAATATTTCCGGCGTTCCTGCAGAAGGGGGCCGACTATATGGCACCCCTTCTGACCGATATTTTCACAGCGTGCCTAGGACTTGCATATACTCCCAAAGCCTGGCAGGAGGCAATGGTGGTATTTATAACTTAACCCAGTAAGGCAAGTTATGAAACACCAAAACCATACTGACCTATAAGATTTATATCCTTTCTACTCAAAACCATGGAATGTATTGTGGATACCATGATAAGAAGTATGCCATCCAGCGAACAGCTCAAATATAAACAGCATGAATTTATCAAGGGATGGTCGGCGGAGACTGTCTTGCTCGAGATTGTGCATAATATAGAAGAATCCTTCCGATATAGGGTATTGAGCTCATAAAAGTAGAATTTTTCATCCGATTTTGATGAAATTTGAAACAGTGCATTTTGGTACCCCTCTAATATCGTCCAGATCCGAATATATTTGGATATAGTAGGCATGTAATCCGATCTCCCGATATAGAGTATTGAACTCATAAAGGGGGAATTTATCATCCGAAGAAATCGGAAGTTATATGCTCCTACTATTAGCTCAATACTCCAAATCGGGAGATGGGTCCAAATGGGAGATGGGCAGCTATATTCAAGTATGGTTCGATCTGGACGATATTCAACAAAAAGGTTTTGAGGGTTACCATAACTCGCTGTGCCAAATTGCATCGAAATAGGATGAAAAATGCTTTTCTTATAGGCTCACTAGCTGGACGGGGCCAGCTTCGCTGCGCCTACTTTCACTTTCTTATTTTATATGAGTCCTATACGGTCACGTCAGGAAATAAGTCATGTTTGGGGGTGCTTTTACGGACTTTCAGATATTTCGCGCTAATTTGGATATTATATTGGTGCTCTTCTCGCAAATACCTTTCATTGGAGCATTATATTGGTCGTATATGGTCGGTAAATATGTCCGTTATGGGGGTGAGGCGAATCCCCATATATCATATTCGTGCTCTGGTCGCAACCACCTTTCATTTGAGTCCCATATTGTCATTATAGGTTTATATTTCATTTGTCAGGTGGCTTTGGAGATGGTGCGGCCTCCTAGATACCCCACCCTAAGTAAGGACATACATTTTTGTATAAAAGTTATAATAACACCCATCTCCGAGATCTGGCGTTTTTGAAAATAGGGTATAGGGTGTGTCCGCCCATTAAAGATTGGATGATAGATCAACTTCATTCTCTTGGATTTTGTGGTGAATTACTTACTTTACTATTAATGGCTATGACAGAATATTTTTTCCATTAGCCGAACGTAGAATACTGTTCCAAGCGCCTCGATCTTCTGCGCTCATTCTAAAATCTCTGACACCAAGTTTCGAGGTGTCTCCCACAACAAATCTTTCCATCGGGCTTTTGGTCTTCCCGGTTTGCGTGTACCACCGTGTTTGCTTTCAAAAGACTTCTTTGCTGGAGCTTCTTCATCCATTCTGACAACATGACCTAGCCAACGAAGCCTATTTTGATGCGTGTAACTATGCTATCGTCATCAAACAGTTCGTGGTTTATATGTGGCCTATATTATCCGTTACCGCAAACTGGTTCATATATTTTACGAAGAATTTTTCTCTCAAATACTCCAAGCACTGCCTCATCTGCTTTCACAAGTACCCATGCTTCAGAACCATATAACAGCACGGGTAGTATCAGTGTCTTGTAAAGTGTAGTCTTCGTCTGTCGAGAGGTGGTCTTGTTTTGGTGGTGGATTGGAGTAGCCAAACTCTTTGCCCCTAAAGTGGATATCAGATTCATACTTCACTTCCAAAAACCACACTGGAGCTGCATATTGCTATAGTCGGTATATATGTGTGGTTTAAAAGGATTTTATGAGTCGTCCCTAAAACACTTGGCCATAAAACAGATACAGATTTCAGCCCCTTTTTGCCATAATCCACAAATATGTCCAGTTTGAGAGGTATGCAAAAAAAAAATATCAGCATCGTGCTCTACTCTCAAATTTCTCTAATTTCAGCCCCAATTTCCATTATTTTACGGGGAGGTTATGGGGTGACACGACCCCCAAACATTTGTCCTCAAAATTGGATATCAAATTCGTTTTCGACTATCAAATACCTATTATTTATCGCCATAGTAGGCAATTATGACCGGTTTGAAGAGAGTTTAGAAGCGGTCCCTAAAATAATATCAGCATAGTGCTAGAGCACGATTTTGTTTGAGCCCCATAATGCCAAGCATATTGAAGGAGGCTATCAAAATATTCAGCGCTATTTATCTCGTTCAGATTCACACTAATTAATTTTTTGTATTGGTTATCTACATTCAAAATCATATTTCAAATCGACCACTTGGGATATTATATTCTAAAAGATACGCAGGTCATCCTGTGTCCATCACAATTTGAGGGTAAAAAGTATACTCTACTGCCAAAGGCCTTTTATTTCTGTCCTTTTCTATCCTGATTGGTCTTCAATTATTCTTTTATATTATTTATATATTATATTTAATTCCTTTTTTTGGGTAGGATAATGGGAGGGGGATTGCCCTCTGACACGTCCTTTCATTTGAGTACAATATATTCTCGGTCATCCTACATGACAGTTTGGCGTTGCATTAATTGGGAGAAGAGTGTTGCCCTTCTCGACGCTAAGAACCAAACGACAATTTATTTGAGTCTTTTATTGCCGCGATCTACTGTTCTGCGGAACGGTAGGACGTGACCCAGATACTTGAATCTTTTAATTGCACGTCCTATTGAAGGGCATTTAGTGGGTGAGTCTGTTCCAGACTTTGTCCTTAATGTGCATATCAAATTCGTAGTCAACTCCTTTCCTTTCAAGTCCTTTCATTCAATACCCATTTTGTGACGTTGGACATTTATGCCCGTTTTGAGGGTTTTTGGGGTTGGGGAGGCCCCGTAGTTACCTTAGACTAAATTCTTATAACAGATGTGTACTCAGCTTCCAAATATCTTTCGTTTGATACCCATATTGTCCCAATCGGTAAACATGTCCTGTTTAGGGCTTTTGGGGGTGGGGAGGCGGACTCCACCTTTAAATAGCTTTCATTTGATATCCATGTTTTCCCAATTGGTTAATTTGTCCTGCTATGGGGTTTTGGGTGGTAGGGAGGACCCTCAGACACCAAAAAATATATTTTGGTCTCAGATTTGTATTATACTTTTAAATACCTTTTATTTGATACCCATATTACTCAAAGCGGTTAAAGTGTCCTGTTGGGTGGTGCTTTTGGGGGTGTAACATTTTAATGACTAGTTCGTACTCTACTCTTAAATACCTTTCAATTGATACCCATATTGCCCAAAGCGGTGAAAATGTCCTCTTGGAGCTTTTTTGGGGGTGGGGACTCCCCGAAACTTAAGAAAGAAATTTGTATACTGTATTCGTACTCTACTCTTAAATACCTTTCATTTGATACCCATATTGTCCCAATCAGTGCACATGTCCGTTCGGGTGGGTTTTGGGATGGGGCGTCCCCCCCGATTATTTGACCCCCAAATTTTTTACCAATTTCTTGTTTTTGGGGTATCATAAGTTGGCATACAAAATTTCGCTTAAATCGAAACGGAGATCTGGAGTTTTTGAAAATTGGGGTATGGGGGAGGGCCCGCCCTCCCTTCGGATATCAAAAAATGTAGTACCCTATTTTCACCAGGGGCCGAATCTCTACCATCTGTGAAAATTTCATGAAGATCGGTCCAGCCGTTTTTTAATTAATACAGAACAGACAAACAAACTAACAAACAAAAAAGCGCAACAATTTCATTTTTATATAATAGATTATACTACATCGGGAGATCGGTCTATATGGCAGCTATAGCCAAATATGAGAACACAATGTGCCAAATGTTATCTAATTCGGGTAATTAATGGATCTTGTATGGCCTCTACACCCCCTTTATCAGGAGATCGGGTGGTCTGCCTATAGGGCAACTATATCCAAATATAGTCCGATCTGAACCACACTTCACAGTAAGGGCTAATGGTCTATCAGAACTCACCATGCCAAATTTCATCGAAATCGGATGAAAAAATTATCATTTTATTGCCTCAAGACTTTAAGTCTGGAGATTGGTCTATATATCGGCTATATATCATTAAAATCCGATTTCATGAGATCAGAGTGTCAGATTTATATACAAAAAATACGATATGATCAAAAATTTTTTGGAAAATATTTTTATACCCAAGATATCTGCAAAATTATAAATACCCAGCTTTTGGGTATAAATGGGTAAATACCCGCGTATTCACCCAATTTACCGGGTAACTACCTTTTGGGTATTTACTCATCACGCATCTCTACGCATGTTTTATTCTATTTTGCTGGAATATGGTGATTTTTGGGCTAGGGACCATAAAAGTTGAATTTGCCAACAGATTTCGCTGAAATTTAACACAGTGAGTTGTTTTAAATTTTCTACATCTGTGCACTAGTACAGATCGGCCTATATTTAGAAATAGCTGTTATAACAATCGATCGCCCGACTTAAGTTCTAGGGGCCATGAAAGGCGGATTTAATATCCAATTTTACTGAATTTTATTACAATGAGTTCTATATATATTTCGATACAGCTACCTTACAGACCAACTCCCGTTCCATAAAGGATGTACATTTCACCAGACTGGACGTAATAATGTAAATAGGTATATCTGAGATGGTGGGTATCCAATAATAATGCTTTTTATACCCACCACCATAGGATGGGGTATACTTATCTAGTCATTCCGTTTGTAAAAATGCAAATTTTGCCCATGAACATTTCACTAAGGAACAGAGGCAAACTTCTCACATATCGATGATAAGGGGCCTCCTTTTTATAGCCGAGTCCGAACGGCGAGCCGCAGTGCGACACCTCTGTGGAGAGAAGTTTTACATGGCATAGTACCTCACAAATGTCGCCAGCATTAGGAGGGGAAAACCACCGCTGAAAATTTTTCTGATGGTCTTGCCAGGATTCGAACCCAGGCATTCAGCGTCATAGGCGGACATGCTAACCTCTGCGCTACGGTGGCCTCCCATTCCGTTTGTAACACCTCGAAATATTCGTTGAAGACCCTATAAAGTATATGTTCTTGATCGTCTCGACGTTCTGAATCGATTTTGCCATGTCTGTCCGTCCGTCCGTCTGTCGAAATCGCGATAGCGGTCGAACGCGCAAAGCTAGCCACTTGCAATTTTGCACAGATACCAAATATTGATGTATTAGTTCATTGGGGATCTCGCGATTTCACTTCTTGAGCCCCTGGAAGCCGCATAACATGTTGCACGCAGTGTCCTGTTATTACTCCCAACCTACTATAACCTGCCATAGCTCTCATATAAACCGATCACCCGATTTAAATTCTTGAGCTCGTGCAAGCAGCAATTTATGTCCGATTTGGCTGAAATTTTGCATGTGGTGTTCCATTATGACTTCCAACAACTGTGTTAAGTACGGTCCAAATCGGTCTATAACCTGATATAGTTTCCATATAAACCGATCTCCCGATCATCGTTGTTCGGTTCGCATAATCTTTAATTTTTGCTGGTTTGACAGAAGTTTGGTATGAAAAATAAAATATGCCCTTTAACTATATTTTGCATTTTTAGCAGAAACCATGGTGGTGGGTTCCCAAGATTTGGTCCGGACGAACTTAGCACGCTTTTACTTGTTTTATAGGATATAGCTCCGCAGGAACCGATGGTTCGATATGACTTCCCGTTCAACCACAAGGTCTCCATATCAAGTAATATTGTACATGCTAATCACTTCAAGTAAAATGACAAATAAAAGTTTCTTTACTATTAGAGGGATTTTATTTATATTCATAATATTGTCCTTTCGACCATGGGTAAATTTAAGCATGCTTTAGCTTTTTGAAATCATGTTGTTTGCCCTGTCAACAGTACTAAACTCACCACAACCTAAGCACTTTATTCGGATATGTATAACTCGCTGACTATGTGCTACCTAAGTAGATTGACTTGATTGCAGTCTATCGTCATGTTCAAATATGGCAGAGAAAGATGTTGACTCAAACACATTCTTGGCATTGACGCCTTTTGGCAAAACCCGGAAATGACACTTAGGAATCTGATGCTTGAACGGCACATTTCATACGTGAAAAAAAAAGAGAATGCAATCACTTGAAATGGACAAGTCAAACATGCATTACCATGTACCTCAACTGCATTAATAAACATACACAAAACATTTACGATGGAAGCATATAAATGGAGTAATCAAACGGACAAAGGTCGCATTAATTTGTGAGGCCACAAAGCCCGGAGGGATTAGATTAGATGAGGTTAGGTTGAAAAGAGGGTGCGGAAATAATTTCGCCCGATGCCAATATGGAGGTATACCTAAGCCACTAATCGGCTTGTTGTACGCTCTAAATACCAACAAGTAAGAGTGTGCTAAGTTCGGCCGGGCCGAATCATATACACCCTCCACAATGGATCGCATTTGTCGAGTTCTTTTCCCGGCATCTCTTCTTAGGCAAAAAAGGATATAAGAAAAGATTTGCTCTGCTATTAGAGCGATATCAATATATTGTCCGGTTTGGACCACAATTAAATTATATGTTAGAGACCTGTGTAAAATGTCAGCCAATTCGAATAAGAATTGCGCTCTTTGGGGGCTCAAGAAGTAAAAAAGAGAGATCGATTTATATGGGAGCTGTATCGGGCTATAGACCGATTCAGACCATAATAAACACGTACGTCGATGATCATGGGAGAATCCGTCTTACAAAATTTCAGGCAAATCGGATAATAATTGCGACCTCTAGAGGCTCAAGAAGTCAAAATCCCAGATCGGATATCCAGTTGTTGGATATCATAACAAAACCCGTCGTGCCAAAATTCATTCCAATCGGATAAGAATTGCGCCCTCTAGAGGCTCAAGAAGTCAAGGCCCAAGATCGGTTTATATGACAGTTATATCAGGTTATCGACCGATTTAAACCATACTTGGTACAGTTGTTGGATATCATAACAAAACACGTCGTGCAAAATTTTATTCCAATCGGATAAGAAATGCTCACTCTAGAGGCTCAAGAAGTCAAGACCCAAGATCGGTTTATATGGCAGCTATATCTGAACATGGACCGATATGGCCCATTTACAATACCAACCGACCTAAACTAATAAGAAGTATTTGTGCAAAATTTCAAGTGGCTAGCTTTACTTCTACGGAAGTTAGCGTGCTTTCGACAGACAGACGGACGGACATGGCTAGGCTACTTTATGGGGTCTCAGACGAATATTTCGATATTTCCATCCTATGGTGGAGGGTATATAAGATTCGGCCCGGCCGAACTTAGCACGTTTTTACTTGTTTAAAAAAAAGTATATTTCTATGACACACCCTATAGTAGAAACGTTCATAGGTTCTGGCGGCTACCATTGCAATACTGGGTTATATATCTCCTACTCCCCGCGCTATTAAATAGTATTTTAAGTGCAGGAATTGAAGTGCACGAGTATGTGTGAACAAAAAGCGATAGTAGAACATTTATTTAAAATTGACAATTTATTGTAACAACATTTGCATAAAAGCAAATAAAAGAGTGCTAAGTTCGGCCGGGCCGAATCTTATATACCCTCCACCATGGATCGCATTTGTCGAGTTCTTTTCCCGGCATCTCTTCTTAGGCAAAACAGGATATAAGAAAAGATTTGCTCTGCTATTAGAGCGATATCAAGATATGGTCCGGTTTGGACCACAATTAAATTATATGTTGGAGACCTGTGTAAAATGTCAGCCAATTCGAATAAGAATTGCGCCCTTTGTGGGCTCAAGAAGTAAAATAGAGAGATCGATTTATATGGGAGCTGTATCGGGCTATAGACCGATTCAGACCATAATAAACACGTATGTTGATGGTCATGAGAGAATCCGTCGTACAAAATTTCGGGCAAATCGGATAATAATTGCGACCTCTAGAGGCTCAAGAATTCAAGATCCCAGATCGGTTTATATGGCAGCTATATCAGGTTATGAACCGATTTGAACCATACTTGGCACAGTTGTTGGATATCATAACAAAACACGTCGTGCTAAATTCCATTCCAATTGGATAAGAATTCCGCACTCTAGAGGCTCAAGAAGTCAAGACCCAAGATCGGTTTATATGGCAGCTATATCAAAACATGAACCGATATGGCCCATTTACAATACCAACCGACCTACACTAATAAAAAGTATTTGTGCAAAATTTAAAGCAGCTAGCTTTACTCCTTAGGAAGTTAGCGTGCTTTCGACAGACAGACGGACGGACGGGCAGACGGAGGGACATGGCTAGATCGACATAAAATGTCGCGACGATCAAGAATATATATACTTTATGGGGTCTCAGACGGATATTTCGAGTAGTTACAAACAGAATGACGAAATTAGTATACCCCCCATTTAATGGTGGAGGGTATAAAAATGAAAATCTAAGTAAGGATTTCCCTGCAACTTATAAAATCCGTTTTTATTTTCCATACCACCGTTCATGGTTCATGTCTGGTAATGTAAACCCAACTAAGTGCCGGTCTCTGTTAGCTGCGTAAGCCGGGGTATGTCATAGCGAATGCTCCAACATCTTATCATCCTCCTTTCGTGCCCTACACATGCTATCACTTGCCGCATAGATTTTGTATAAGTGAGCTTGTAGTCCTACTATGTTTCCCGTTATGATACCGAAAGCTGTACTGACCTCCTTCTTTCTTCCCTTTAGTAATAGCCTCGTCTTCTCATTATCTGGATCTCTTCGTAGGATATTCGTCCTTCGTTAGTCGCCCCTAACTTGGACTGCGCGAACCCGAAAGGTTCTCGGGTTAACCAAGTTTATTGACGGCAGACCTCTGGCCTTCAGGGCCAAATCGTCTGCCCTTTCACTCCTCTTACTGTGCTATAACCCGACAGCCAGAGGGATTAGGTGTAGCATTAAATTCAGTACACCAGATGGTGTTGTCCTTAGTGCGACTGTGATATACAAACAAGTAAAAAGGCGTTAAGTTCGGCCGGGCAGAACTTTGGATACCCACCACCTCGGGTATATATGTTAACCACCTTTCATCAAAATCCGGTGTAAATTGCATGCCTTATGTCCCATAGCATTTACATCGAAATATGTTCCGATTTGAACCAAATACTAATCGGTATAAGTCATTGTGCAATTGTGTATAACACAATATTGGTCTTTTTAGAAGCTATAGCTAAAAATAAAACGATCTGAACCATATGCGAAACGGATGTCGAGAAGCCTAACACAATGAACTGTCCCAAATCTCGGCGAAATTAGACAATAAATGCGCCTTTTATGGACCCAAACCTTAAATGGGGAGATCGGTCCATATGGGAGCTATATCCAAATCTGGAACGATCTGGGCCAAATTGACGAAGGACGTCGAAGAGCCTAACACAAGTAACTGTCTCAAATTTCGCCAAAATCGGACAACAAATGCGCCTGTTATGGCCTCAAAACCTAAAATCGAGAGATCGGTCTATAAGGCAGCTATATCCAAATCTGGACCGATCTGTGCCACAATGCAAAAGTATGTCAAGAGGTTTAACATAACTCGCTGTCCCAAATTTCGCCAAAATCGGACAATAAATGCGCCGATTATGGCCGCAAAACCTAAAATCAAGAGATCGATCTATATGGCAGCTATATTCAAATGTGTTCCGATCTTGGCCAAATTGACGAAGGACGTCGAAGGGCTAACACAACTCACTGTCCCAAATTTTAGCAAAATCGGATAATAAATGGGGATTTTATGGGCCTAAGACCCTAAATCGGAGGATAGGTCTATATGGCAGCTATATCCAAATCTGAACCGATCTGGGCTGAATTAACGAAGGACATTGAAGACTCACTGTCTCAAATTTCAGCAAAATCGGATAATAAATGTGGCTTCTATGGCCCTAAGACCATAAATCGGAGGAAAGGTATATATATGGCTGCTATATCCAAATCTGAACCGATTAGGGCCGAATTGAAGAAAGATGTCGAAGGGTCTAACCGAACTCACTGTCCCAAATTTCAGCAAAATCAGATACTAAATGTGGCTTTTATGGGCCTAGGACCCTAAATCGGCGGATCGGTCTATATGGGTGCTATATCAAGATATAGTCCGATACCATCCACTATCCATCCATCTTGGAACTTAACCTGCTTATGGACAAAAAAAGAATCTGCGCAAAGTTTCAGCTCATTATCTGTATTTTTAAAGACTGTAGCGTGATTTCAACAGACAGACGGACTGACGGACGGACATGGCTAGATAGATCTTAGATGTTTACGCTGATCAAGAATATATACACTTTATAGGGTCGGAAATAGATATTTCGATGTGTTGCAAACAGAATGACAAATTGAATATACCCCCGTCCTTCGGTGGTGAGTGTAACAAGCCAGCCTTTAGATACGGGCGAGTATTGAACAGTAGGTGGATTAAGGCCGGCTACAAAACCACAACACCGTTTAGCATTACAGTCCTCCCAACTGCAGTATGCATCCAGTTGGCGATTTAGACCCTCTTGCAAGTGTAAAGGGACCTATCTATTTAAAACGATGAATTTGTAGTGCCATTATCTGTTCGCAAAAACACCCTGTGAAGTTGTGCTTTTAGTAAATGGAACCTCAACTCTTAAGAAGACGGATAGGTTCTTTGTATCTCCTGCCAAATGTATCAACTTCCTTCTTAAGCTTAGGCCTTAATGGCACTTCACATTTTTACATATATCTCTTGAAGTATGTTTCTGAGAGTCGGAAAACTTTCTCCTTACAGCAATAGCAAATCATCAGCATATTAGACGACTTTTACAGCACTTTTCAGGCACAATGGGACCAAAATAATTCAAATACGAACTCAATTAATAAGGGTACATTTTATAGATGGCCCCCAGACACTCGTCCTTTCATTTTGGTACAACATAGTCTCAGTGCCTCAACATAAAAGCTTGGTGTCCCCCGACACTTGGACTCAAAGAATAATAACAAATGATTACTCTACTGCCAAATATCTTTTATTTAGAGTCCTTTATTGTCCCGATCTACATATCCTTTCGAAGAGCTGGTCATGACTCAGATATTTGGATCCTATTATTAATATCAGATGTTCACTGTCATAGAATTTCCCTTTAAGTTCCATATTGCGCCGATCGAACAACATGTCATATTGAAGGTTATTTGGAGAGTAGGCGGTCCCCAGACTCATTATTCTAAATTTGTATAGTAATTTGTAATTTGTAACTTATTATTTACACCCGCACAACAAGAATATAAAATTCTTATAATTAAAGTGCGGGTAATAGCTCCAACAATTGTACATAATAAACACTTAAAACTAAGAATCTATAGCTATACAATACATCACAGATTTTGAATGAATAACTTACGGAAAAAACTAACAATTGTGGCTTTGTAGATTTGAATTTAAAAGAAAAAAAAACAAAAGTGAATTTATCAATTAAAGAGGAATTAGTAGACTTAGTTGATCCGAAAAAAAAAGAAATTAAGGTAAGTATAGAAGTATAGTATAGTCTACTCCCTAAGACCTTAAATATGATACTCGTTTTGTGATGTTTGATATGCATGCCCGTTTAGGGAGATTTTGGGATTTTGGGAGGTCCCGTAGTCACTTTTGAACAAATTTTTGTACCAGATTCGAATGTAATTTAAAGTAATATTTCATTTTATGCCAAATTTGCAAATATGAAATTTTTGGGCTGTTATTTTTTTGGTGTATCAGGGTCAGCACACCCAATAACAAACAGAATAATTTAATTTTTATGAAATAGAAAATGTACCTGGCCCGCTCCTTCCTTAGCACCACGCGAAAAAAAAAAAGATTTTTTCTTACTACCACATGTATCTCCACAGAAAAATTTTTTTATCTACTACCGAATAACTTTTTTTTGAACCCCCCATGCTATGATTAAACAAGTAAAAGCGTGCTAAGTTCGGCCGGGCCGAATCTTATATACCCTCCACCATGGATCGCATTTGTCGAGTTCTTTTCCCGGCATCTCTCCTTAGGCAAAAAAAGGATATAAGAAAAGATTTGCTCTGCTATTAGAGCGATATCAAGATATGGTCCGGTTTGGACCACAATTAAATTATATGTTGGAGACGTGAGTAAAATGTCAGCCAATTCGAATAAGAATTGCGCCCTTTGTGGGCTCAAGAAGTAAAATAGAGAGATCGATTTATATGGGAGCTGTATCGGGCTATATACCGATTCAGACCATAATAAACACGTATGTTAGTGGTCATGAGAGAATCCGTCGTACAAAATTTCAGGCAAATCGGATAATAATTGCGACCTCTAGAGCCTCAAGAAGTCAAGATCCCAGATCGGTTTACATGACAGCTATATAAGGTTATGGACCGATTTGAACCATACTTGGCACAGTTGTTGGATATCGTAACAAAACACGTCGTGCAAAATTTCATCCCAATCGGTTAAGAATTGCGCACTCTAGAGGCTCAAGAAGTCAAGACCCAAGATCGGTTTATATGGCAGCTATATCAGGTTATAGACCGATTTGAACCATACTTGGCACAGTTGTTGGATGTCATAACAAAACACGTCGTGCAAAATTTCATCCCAATCGGATAAGAGTTGCGCACTCTAGAGGCTCTAGAAGTCAAGACCCAAGATCGGTTTATATGGCAGCTATATCAGGTTATAGACCGATTTGAACCATACTTGGCACAGTTGTTGGATGTCATAACAAAACACGTCGTGCAAAATTTCATCCCAATCGGTTAAGAATTGCGCACTCTAGAGGCTCAAGAAGTCAAGACCCAAGATCGGTTTATATGGCATCTATATCAGGTTATAGACCGATTTGAACCATACTTGGCACAGTTGTTGGATGTCATAACAAAACACGTCGTGCAAAATTTCATCCCAATCGGATAAGAGTTGCGCACTCTAGAGGCTCTAGAAGTCAAGACCCAAGATCGGTTTATATGGCAGCTATATCAAAACATGGACCGATATGGCCCATTTACAATACCAACCGACCTACACTAATAAAAAGTATTTGTGCAAAATTTCAAGCGGCTAGCTTTACTCCTTCGGAAGTTAGCGTGCTTTCGACAGACAGACGGACGGACGGACGGACGGACGGACGGACGGACGGACGGACGGACGGACAGACGGACGGACATGGCTAGATCGGCATAAAATTTCACGACGATCAAGAATATATATACTTTATGGGGTCTCAGACGAATATTTCGAGTAGTTACAATCAGAATGACGAAATTAGTATACCCCCCATCTTATGGTGGAGGGTATAAAAATATTCACATTTTGGGAGGTATTTTGAGGGCTAGCCAATCTCTTTGCACTTTAACCTTACTTTCAATACCATATTCGTAATCTACTCCCGAGTACCTTTTATTTTAGTCCGATGATCATCTAATATGCCCTCCTGTTATGGTTTTGGAGCTGCCCCTTTGTAATTGCAACCAATTTTTATATACACCACCGTAGGATATGGGTATATTCATTCTAAGACGCTTTAACGATATCAGTGTGTCTGTCCGTCCATCCGTCTGTCCGTCCGTCTGTTGTAATCACTCTACAGTCTTCAAAAATTGAGGTATTGAGCTGAAATTTGGCACAGATACGTCCTTTTGATGCATGCTTATTAAGTTCTTGAACGGGCTAAATCGGACCATATTAATATATATTGTAGATGCCATATAGACCGATCTGCCGATAAAGGGTCTAAGGTCATAAAAGCTGCATTTATTACCCCATTTCGCTGAAATTGAAAACAGTGGGTTATATTAAGCCTCTAGACATCTGACCTGAATATAGTACAGATCAGACTATATTTAGATATAGTTGCCATATAGATCGATCTGCCGATAGAAGGTCTGAAGCCGATAAAAGCTTTATTTATTCCCTGATTTCGCTGAAATTTGAAACAATGAATAGCTTCAGGCCTCCCAACATCTAACCCAAATATGGTTCAGATCGGACTATATTTAGATATAGCTGTCGTATAAACCGATCTGACGATAAGGTGTCTGAATCCCATAAAAGCTTTTTTATTACCCGATTTCGCTGAAATTTGAAACAATGTGTGAGTTAAAGCCTCACAACATCCCGACCTAAATATGATTCTGATCGGACTGCATTTAAACACACCTGCCATATAGACCGATCTGCCGATTTAGGGTCTGAAGCCCATAAAAGCTTTATTTATTATCCGATTTCGTCGAAATTTGAAATAGTGAGTTGGTTTAAGCCTCCCGCCATGCAACCATTATATGAATCAGATCAGACTGTGTGGATATAGATGTCATATATACCGATCTTCCAATTTAGGGATTTATTATCGGACCCTGATCAAAAAATAGTCGAGACCAGCCCCTATTAAGATATAACTACGGATATAGTAGCGGAATTATAATTAAATACGATGATTATTATATCCGTTTTAAATTTAGTCCAGATCGGTTCACTCTTGGTTATAGGTCCCATATAGAACGATCTCTCGATTTAAAGTCTTGGCCATTTAAAAAAAGCATTTATTATCCAATTTCGTTGAAATATGACGCAGTGACTTGTGTTAGGCTTTTCGACATCCGTGTCGTTTATGATTCAGATCGGTTTATATTTGGATATAGCTGCCAAAAAGACCAATATGTTGTTCTGCAAAATTAAACAGTGACTTATATATATTAGACCACTCAATGTCCGTGCCGAATTTGAGTGCATAAGTTACCCAATTTTTACCGGATTGTGACGAAAGGGGGTTTACATATATACCCGAGGATGTGGGTATCCAAAGTTGGGCCCGGCCGAACTTAATGTGTTTTTACTTGTTTACATCATATTCGTACTCTAATCCCGAATACCTTTCAGTTGAGCCCCACACCGTCTCAATCGGCCCACTTTGATTTTCTGCCGTACTTTTGGGATGGTTTTGGGCTGAGGACGGTTCTTAGGACCCAATATCTATATTCGTTCAGCTGTTTTCGTGTCTACACAAACACACACACAAGAGAGCTAGACCCTTTGATACCGATATACCGTTCGACTCAGAATCACTTTTGGAAAGAATGTCTTATGACTAGTGAAGTTCATAGAAATCAGTTTTGATTTAGATATAGCTCCCACTTGTAGAGCCATAGTAGCCCCATTTTTGCGTACGATGACTACGACCACCACAATATTTAACGAATTTCGTCGGAATCAGTCATCATCTTCCCCGCACTCCCTACACATGCTATCACTTGCCGCACCGATTTTACATAAGTGAGCTCGTAGTCCTATGTGTCTCGTTATGACACCAATAGCTATACTGACCTCCATCTTGCTTCCTTTCAGTAATAGCCTCGTCTTCTCACTATCTGGATCCCCTCATAAGATTATCACCGTCCTACCGATCGTTTCGCTGTTCCACAATGTTGCATGCGCATTCGTCGCGCACTCCCTTAACTCGGACTGCGTCGACCCAAAAGGCTTCGGGTAAACAAAGTTGATTAATGGCAGTCCTTTGGCCTTCATTTCCCTTTACTTCGTTATGGCCCGGCATCCAAACGATGCGGATTTTGCCATCCTCAGAGAAGGCGTTAATCTCTTTCCTACACTGCAAGACTGTTCGTGACCTTACCGTCCTGGTTGATATTGGCCTTATGGCAATTTTACTATCGGTAACGATGTTCACACTCGACATCCTCGCGTTAACACCACACCACTTCTCGCATTCCGTGATCGCGCGGGTTCTCAATGAAGACCCCTAGGCACACTCTGTACTCCATCCGTCTAACATGATCTTCCAGATGGCAATACTAGGGTTCCGTCAATCCAAGGCCGTGCCGATGGCAGCAGTGCCTCGCACTCGACTTCAAGGTTCACCTCAGGTATCTGATCCGAAACCTCTTCCATTCCTTCCGGGTTTCCTATCGTCGCCTCGATTATACCGCGATGGTATGAGTTGCTTCCATCCTCAATCCACTCTTCCATCGCCTTAAGTCTCATAGCCGCAGTGGCTGCCTCACACTTAATCTGTATGTCAATGAGACAGAATAGTCTCCAGTGTCCCATTGGGGGTGGTCCTCATCGCTCCGCCTATGCCAAGACAACATGTTCTCTAAACCTGTTGTATGGTCCTTATGTTGCACTTTTTCTCCATAGCAGTCCACCAAACTACTGAGGCGTAAATAAGTATTGGTCTAATGACGCTATTGTAGAGCCAGTGGACTATCCTAGGATTCAGGCCCCATTTCGAGCCTACGGAACATCTACATAGTGCCCAACATTTGTGAGCCTTCTCAATACGCTCCTGAATATGACACTTCCAATTGAGTTTCCTATCCAAAATCACTCTTAAGTATTTTACCTTGCCAGATATCGAAGCCGTTTTATTGAGGAACCATGAAATTGGCCCACCTTCGTTTTCCTCGTGAACAGGCATATTTCAGTCTTGTCTGGGTTAACATTTATACCTCTGGGTCTAGTCCAGTCATATGCCATATGCAAGACCCTTTCGGCCCTTCTGCATAGCTTGTTCGGATCCTTACCCCTTAGAAATATTATAACATCCCCCCTGCGGCGTGCCCTGTTCCACTTTCTCCCTTATATTTATTGCTTGCAATTAGCTACATAAGTTTTGTGAGTATATTTTAAATGAATGGCTTTCAGCTTTACTCTCCCACCTGAGTAGCTTGACTAGTTCTGCGTTTACTACATCTGCTTTGAATTCGCATGAAGCTTTCCTTTTTATACCACCTTCGTTGAAGAAGATTTCTGGGCTCGTATTGCAAACATCAGTACGTGATTCAAAGGAAATATTGTGAGCAGTGCAGGATTTTATGTATGCACTTTTCTGCAAGGATAACAACAAACCAAAACGAATTCTGAGCTCAATCTTCAAAAGGGTGATGTTAAGTAAATATTGAATATCAAACCTTAAAAAGTAAATAGAGTTTTCGTCCTTAGCAATAGAAGCACTCATTTCTAGTTCTGATAAAATATTGTTGGTGTTGGTCGCGCGAGGTGGAGTTCCCAGAAATACGATATATAAAATTGAGAAATATGTCAGGCAGACGGTGAACTATAAAATTAGTATACGTTTCCCCTGCGATCGTGGATGAAAAGTTAAAATCTCCCCCTTTCGTGAAATGTTATGTTCTTGTGATATATTTATATATTTCCCAAGTATGTAGCACTTTCCAACACAATGGAAATCAAACAGTTCAAGTTTTGTCTTACAGCCTCCTTGCAATTACTTTCGTGCGTCTTCGAAAGCGAATGTCCAAACGAAACCAAATATTATGATAAGATGAGAAATGGCATTAAAAGTCATTTAATGCTATTGTATGGCTGACTTCCATCTGCCATTGCTGCCATTACCTTCCATTTCCCAACGCTGAAAATGGATAATTGACTTAAGTTGTGATAATCATTGAATATGCAAATGACTGCAACAAAAGAAGAAAGGGAAAATGTATTATTTCGTTTTGAATGGAATGTCATTTTCACAAAAATTCAACCATAAATTTGATTACGGATATAAGAGGAGCTATTCTTCGATTCCCTTTGCAATGTTAAGCTCTGTTCGCTTTTTCTGCTTGGTTTCAATTGCTTTCGAATTCAGTGGCCATAAGAAAGCGTCAATGCTATTGTTGCCGGCTTTGTATTGTATACATCAAAAAGAGACATGAGGCCGAGTGGGAAATATTGTCATGAATCCAAGAACCAACAACAAAAGGATGTACAATGTGGAGCTAAGACGTAGCTTTGGTATCAGCCGAATTATTTGCCTTATTATGTACAAACATAGCATGAGATCAAGAATAACAAGGAAAAACGTGCTAAGTTCGGCACGGCCGAATCTTATGTACCCTCCACCATTGTTGGAAGTTATAATAAAACACGTCATGCAAAATTTCAGCCAAATCGGACAAGTATTGTGTCCTCTAGTGGCTCAAGAAGTCATGATGGAAGATCGGTTTAAATGACAGCTATATCAGATTATGAACCGATTTGAATCATACTTAGCAGAGTTGTTGGAAGTCATAACAAAACGCCTCATGCAAAATTTCAGCGAAATCGAATAAAAATTGGGCCATCTAGTGGCTCACAAAGTCAAGACCCCAGATCGGTTTATATGGCAGATATATCAGGTTATGGACCAATTTGAACCATTCTTAATACAGTTGTTGGAAGTTATAACAATACGCGTCGTGCAATATTTCAGAGAAATCGGATAAGAATTGTGCCCTCTAGCGGCTCAAGAAGTCAAGATCGAAGATCGGTTTAAATGACATGGACCGATATAGCCTATTAACAATCCCAACTGAAACACACTTATAAGAAGTATTTATGCAAAATTTCAAGTGGCTAGCTTTATTCCTTCGAAAGTTAGCGTGCTTTCGACAGGCGGACGGACGGACATAGGTAGTTCGACTTAAAATGTCATGACGATCAAGAATATATACACTTTATGGGGTCTTATACGAAAACTTCTTGGTGTTACAAAGAGAATGACGAAATTAGTATACCCCATTCCTATGGTGGAGGGTATGAAAAATTAATCGTTTTTCAAGGAATATTAGAAGCACAATGTGAAGTTTAGAATTAGAGGACCTCTATGAAATACTCCTTTCGGTCCATCGTTATATTATGTAAAAATGGGCATAGCCAACGCTAAATCCGGTATGCTTTCGGTATGAAGTGAAAACCAACTGAGCAAGATACTACCGAAGCATAGAAGACACTGACATCAATGAAGTTAGCCCCAGGAAAAAACATGGATGGGTTGGCAGATTCGCAACTTTGGGAAAAGGGTCACCAACCATCGAGCACTTCTTTGGGCAGGATTTAAAGAACAGTTAAGACCAATTGAAAGCATCCTTCAACCATGGTAAAACTGAAATTACGGAAAGCATTGCTGGAGAGATGACATTAAATTTCCAACTCACTCGTGTCGTTTTACAGTTTAAGTAGATCCCAAATATCTGCAGTACACGCTGGAACTCTCGTACCATTCTAACTCTTGCTGCGATTATTCTGATACCTGAATACTGGAACAGGTTGCATAAAATCTGTTCATTAATTTCTCACTCATTGGATGATCATTGGTTGGGTAGTCAATTGTTGCGCACTAAGGATTTCAAAGAACTATCTGTAGCTCTAAATGACTACACAAAAGTTTAAACACACAGTGTTTGTTTCAACATTTCCCGAAACAACCAGTGCCGTGAGCATGTGATCAAAGTTATGCATAACATATACAAGTTCTGCTGAAACAAGGACAGTTGTTGAGAGGCATAACAGAACACCAGAACAAGACTCAAGAAGTCGAATCGGGAGATCGGTTAATATGGGTGCTATATCAGATCATAGATCGATTGGCACAGTTGTTGGAAGTCATAACGAAACACTATGTGCAAAATTTTAGCCAAATCGGACAAAGATTGTGGCTTCCATGGGCTGAAGAAGTCAAATCGGGAGATCGATTTGAATGGGAGCTATATCCAAATTTTAACCGATATGGCCCATTTGCAATCCTCAATGACCAACACCAATATAAAGTATCTTTGTAAAATTTCAAGTGGCTAGCTCCACGCGTTCGACCGCTTTCGTGATTTTGACAGACGGAGGGACGGACGGACGGACATGGCTAGAATATATATATTTTATGGGATCCTAGATCAATATTTCGAGTTGTTACAAACGGAATGACTATACTGATATGCCTCCATCCGATGGTCGTGCGTATATAAAGTCATTTCTTTAATGACCGTAGTTTTTCTTATCATCGTTATATCAGTTTCAGCCTTGGAGAATATACTGCAGAAGTGGTCCCTCGGTGGATTCGGATAAATTTAGGCAAACATTCTGCATGACTTCCCTTCTCGACCAGAAAAGTTAGTGAAAATTCTTCACGAAGGCTCTGTAAGACTAGCTTGTGTCGGCATGTCCTAGATCCTAACCAAGGGTAAAACAGATCTGGTGGAACCCAGCATTGGTTGATCAATCGAAGTACTGCAGAAAACTCTTCAACAGGTTGAATGTCATAAGCTCACCCCACAACTGGGGCGTCTAGAAGTCTGAGCTAAGCTAAGCTAAGGGCTAATCGAAAAAGTCTTAGAACAGCTGTTGTATGGAGAATAGCTCTGAGGCCTTAAGGCTAACGTAGATCTATCCTAGAGACCTATTACGGTAGAATACATTCTGAAATTAGAGAGTGCTCGAACAATGTCTAGTGATTTCCCTAGAAACTCCCCAACGGACAATGTGGCGCCAGAACAGTTTAGTACTGATGAACATTCGTCGAAGTTTGTTGGTGTAATTGTATCTGAGTCGAATATCCTTTGGGCGATAAAAAGTTTAAACTTATTTAAATCGTCAGGACCAGATAAAATATCACCAGTTGAATTGCAAGCTGTGTCCGTAAGACATGCTCCTTGGCTTAGGGAGATATATTCTGCTGGTATCAGCATGTCGTATATACCTTTAGGATGGAGGGACACAAAGGTCATCTTTATTCTTAATGCAGGAAAATCGTACCATACGAAGGCGAAAGATTTTCGTGCTATTAGTCTGTCATTGTTCATGCTGAAGACTCTTGAGAGGTTGATAGAAACGTATCTTAGGGCAAAGATCCCGGGAGATAGCCTGTCTCGGCAACAGCATGGATATAGTAAGGGCAAGTTAACTAAAAGAGCCCTTCACGATCTAGTCTGCTATATAGTGTTCTCTCGCTATCAAGGAATATACAATGGCAGCATTTCTTGACATTGAAGTTGCTTTCAATAATGTAAAACCGACATCAATTATGAAGGAGTTAGGCATCATCACCACTGAAAGTCCAGCATTTTGGACTTTCAGTGTACTTCATTTTGGACTTTCAGTGTACTTCAGGTGTATAGGCACCTGCAAGAGAGCCATTTGGCAAAAGTTGGGGGTTTAAAACGAGTGTCATACTCTGGGTGCATGCTGCAGTTGTCAGACCTATAATGCTATATGTTGTTGTTGTTTGTTGTATGGCACTTGAAAAATGCACTATATGTTCAGCACTCAGTCGAGTTCAAAGGATGACTTGTTTGTGCATCACAACCTCACTGAGAACGACATCATCTTATGCACTGAATTTAATACTACACCTAATGACTCCGGATATTGTGGCTAGAAAAATTGCTGCGACCACTGATGTGAGGCTACGAAAGTTTTCTCTTTGGTTTTGCGGTGGCTACTCACACTGTGTAATCTTTGATACAGTGCTCGATGTTCCAGGCAGTGTGTATTATATATTGTCTGAAACGCTTTTTGATAAAAAGTGCTATGCCACTATTCCTGATGGAACCGATTGGATCTACAATATCCCTGTTAATAGAAGTTACATAGACTTCGATATACACCGCAGTGTGTATCAAGTGGAGATCCTTGCAATTAAGGTGGTGGAATGACTAAGCTATAATGTCATAACGACGATTGGCATAAATATCTTCTTTGGCAGGCAGGCATCCATTTAATCCCTGGGAAACATATTTCTGAATTTGAAAACCGCCGTCGACTGTCGCAGATCTCTCACCTAAATGGCTGAACAGTACATGCTTCGGGTACCGGGTCACAGAGATATAACAGGGAATTGTAAAGCGAACGGGCTTGCGAGACTAGGAACCACCTTCCACCATCCAGGGAAACTGGAATCTGTGGGTATTTCTCTAGTGACAAGTAAGATAAGTATTCAGGATTAGACGCGAAGGAAACGAGTAGCAGATGATCACAAGTTGGAAGTTTGAGAACTGGTATATTTTAGTGGATTTGAACATTTGAAAGTTGTTGGGCTTTTTAGAGCGATCAGACTGCCACTTAGACTTAAAAGAACCTCGTAGATTCAAAATCGGTTTATATGGCAGCTATATCAGGTTATGGACCGATTTGTCCAAACTTACCACAGTTGTTCGAAGTTTTAAAAAAACGAGTCTTGCAAAATTTCGCTTAAACGGATAGGAATTAGGCCCTCAGAAGCTCAAGAAGTCAAGACCCCAGATCGGATTATATGGCAGCTATATCAGGTTACGGATCGATTGCAACAGTACGTAGCACAATTGTTGGAAATCGTAACAAAACTCATCAAGAAAAATGTCATCTTTATCGGATAATAAATGCGCTCTCTAGTGGCTCAAGAAGTCAAGATCCGTTTATATGGCAACTATGTCAAAAGATGAACCGATATTGCCCATTTACAATACCAACCGACCTACACTAATAAGAAGTATTTTTGCAAAATTTCCAGCTGCTAGCTTTACTCCATTGAAAATTAGCTTGCCCACGACAGGCAGACGGACAGGCGGACCGAAATTGCTAGATCGACTTAAAATGTTATGATGATCAAGAGTAAGTATACTTTATTGGATCTTAGACGAATATTGCGAGGAATTGCAAACAGAATGACGAAATTAGTATACTCTCATCCTACGATGGAGGGTATAAAAATAAAGGGTGATTTTTAAGCTAATATCTTTTTGGAAACACTGGTTTAAAGCTCACTCACTTTTCGAGTTTTGTTTCACTGTCAACCATCTTCAGTTTGATCTATAATTTAACCATGAATCGTCTTACAAACGAACATCGCTTGCAAATTATTGAATTTTATTATCAAAATGCATGCTCTGTTAAGAAAATTCATCTCGCGCTTCTTCTTCTTCAGTGACGAAGCTCACTTCCAAATGAAGGACCATGTATTTAAGGCATCACTCCTTCCCTAAAACACCCCTCAAAGAATAAACTTTTTTCGACCATGCCAATATGTGGCTCAAATGAAAGGTATTTGAGATTAGAAAACGAATTTGATAACCTATTTTGGGGCCATGTATTTGGGGGACACCTCATCGTGTAAACTCCCTTAAGCCAATGGCAATGTGGCACGATGCTAATATTTTTTCGGGGCCAAGTGTCTGGGGAACCACCTCACCCCTGAAAACACCCCTAAACCAGAGAAAACATGAGAATATCGGGCTGAAATAAAATATTTTAAACTCAAACTTTGCACAACGCCTTGCTCGACGACTGACACATTATCTGAGAAGTTTGCTTGAAATCGGTTCAGACTTAGATATACCTCCTATATAGATGTTCGTCAGATTTTGGGCAATTTGCCAAAATGTTGTCATTAGTCAACCGTATTCATTACAGTTTGAACATATTTGCTCGCCGAGGTCCATAAACATTGGTTCAGAATTGGATATAGCTCCCACATTGTACTTATAGGGTAGGTGTAGGGTATAATACAGTCGGCACCGCCCGACTTTTGCCCTTCCTTAATGGTTTCCACATATGTCTTCCAAGATATCACGGTCGGCACATTGTTCTCTCTAGCATACCTTGGAATATTTTTTGTCCGCTTGTTATTGGGCACGGATAAAACTGATGTTGAAATATGTGGCTTTTATGCGTATTGTAGTTAGATTTTAATTCACAGAAGAGAAAATGGAGATAAGTGGTTTCAACATTTAATGACAACGCACGCAGAGTCTAAGATTTGGAATATAAGTCTAATTTTTCCAAACCACAACTTTTTACTTTACCATCTCATATTTATTTCAGAAACAAATACATTTAGCCAAAAATATATTCTAATGCTCCGAAATTTAGGCTCAAGCGTTGTGCTTTCCAAAGGCTTTGTTAATCTATGAACCACCTAGGTCCATAGGAATTTTTTAAAGCAGTATTAAATGGCTATCGCACTTTATCCGCCGATTGATTTTTTCTCTATATAGAATCCTCGTATGACTCGCCATTGTATCACAAATTTTATACCACATCGAAATGCTTGATTGAAAAAGGCTTCATTGTGGCCATCAGTCGTATGGTCTGATTTGAATAGCTCTATAGTCAGCCTCGCTCCAAGTACCAATGTTTATATGTGTGACATACATTTGCATTTTCACAGAGATGTTCCATATCTCGTTAAGCCCCATAGTAGCAACTGAATTTAAGCGAGCACACCAATTTACTTCCTGGTTTTTAGTGTGTTTTCCTTTTTTATGGCTTCTCCATTTTCAAATTTCCACACTTTTCAGCAATATTTTCAATTTGTATTGGTTGCTGTCTATTCATGTTGTTCTTTCGCTGGCTGTTGTTGTTTCTCATTCGACCTTATCAGAGGGTACGTAGCTCATAGTTCAATATGAAAATGGTTAAAACTTTTTCTATTTATTTGCCACCCTTACTATCCTCAAATCCATTTTAAAACTCTGCACCACTACTGCGATGAGCAGGGTATTATAGTTTGATGTATAACTTGGAAACAGCCAGATGCTATGTTAAGGCATAGAGAGCGAAAATGGAGCTATCCATTAAGGAGAACAATGAGCAGAAAAGCAAAGGAGGGGTGAAATAGAAAGCCCACGGAAGCATTTGGAAGTGGTAACAGGGATTGATGGGAAGTTTACAAAGAAAAATTTAGGAATTATAAAGAAAGGAGACTTTGTTGTTAATTTGATCGTGAAACTCTCAAACCGAAAAGTAACTTTAAAACAAGTAAGAATAGGCGAAATTCGGGGGTTGCCGACTATATACAGCCCAACACCTACCATATATAAGGAAATTGAGGGTGATATCGTATTCTAAACCTAGCCTAATGGACTCTGGCGAAGGTTTTCAGGTGGGTAATAAAATAATTCGAACTAACTTTCGAGCAAAGCTTATTTAAATTCTGATAACTATGGCTATATACACCGTGTAAATAGGGCAAGGTATATAAAAAACAAGTAAAAATGCGTTAAGTTCGGCCGGCCCGAACTTTGGATACCCACCACCTCAGGTGTATATGTAAACCACCTTTCGTCAAAATCCGGTGAAAAATGCATACCTTATGCCCCATAGCAGCTATATAGAAAAGTGTTCCAATTTGGACCAAAGATTACTAATTTTGATATTTTTAGTAGCTTTATCTAAAAATAAACCGATCTGAACTACATACGACACGGATGTCAAAAGGCCAACATACGCCACTGTGCCAAATTTCAGTGAAATCGGATTATAAATGCGCCTTCTATTGAGCCAAGACTTTAAATCGAGATATCGGTCTATATGGCAGCTATATCCAAATCAGGACCGATTTGGATCAAGTTGCAAATAAATATCGAAGAGCCTAGCACAACTTACTGTCTCAATTTTCAGCAAAATCGGATAATAAATGTGGCTTTATGGGCCTAAGACCCTAAATCGTCGGATCGGTGTATATGGCAGATATATCCAAATCTGGACCGATCTGGGACAAATTAATGAAGGATGTCGGAGAGCCTTACCCAACTCACTGTCACAAATTTCAGCAAAATCGGATAATGAATGTGGCTTTTATGGGCCAAATTGAAAAAAGTTGTCGAAGGGCCTAACACAACTCACTGTCCCAAATTTCAGCAAATCGGATAATAAATGTGGCTTTTATGGGCCTTTGACCCTAAATAGGAGGATCGGTCTATATGGCAGCTATATCCAAATCTGGACCAATCTGAGCCAAATAAACGAAGGATATCGAAGGGCCTAACACAACTCACTGTCCTAAATTTCAGCAAAATCGGATGATAAATGAGGCTTTTATGGGCCCTGACCCGGTCTCTCAGATATTTCGCCCCCAACGTGGATATCAAATTCGTCATCTTTTCCAGATTCACTACGTTTGGGGCTTTGGGGTTCGGTGGCCACCCAAATACTTCGTCCTGACAATGGATATTAAACACATGCTCTACTCTCAATTAACTTTCATTTGAGACCCACATTTCCTTATTGTACCAAGCCGTCATTTTTTATACCCTGCACCATAGGAGCGGGGTATACTAATTTCGTCATTCTGTTTGTAACACCTCGAAATACACGTCTGAGACCCCATAGTGTATATATATTCTTGATCGTCAAGTCATTTTAAGTCGATTTAGCCATGTCCGTCTGTCCGTCCGTCTGTCCGTCCGTCTGTCCGTCCGTATGTCCGTCCGTATGTCCGTCCGTATGTCCGTCCGTCCGTCCGTCTGTCCGTCCGTCTGTCCGTCCGTCTGTCCGTCTGTCCATCCGTCCGTCCATCCGTCCGTCTGTCTGTCGAAAGCAAGCTAACTTTCGAAGGAGTAAAGCTAGCCCCCTGAAATTTTACACAAATACTTTTTATTAGTGTAGGTCGGTTGGTAATGTAAATGGGCCAAATCGATCCATGGTTTGATATAGCTGCCATGTAAACCGATCTTGGGTCTTGACTTCTGTAGCCTCTAGATCGCGCAAGTCTCGTCCGATTTTATTGAAGTTTTGCACGTAGTGTTTTGGTAGAACTACCAACAACTATGCTAAGTATGGTTTAAATCGGTCCATGTTTTGATATAGCTGCCATATAAACCGATCTTGGGTCTTGACTTCTGTAGCCTCTAGATCGCGCAAGTCTCGTCCGATTTTATTGAAGTTTTGCACGTTGTGTTTTGGTAGCACTTCCAACAACTATGCTAAGTATGAGTAAAATCGGTTCATAATCTGGTATAGCTGTCATATAAACCGATCTTGGATCTTGACTTCTGGAGCATCTAGAGGGCGCAATTCTCATCCGATTTGGCTGAAATTTTCGAGGTGTTTTGTTACGACTTCCAATAACAGTGCCAAGTATGTCGCAAATCGGTACTTAACCTGATATAGCTGTCATATAAACCGATCTGGGATCTTGACTTCTTGAACCTCTAGAGGGCGCAATTCTCATCCGATTTGGCTGAAATTTTGTACAATAGCTTCTCTCATGACCTTCAACATACGTGTCTAATATAGTATGCTTCTTGAGCCCCTACAAGGCGCAATTCTTATAGGAATGAACTGAAATATTACACAATGACTTCTACAATGTTCAGCATTCATTTATGGTCTGAATCGGACTATAACTTGATATAGCTCCAACAGCATAACAGTTATCATTCAATAGTCTATGTTTGTCTTAAAAGAGATACCGCTCATAGAACTCGACAAATGCGATCAATGGTGGAGGGTATATAAGATTCGGCCCGGCCGAACTTAGCACGCTCTCACTTGTTTGGGATCAGACCACTTCCCCATTACAATCACCAGTCGATTGTGAGTATTATCAAATACAAGACGGGCGAATGAGTCGGTTTCAGAGAATACACCAATTGACGCTTCAGTAAGCTGACATCCCCCTCAAATGTGGTAGTTGCTGAGAGAAAGTTCTGAGACATCATTAACTCTGCAGCCGGTCCAATACCACAAGTGCAGCCCATTTTCCCAGAGCAGGTATTGGTACTCGCAGAAGTGCGTGGTGAGGTTGGTTGCACGGACCCCACTAACCCCAGAAAGAGCGAACTGACTCTAGAAATAAACACTAACTTGGTAATTTCCAGATTCAGCGAATATAAGGGGAAATTGGGAGTAATGTCACTTACGTAATGGTTTTGGCAAACTGTAGCCTACTGTTAAGTCACCCTCGAACCCCAGTAGACGGGACGATAACACCTTAGTCACGTTTGGCGACGTAACTGTGACTGGTCCGAAGAGAAGAGCCAAGTTATTCAACCGTCAATTTTTTTATCATACCGAGAGTGGCAAGGCTGGGAGGAGAGCCATAAGTCGTATCCGTAATCCCCGAGCCGATCAACAGCCATATCAATTTATCGTGGACGAAGTTATGACTGTCATCCGTGGTGCCAAGTCATCCAAGGCGTTGGGTCCCGACGGAATCTTTACACTGATGCTGAATAATCTGGATATACCTGCAGGCGAATACTGTCATCAGCTGTCTTCAATCTGTCCTATAGTAGCCGATGTCTGGAAGAACCAAAAATGGATGATCGAGAGAGCGGTTTACATGGGAGCTATATCCGGTCATAGAACAGAACATAGTTGTTGGAAGTCGTAAGAGAACAAAGCATGCAAAATTTCAATTACCAAACTCTCTGTAGCAGTTTTTTTTCTATCAGCCTACACGCAGGGGATGTCCCCTAATGAATGCGGTGCATTGCGTTGGTGAGAGGAAATTAGGAATCGGAGGGGGGGAAAAGTGTAGTGCTTATTGACATTTGTCTTAAATCTTTGGATGTCAAAGTGGGTGGGAAAAACATTAGCCGGAAGTCGATTCCACATACGAACGGTTCGGGCGAATTAAGAATTTTCTCTATAATGCATTGTGCGGTCCGTTGGCCAATCAATTACAAACGGGTGTGAGTTCCTGGAATGTCTAGTATCCCTGACATACATCCTTGCATCAGGTATAAGAAGACGAATATCAGACGAACACACACCATGAAAGTATCGATAGAACAGCGCCAAACAACCCACATTGCGACAATGATCAAGGGAGGCAATAGAGTTGGATACGCCACTGTCCCCAATCAACGCCATCGCTCTCCTCTGTACACGGTGCAGTAGCTCCAGGGATGAATTTGAAGCTCCAGCCCATACATGTGAGTTGTACTCCATTTTTGGTCTTATAAAAGTGATGGCAAATGGTGAGGCAAACAACCCAATAATTCGCAGGGTTATTTGCCTCACCCTACTTGGGTATTGGCTGAACGTTTGCAAGCTTCCAACGTGCCTAAGTAAGAACAGCAATTTTCCACTTTTAGTATTGGAACGCATGCTGGAAGCAATTATTATAAAAATCTCCAATTGTTCTTTCTAAGTTTTTGCCTGTAAATACGATTTCTACAACATTTACAGGCAGAAACTTAAAAAGAACAATTGGAATACTAAAAGTGGAAGATTGCTGTTCTTACTTAGGCACGTTGGAAGCTTGCAAACGTTCAGCCAATACCCAAGAAGGTTCAGGCAAACAACCCTAAATATTCCATGGTGAACAGTTTATAAAATTCGACCCAACTTAACTTTATTATACCTATCACCATGGGATGGGGGTATACTAATTTCGTCATTCTGTTTGTAACTCCTCGAAATATTCATCTGAGACCCCATAAAGTATATATATTCTTGATCGTCATGACATTTTAAGTCGATGTAGCCATATCCGTCCGTCTGTCCGTCTGTTCATCCGTCTGTCTGTCGAAAGCACGTTAACTTTCGAAGGAGTAAAGCTAGGAGCTTGAAATTTTGAACAAATACATTTTATTGGTATAGGTCAGTTGGAATTGTAAATGGGCCAATTTGGTCCAAGTTTTGATATAGCTGCCATATAAACCGATCTTGGGTCTTGACTTCTTGAGCCTCTAGAGGACGCAATTCTTATCCGATTTGAATGAATTTGTGCACGTAGTATTTTGTCATGATACCCAACAACTGTGCCAAGTATGGTTCAAATCGGTTTATAACCTGATATAACTGCCATATAAACCCATCTTGGGTCTTGACTTCTTGCGCCTCTAGAGGGCGCAATTCTTATCCGATTTGACTGAAATTTTGCATGAGGTGTTTTGTTATGACTTCCAATAACTGTGCCAAGTATGGTTTAAATCAGTCTATAACCTGATATAGCTGCCATATAAATCGATCTGCGATCCTGACTTCTTGAGAATCTAGAGGGCACAATTCTCATCCGATTTGACTGAAAATTTGCACGTGGAGTTTTGGTATCACTTTCAACAACTGCGCTAAGTATGGTTCAAATCGGTCTATGTTTGGATATAGGTGCCATATAAACCGATTTTGGGTCTTGACTTCTTGAGCCTCTAGAGACCGCACTTCTCGTCCGATTTAATTTTCATTTTGCATGTAGTATTTTGGTGTCACGTCCAACAACTGTATTCAGTATGAGTCAAATCGGTTCATAATCTGGTATAGCTGTCATATAAACCGATCTTGGTTCTTGACTTCTTGAGCCAATAGAGCGCACAATTCTCATCCGATTTGGCTGAAATTTTGCATGAGATGTTTTGTTATGACTTTCAATAACTGAGCCAAGTATGGCGCAAGTCGCTACCTAACCTGATATAACTGACATATAAACCGATCTGGGATCCTGACTTCTTGAACCTCTAGACGGCGCAATTCTCATCAGATTTGGCAGATATTTTGTACAAAGACTTCTCTCATGACCTTCAGTATACGTGTCTAATATGCTCTGAATCGATCTATAGCTTGATACAGCTCCCTATAAACCTTCTCCCGATTTTGCTTCTTGAGACTTTACAAGGCTCAGTTCTTATCCGAATGGACTTCTACCATATTTAGCATACATTTATGGTCCAAATCGGACTATAACTTGATATAGCTCCAATAGCATAACAGTTCTTATTCAAAATTCTTTGTTTGCCTGAAATGAGATACCGCGCATAGAACTCGACAAATGCGATCCATGGAGGGTATATAAGATTCGGCCCGGCCGAACTTTGCACGCTTTTACTTGTTTTCACCTCGAACTTTTTCTCTCGTTCATGTTGGAGGGTATTAAGAGGTCTGATTTACCTGACATTACTCTTAACTAACTTTGTTTTGTTTTTAGGTTAAAAACGTAAAGACTTGACTTCCTTCTCCGCCATGGGTTTTGCCATACTTGCCGTTGTTATAGTAATAACCATGGCAGTTATAAATAAAGTGTAAAATACAGACAATATCATAACAGCCAACGACCCAGCCAACAGACCAACCATCAGAAAGGGACCAAGGCAACTAACTGGAAAGTAAGGCAACAAGGAGGACTAATAACCGAAAACATAAGTTCATAAAATTTGCACCAATGAGTTTTTATGTTCCAGTTATGTACGTTGAGTTTTTCTTTTTTGGAATTTTCGTATTTGTTTTTTTTTTTTTTTTTCTTGGTGGTTTTTTTTTCCTATTGGCTTTCTTTTTTTTTAATTTGCAACGCTAAAAGTTTTATTCAAATATTGTTCAATATTTTTTGTAGCTGCTGAGCATTTGATGGTGTGGAAAACACCCGGACACTTTCAATTATAGCTTAATCGAATCAACGCTTTCGAGTTGCTTTGCGTTAACTACATCGCCCAAGGAGGTGAATGAAGTGTAGGAACAAAATGCAAAAAGTAAATACAGCAAGACCATTTAAAACTTATTGAAAAATTCATTAATAGCTTGTAGTAGTAGTAGTAGAAGTAGTAGTTATTTATACACCTAACCAAAGGAAGGAATTGAGAAAAATCATGTCTTAAGGACTAAATTTTTTATTGTATATCATACAATAATTAAATAATGATATTTAAAGATATTCCTATTTTTAAGAAGCAAACCTAAAGTTAAGAACCAACAAGTAAAAGCATGCTATGTTGGACCTGGCCGAATACTATAAACACTCAAGCACTGATCACATTTGTCAAGTTCTTTGACCTAAGTAAAGAAACGTTAATTGGAACCATATCAGGTTATGTACCAGTTCACCAGAAGTACCAGAAAACCGCATACAAAATTTCAGCCAAATCGGAATTTGCATGTAGAGTTCTGTTATGACTCTCAACAACTGTGTCAAGTACGGTCCTTTTCGATCTGTAAGCTGATTCAGTTCCTATAATTATCGATCTCCCGATTTGACTTCTTGAGCCCTTACAAGCCGCAATTTTTTTCCGATTTGGCTGAAATTTTGCATGTAACGTTCCGTTATGACTACCAACACCTGTGCTAAGTACGGTCCAATTCAGTCTATAACCTGATATAGCTTCCATATAAACCGGTCTCTCGAATGTCCTTGTTCGGTTCCTAGAAGCTTTATTTTGTGCTGGTTTGACAGAAGTGTGGTAGGTAGAAAAAAATATGCCCTTCGAAATTTATTTTGTATAAGTTTTCGGCAGAATTCATGGTGGTGAGTTCCCAAGATTTGGCCCGGCCCAACTTAGCACGGTTATACTTGCTATTTATTTATTCTTTTATACCCTCCGTAGGATGGGGGTATTCTATCTTAGTCATTCCGTTTGTAGCTCCTCGAAATATTCGTCTAAGATCCCTTAATGTAAATATATTCTTGATCGTCATGACATTTTAAGTCGATCTAGCAATGTCCGTCCGTTCGTCTGTCTGTCGAAAGCACGCTAACATTCGAAGGAGTAAAGCTAGCCGCTTGAAATTTTGCACAAATACTTCTTAAAGGTGTAGGTGGGTTGGGATTGTATATGGACCATACCTATCCATGTTTTGATATAGCTGCCATATAAACCGATCTTTGATCTTGACTTCTTGAGCCACTACAGAGCGCAATTTTTATCCGATTTTGTTGAAATTTTACATGAGGTCTTTTTATACCCACCACCGGATGGGGGTATATTCGTTTTGTCATTCCGTTTGCAAAACATCGAAATATCCATTTCCGACCCCATAAAGTGCATATATTCTTGATCAGCGTAAAAATCTAAGACGATCTAGACTTGTCCGTCCGTCTGTCTGTTGCACTCAAGCTATAGTCTTTAAAAATGGAGATATTGAGCTGAAACTTTGCACAGATTCTTTTTTTGTTCATAAGCAGGTTAAGTTTGAAGATGGCCTATATCGGACTATATCTCGATATAGCCCCCATACAGACCGATCGGCCGATTTAGGGTCTTTGGCCCATAAAAGCCACATTTATTATCCGATTTTGCTGAAATTTAGAACAGTGAGTTGTGTTAGGCCCTTTGACATCCTTCTTCAATTTGGCTCCGATCGGTTTAGGATTGGTTATAGCTGCCATATAGACCGATCTCTCGATTTAATGTCTAGGGCCAATAAAAGGCGCATTTATTGTCCGATTTTGTCAAAATTTGGGACAGTGAAATATGCTACTCCCTTCGACATAGTTCTTCTGTTTGGCTCAGATCGGTCCAGATTTGGATATAGCTGTCATATAGACCGATCTCTCGATGTAACGTTTTGGTCCCCTGAAAGGCGCATTTATTGCCCGATGTCGTCGAAATTTTGGGGCAGTGAGTTATGTTAGGCCCCTTGACATCTTTCTGCGATATGGCACAGATCAGTCTAGATTTGGAAATAGCTGCCTTATAGACTGATCTCTCAATTTAAGGTCTTGCGCCCATAAAAGTCGCTTTTATTGTTTGATTTCGTCGAAATTTGGGACAGTGAGTTGTGTTAGGCCCTTCAACATCCTTCTTCAATTTAGCTCAGATCGGTCCAGATTTTGATATAGCTGCCATATAGATCGCTCTCTCAATTTGGCCCAGATCGGTCCAGATTTTGATATAGCTGCCATATAGACCGATCCTCCGATTTAGGGTCTTAGGCCCATAAAAGACATATTTATTTTCCGATTTTGCTGAAATTTAGAACAGTGAGTTGTGTTGGGCCCTTCGACATTCTTCGTCAATTTGGCCAAGATCGGTCCAGGTTTGGATATAGCTGCCATATAGACCAATCTCTTGATTTAAAGTCTAAGGCCCATAAAAAGCAAATTTATTGTCCGATTTTGTCAAAATTTGGGACAGTGAAATATGTTACTTCCTTCGACATAGTTCTTCTATTTGGCTCAGATCGGTCCAGATTTGGATATGCTGCCATATAGACCGATCTCTCCACGTAACGTTTTAGTCCCATGAGGTCTTGCGCCCATAAAAGTCGCTTTTATTGTCCGATTTCGCCGAAATTTGGAACAGTGAGTTGTTTAAGGCCCTTCGACATCCTTCTTCAATTTGGCTCAGATCGGTCAAGATTTTGATATAGCTGCCATATAGATCGCTCTCGATTTAAGGTTTTGGGCCCATAAAATGCGCATTTATTTCCGATTTCGCCGAAATTTGGGACAGTTGTGTTAGCGCCTTCGACATTCTTCTTCAATTTGGCCCAGATCGGTTCAGATTTGGATATAATTGCCATATATACCGATCTCTCAATTTAAAGCCTTGGCCCCATAAAAGGCACATTTGTAATCCGATTTAGCTGAAATTTGACACAATGTCTTATATTAGGCTTTTCGACATCCGTGTCGTTTATAGTTCAGATCGGTCTATATTTGGATATGGCTACCAAAAAGAACAATATTTTTTTTCGCAAAATTGAACAATGACTTGTACTTTTTAGTCCACTCTATATCCGTTTCGAATTTGGTCCAAATCAGATCAAATTTTGATAAAGCTGGTATGAGGGCAAAAATTATGCATTTTTCACCGGATTCTGACGAAAGGTGGTTTATATATATATATATATATTCGAGGTGGTGGGTGTCCAAAGTTCGGCCCGGCCGAACTTAACGCCTTTTTACTTGTTTATATTGCGAATCAATTTTTGCCTCACTGTTTTCCAAGTCGAGCTTAATGACCAAGCGAATGCAACAAATAAAGGAGAAATTGTGAGATGAGTTTTGAAGAAAAGAAATTGCCAGTTACTCAGACAAGGCAGTACATATATCACCCCACTGGGGAACTTGTTTCGACAATTTGGTTTCTTTATATTATCGGCATCATCGCGAATTATGTCCGCCCGTCTGACTGGCCTACAGTTCACAGCCTGTTGTTCGTAGTATTTAGAGTTGAGATCATCGCAGATACTATGCGAAATTTCAACTACTACTACCAGACTGTTCGCTGTAAGCTTTTTCACTATGCAATATCGTACGACAAATTTGTATTAAATTGGTATTAAATCGCAAAATAATTTTTCTTATAATTATGTTCTAAACATGTTAAAATTGAGTTCAGGTTAGGTTAGGTTAGGTTGAAAAGAGGGTGCAGATATTAATCCGCCCCATGCCACTATGGACATACACCTAAGCCAGTAATCGGTTTTTGTTGTGCGCTCTAAAAACTATAAAGTAACCTCTAGAAAAAAATTTAAGTTAGGAATTCCGTGTTACTTAGAAAATCCTTACTTGTTTTCAATGCCACTCCCCTAAGTTGGTTCATGTCCGATATTGTGTCTTCACCTAAGTACCGGTATCTGTTGGACTCGAAGGCAGGGCAATGACAAAGGAAATGCTCCAACGTCTTATCATCTTCCCCACATGCTCTACACATGTTATCACTTGCCGCACCGATTTTATATAAGTGAGCTCGTAGTCCTAAGTGTCCTGTTATGATACCAATAGCTATACTGATCTCCTTCTTACTTCCTTTCACTAATAGCCTCATCTTCTCACGATCTGGATCCCCCCATAAGATTTTCGCCGTCATACCGACCGTTTCGCTGTTCCACAATGTTGCATGCGCATTCGTCGCCCACTCCCTTAACTCGGATTTCGTCGTCCCGAAAGGCTTCGAGTTAACCAAGTTTATTAACGGCAGTCCTCTGGCCTTCACCACCAAATTGTCTGCCTTTTCATTTCCCTTTACTCCGTTATGGCCCGGTACCCAAACGATGCGGATTTTCCCATTGTCAGAGATGGCGTTAATCTCATTCTTACACTGGAAGACTGTTCGTGACCTTACCGTTCTGGTTGTTATTGTCCTTGAACATATACCTTAAATAAGGAATTGTGTATACCAAACGGGACAAAAAAATCTTAAGCGTCAAATCATGGTAAATTTTACTACCATTTAGTTAAATTTTCATTCACATGGGGTTCACTTTTTTTTGAGTTTGTAAGTCTCTAGGTAGGGTCAAAATGGGTCTATAACCTCATAAAGCTTCCATATGAAACGATCTCCTGATTAGTTTTCTTCAAGAAGCCTTAATTTTTGGATGATTTGACAGATATTTTGTACGTAAAGTACACATGTGCCCTTCAATTGCGTTCACTTGTGTAAATTTTAAGTAAAATTCAAGATGTTGGGTTCCAAAGATTCCGCCCGCCCGAACTTAGCACATTTTTACTTTTTTTTTTCATGATATACGCAATTCAGAAGAAAATTTTCCATTGAAAACACTTATTTTGTAGCCTGTAAGAACAAAATCTTTGCCATTGCTCGAAATATATTCATTTGATACTATGGATATTATGAGTGATAATTTCGCCTTAAGGCATGTTCTAAGCTTCCCCTAGGCAACAGCTTTTAAAGTTATTACTGCAAACCTTTGATACTCCGCCGTATTATCCACACAGTTCTCATGTAACGCTGAAGCTTTTAAAATGAAATTAAATTTATAACAAACACTAATGAAATTCTTATTAAAAAGTATGGTGTAAATAATGACAATTTGTGTACCCAAAACAATGGCAGACTCCTCTAAAACTCTCGCCTCACCATTTTTAGTATTCGTTTTCGTCTTCTTTCCCTCTTTTTTGTGAAATTTTGAATAATGCAAACCACAAAGGACAATATGACACCAGAGACCAATCTCCATAACGAGGAATGTGTGCTGCTCAACTAAATGGTTTATGTGGATTACCATTAAGCGTGGTCATAACGAACCCAGCATGTGGATGAAAGCGATGCGTGGTTCATGTGTTCTAGCAAAAGGCAAATTTAAGTGCTTAAGTTCCTTTTTATATGAAATTCGGTTATGTTAAATTTTCAACAATAGCCAAGAATGTCAAAAATGCCTTACTCACTGCCATACAATGTAAACGTAAGTAATATGTATGCGCATCAGTACTGTACATCGTAGGACATTCATATTGGAACAAAGGCAATGCGAATCAAACAAAAAAAACAGGTACTTGCTCTGATACATTGCTTTTTAGTCTCTTCTGTACTTTAGACAAGATGAAGCTTTAAATGATATGAAAATCTTCAGGTCTTGCCTTTTCTCATTCGTTGTTAATTCATTCATGAGCTAGAGACGTTGAAGAACACCAAGAAATGCAATTATGCCGTCTATTCAGAAATATGTTATTTAATTTTTTATACCCACCACCGTAGGATAGGGGGTATATTCATTTCGTCATTCCGTTTGCAACACATCGAAATATCAACTTCCGACCCTACAAAGTATATATAATTTTGGGATCGTCGTATAATTCTAAGACGATGTAACGATGTCCGTGTGTCTGTCCGTCCAACCGTCTGTCGGTCCGTCTGTTGTAATCACTCTTCAGCCTTCAAAAATTGAGATATTGAGCCGAAGTTAGGCACAGATAAGTTCTTTTGATGCAAGCTAGTTAAGATCTTGAATGGGCCAAATCGGACCATATTTGGATATAGCTGCTATATAAACCGATTTTTCCGATAAAGGGTCTAATGCCCATAAAAATTATTTTTCATCCGATTTTGCTGAAATTTGAAACAGTAGGTATTTTAAGGCTTTCCGACATTTGACCCAAATATTGTTCAGATCGGACTATATTTAGATATAGCTACCATATAGACCGATCCCCCGATTGTTGGTCTGAAGACCATAAAAGCTTTATTTATTACCCGATTTCGTGGAAATTAGTAACAGTGGGTTATTTTAAGAATCCCGGCATCTGACCTTCATATGGATAAGATCGGTCCATATTTAGATATAGCTGCCATATACACCGATCTCCCGATAAAGGGTCTGAAGACCATAAAAGCTTTATTTATTACCCGATTTCGCTGAAATTTGGAATAGTGCGCAGCTTTAAGCCTCCCAACATCCGACCCAAATATGCTACTGATCGGATTATGTTTACATATAGCTACCATATAGACCGATCTGCCGATACAGGGTCTGAAGCCCATAAAAGCTTTTTTTTAACCGATTTTGCTGAATATTGGAATAGTGAGTTATTTTTAGCCTCCTGACACCCGACCTAAATATGGTTCAGATCGAACTATATTTAGATATAGCTGCCATATAGACCGATCTCCCGATAAAGGGTGTTGAGGGCCATAAAAGCTTCATTTATTACCCGATTTCACTGAAATTTGGAATTGTGCGCAGCTTTAAGTCTCCCAACATCCGACCCAAATATGCTACAGATCGGACTATGTTTAGACTTAGCTGCCATATAAACCGATCTCCCGATAAAGGGTCTGAAGGCCATAAAAGCTTTATTTTTTAACCGATTTTGCTAAAAATTTAAACAGTGAGTAATTTCCAGCCTCCTGACACCCGACCTAAATATGGTTCTGGTCAGACAATATTTAAATATAGCTGCCATATAGACCGATCAGCCGATAAGGGGACTGAAGACCATTAAAGCTTTATTTATTACCCGATTTCGCTAAAATTTTAAACTGTGAGTTTTTCTGAGCCTTACGATATCCGACCTTAATAGGGTTCAGATCGGTTTATAATTGGATAAATCTGTCAAAAAGACTAATATATTGTTCTACAAAATTGAATAGTCTTATATATAAAAATTAATTTGTGTTTGTTTGTTTGTATGTTTGTGTGTTCCTTATAGACCCAGAAACAGCTGAACCGATTTTCTTGAAATTTTCACAGATGGTGCATAGCGACCCCGTGGTGAAAATAGGGTACTACGTTTTTTGATATATGATGGGGAGACGGACCCTCCCCCTTAACCTAATTTTCAGAAACGCCAGATCTCGGAGATGGGTGGTACGATTTAAGCGAAATTTTGTGTGCTCTCATAGTGTAGCCTAAAAATAAAAATTTGCTATCCAAATTTTGGATGGGGCACCTAGGGGGGCTGCCCCAACCTAAAACCTACCAAACATATATTTAGACCAATCACGACAATATGGGACTCAAATGAAAGGTACTTAGGATAAGAAAACGTATCTGATATCCAATTGTCGGACCAAGTGCTAGGGGGACCACCCCAACCCCCAAAACAACCCTAAATCGGATATATTTACCGACCATGCCAATATGGGACTCAAATGAAAGGTATTTGCAAGTAGAATACGAATCTGATATCCAAATGTGGGACCACGTTTCTGGGGGCCCACCCCTTCACCGAAACATCCCCCAAACAGGACTAATTTACTGACCATGGGAATATGGGGCTTAAATAAAAGGTATTTGAATGTAGAATATGAATCTAATATCCGAATATGGGACCAAATGTTTGGGGGCCGCCTCTCACCAAAAACATCCCCCCAAAGGGTACAAATTTACGACCATAGCAATATGGGGCTCAAATGAAAGGTCTTTGGGAGTAAAGCACGAATTTGATATCAATATTCGGGAAGAATTAGAATTGCGCCTTGTAGGGGCTCAAGAAGCAAAATCTGAAGATTGGTTTATGTGGGAGCTGTATCAAGCTGTAGATCGATTAAGACCATATTGGACACGTATGTTGAAGGTCAGGGGAAAAGCCGTTGTACAAAATTTCTGCCAAATCGGAAGAGAATTGCGCCCTCTAGAGGCTCAAGAATTCAAGATGATAGAAGTCATAACAAAACACCTCATTTCAGAAAAATCGGATGAGAATTGCGCTCTCTAGCGGCTCAAGAAGTCAAGATCTAAGATCGGTTTTATGGCAGCTATACCAGGTATGATCCGATTTGAAACATACTTAGCATAGTTGTTGAAATCGGACGAGAATTGCGCCCTCTAGAGGCTCAAGAAGTCTAGACCCAAGATTCCAACCCAAGGACCCAAGATTTATGCAAAATTTCATGCACCTAACTTTACTTCTTTGAATGTTAGAGTGCTTTGACAGACAGAAGGGATGGGCGGACGGACGGACATGGCTAGATCGACTTGAAATGTCATGACGATCAAGAATATATATATACTTTATGGGGTCTTGGACGCATATTTCGAGGTGTTACAAACAGAATGGTGAAATTAGTATACCCCCATCCTATGGTGGAGGGTATACAAATGCGACTATGTTGGTTCTCACTTCTTTCTGTCAATACTTCAACCACAATTGTTAACACTGTATAATATGGTGTGCTTGAGAAACATAATAACATTTATTTAAGGTTAAATAGCGTTATATGAACCGAAATCTTTGTTAAACTTGAAATCGCGAATATTTTAAAAGCTAACACTAGGGTTTAATTTGAGTGATAAATTCCAGTAAAACTTTTCATAATATTTTCTCCATTTTAAACAAACAAATTATGTGCCATGAAATTCATCACTCATCCGTCCATTACTCTGCCAGTTACTTTCACCTCCATCAATGTTGAACTTTATTCAAGTTTAGCTAGCATTTATATTTTGACAAATGACCTGGTTATTATACGCTTCGTTAACTTTTGCTACCATCCTGGCTGTTATCTATTTCCGGGGTTATTTTTCTCTGCTGTGTGTCAGTGAAAAGTCTATCTTTTGTCCCTTTTCAAAATTCAAATGCCATTGTTCATCGTGAGGGGTCATTGCTCAGTGACTGGCAAAAATACAAAATTTAATTTTGTAAATTGACATAATCTGATTGTTGGCTGAATCACAACATTGTTGTACCTGAAAAACATTTGGCCGAGTTTTTTTGCTGGAAAATGAGTTGCTACAGATGATATGAGTTGTAGTGAAACCACAAGTCAAGCCTTTATCTTGCCAAGAGGTAGGCTAAAATATACACATAGGTAGGTATATGTGGCAACAAATTGTGCCAAATTCCAGAAAGACAACTAAGCACGATATGAACCCATAGAGTCTAAACAGTATACCGGAGTACGCAACACATGTACATAAATACAAATACATGACACTCTGTATCCTTACAAGGCAATGCACCATACAACACCATGCACTAAAGTCCCTATAGATAATCTTCCACGTACCTAGGTACACAATGAGAATGACAAGAGATTACTGGCAAGATCAGGTATTAGCCTAAGCGACCTTCCAAGGCCAAATGAGAACTCAAGTACCCTCAGGGATCTATATTAAGACAAGAAGTCTTTGCAAAGATGTTCAAAATAGATATATGGAAACATACCTTCTAGACTGTCCCATCCTATAAGGGAAACGAATACCCTCCATTTTATTTCTTTTGGTCGCAATAAGGGAAATATGAAATATCATGGCGATCGGTTAAATATACTCTCGCCGTAACGGCATTCAAAATTGGAAAAGTGTATTTTTTGGAATCCTTTAGAGAATTTTAGTCCCCTATAAACCGATCCCCCGATTTGACTTCTTGAGCCCATAGGAGTCTCAAGTTTCATCCGATTTGGCTGAACTTTGGAACGAAGACTTGTGTTATGACTTGCAGCATTCATTCCAAGTATAATACGAATCGGTCTATAAAGAGATATGGCCCCCAGAAGCCTCAATTTTCAACCGATTTGGCTGAAAGGCTTGTGTTGTGACTTCAAACATCCATGCCAAGTATAATCCAAGTCGATCTATAATTTGATATAGCCCCCATATAAATCGATCCCCTGATTTGATTTCCTAAACCCCAAGAAAGCTCAATTTTCTTCTCATTTGGCTGAATCGAAGGCTTATGTTATGACTTCCAAGTACGATCCTAGTCGGTCTATAAACTGTAATAGCCCCCACATACAATGATCTCCGGATTTGACTTCTTGAGATCAAAGAAGTTTCAATTTTTATAACAACCATGACATGTCCGTACGTCTGTTCAAATCACGCTACAGTTTTTAAAAATAGAGATATTGAGCTGAAACTTTGCACAGAATCATTTTTTTTGGTTCATAGTCAGGTTAGTTTCGAAGATGGGCTATATCGGACTATATCTTGATATATCCCCATATAGATCGATCCGAAAATTTTAGGTCTTAGTCTCATCAAGGCCACATTTATTTTCCGATTTTGCAGAAATTTAGGACAGTGAGTTGTGCTAGCCCATTCGACACATTTCTGCGATTTTGCTCAGATCGGTCCAGATTTGGATATAGCTGTCATATAGACCAATCTCTCAAATGAAGATTTTTGGCCCATAAAACGCGTATTTTTGTTCGATGTCGCCGAAATTTTGGGACAGTGAGTTGTATAAGGCCCCTCCACATCGTTTTTCAATTTGGACCCGATCGGTCCAGATTTGGATATAGCTGTCATATAGACCGATCTTCCGATTTAAGGTCTTGGGCCCATAAAAGGCGCATTTATTGTCCGATTCTACCGAAATTTGGGACCGTGAGTTATATTAGGCCCTTCGACAACCCTGTACAATCTGGCCCAGATCAGTTCAGATTTGGATGAATTTAGCTGGCATATAGACCGATCTCTCGATTAAAGGTCTTAAGCCCATAAAAGGCGCATTTATTGTCCGATTTCGCCGAAATTTGGGACCGTGCGTTGCGTTAGGCCCTTCCAAATCCCTCTTCAATTTGGTCCAGATCAGTTCAGATTTGGAAATAGCTGTTATATAGACCGATCTCTCGATTTAAGGTCCGTAAAAGGCGCAGTTATTGTCCGATGTCGCCGAAATTTTGGACAATGGGTTGTTTTAGGGTCTCTCATCCTTGGCCCGGATCGGTTCAGATTTGGTTATAGCTACCATATAGACCGATCTCTCGATTTTAGGTCTTAAGCCCATAAAAGGCGCATTTATTGTCTGATTTCGCCGAAATTTGGGACAGTGAGTTGTATTAAACCCTTTGACATCCCCCTTCAATTTGGCCCAGATCAGTTCAGATTTGGATATAGATGGCATATAGACCGATCTCTCAATTTTAGGTTTTAGGCCCATAAAAGGCACATTTATTATCCGATTTCGCCGAAATTTGGGACAGTGAGTTGTGTTAGGCTCCAGGACATCTTTCTGCCCCTCGGTCTATATTGGTTTACATTCAGATATAGCTGCCATATAAACCGATTCGCCTATTTAAGGTCTTGGGTCCATAAAAGGCGCATTTATTGTATGATTTCTCCGAAATTTGGGACAGTAAGTTGTATTAGGCCCTTTAACATCCCTCTTCAATTTGGCCCAGATCAGTTCAGATTTGGATATAGCTGACATATAGACCGATATCTCGATTTAAGGTTTTTGGCCCATAAAAGGCGCATTTATTGTCCGATTTCGCTGTAATTTGGGACAGTGAGTTGTGTTAGGATCTCTGAGATCTTTTTGCAACTTGGCCCAGATCGTTCCAGATTTGGATATAGCTACCATATACACCGATCCCTCGATTTAAGGTCTTAAGCCCATAAAAGGCTCATTTATTGTCCGATTTCGCCGTAATTTGGGGCAGTGAGTTGTGTTAGGCCGTTCGACATCCCTTTTCAATTTAGCTCAGATCGGTATAGATTTGGACATAGCTAGCGTATGAACAAATCTCTCGAGTCTTGTCGCCATAAAAGGCATATTTATAATCCGATTTCGCTGAAATTTGACACAGTGATTTGAATTAGGATTTTCGACATCCAATCTGATTTTATATAGTGCGAACAACAGGCCTGTTACTGGGTTAGGTGTATGTCTGTATTAGCATGGTGCGGATTAATATCGCATCTTCTTCATACCCTACACCGCCACAGTGGTACTGGGTATTACAACTTAGTGTATTTGTTTGTAACACCCAGACAGAAGAGAGATATAACCATTCATAAGTATACCGATCGACTCAGATTCGGCTTAGGTATGTCCAATGTTGCATGCAAAATTTAGGGGAAACCTTTATGACGCTATTTGACATTACTCTATACTTGCATACATAGCAAAAATCATTTACCAATATTGGATCGGCAAACAAAAACCGTATGAAGTCCATAATTCACCTGTTATATTCATTTTTATAAGTACTTAACAAGAATAATCTTAAAGCAATTCACCACCGCAAAATACACTGTTTCTCGCATTCAATTTCGGAATCTTCTACACAATGTTTCTCAGTATCGGTAAGGACACCATCCATGGAACGGCAATCGTATCAACACATATCTAAAATTCCACACAGCTAAGAATGTGAAATACAAGAACTGCAAAAGAATACAAACACCCTTCACGTTGGCGTCCGATGCAGAAACCACCTGATGAAGATGAACAGAAACTCATTCACACCTTCGGATAAAGGAGGATGTACAATTCAACCTTTTACACCTTTGCACATCTCTTCTAACTGGAATGGAAACTGACACCCAGACATACACGAGGACATTCATCAAAATTTATGGCTGTTGGGTGCAATAACGAACAATTTCTCACATTTCATTGGGGAAAATTGAAGATGTTGATGTGACTTTTGTGGCGACGTACAGAGTACAGGAGCAAGATGATACCATAAAGGAATGACTGGGAGACAGAACAAAGCGACAAATGTGTAAGAGCGATGTTCCTACTGTCTTTACAGATATCCATTGATAACAAACAGGATGGAAGTCAAACAGAAGACAATTTCTACGAAGCACTTAAATGTGATAGTAGCCCTCTACACAGTAGATTAGTGGTATGTTTTTAGGATATGCTATAAACATATAAGTCAGAGTACATTTGGCACTTTGGTGGCAAATGAACACGATCACAAATCGCTTGATAGGTTTATATGGGAGCTAAATCAGGACTATATTCACCACAGATGATGGAAGTCATACGTCACAATAGGTACATCAATTTAACCAAGTCAGATAACCATTGCGGTTTCCACGAGCTCAATATGTGAAACTAGGAGATTATTTTGAGTGAGAGCAGTATCAGGGTGTCGGCCAATTTGGAATATACCTACTACGGATATAGGAAGTCATGAACATTCATGTTATATTCATTTTTATAAGTACTTAACAAGAATAATCTTAAAGCAATTCACCACCGCAAAATACACTGTTTCTCGCATTCAATTTCGGAATCTTCTACACAATGTTTCTCAGTATCGGTAAGGACACCATCCATGGAACGGCAATCGTATCAACACATATCTAAAATTCCACACAGCTAAGAATGTGAAATACAAGAACTGCAAAAGAATACAAACACCCTTCACGTTGGCGTCCGATGCAGAAACCACCTGATGAAGATGAACAGAAACTCATTCACACCTTCGGATAAAGGAGGATGTACAATTCAACCTTTTACACCTTTGCACATCTCTTCTAACTGGAATGGAAACTGACACCCAGACATACACGAGGACATTCATCAAAATTTATGGCTGTTGGGTGCAATAACGAACAATTTCTCACATTTCATTGGGGAAAATTGAAGATGTTGATGTGACTTTTGTGGCGACGTACAGAGTACAGGAGCAAGATGATACCATAAAGGAATGACTGGGAGACAGAACAAAGCGACAAATGTGTAAGAGCGATGTTCCTACTGTCTTTACAGATATCCATTGATAACAAACAGGATGGAAGTCAAACAGAAGACAATTTCTACGAAGCACTTAAATGTGATAGTAGCCCTCTACACAGTAGATTAGTGGTATGTTTTTAGGATATGCTATAAACATATAAGTCAGAGTACATTTGGCACTTTGGTGGCAAATGAACACGATCACAAATCGCTTGATAGGTTTATATGGGAGCTAAATCAGGACTATATTCACCACAGATGATGGAAGTCATACGTCACAATAGGTACATCAATTTAACCAAGTCAGATAACCATTGCGGTTTCCACGAGCTCAATATGTGAAACTAGGAGATTATTTTGAGTGAGAGCAGTATCAGGGTGTCGGCCAATTTGGAATATACCTACTACGGATATAGGAAGTCATGAACAATTACGGCTTCTAGGTGCCAGCGAAATCGATAACCGCGAGGAGTACCGTTTATATCCTTCTACAACCTTATGTACCTTGTATATACCCTGAAAGCCTGGGAGTAGGTAGGGTGGTTATGCGACACAAAACCATGGCACGCATTGTGGACACAATGATAAAGAGTATGACATCCAGCGAACTGCTTAAATACAAACAGCATGCTTATGTCAAGGGAAGGTCGGTGGAGACTGCCCTGCACGAGGTTGTGCATAAAATAAAAGAATCCTTCGATGCCAAAACGTACCCCCTGGCGGTATGCATTGACATCGAGGGGGCTTTTAACAATGTACGGACCGACACTGATCCAATCCTTAGACCATTACCGGGTGCACCCGGTCCTTAGAGGCTGGATAAACCATATGCTAAGAAACAGATGGATAAATTGTGTGTCCCTTGGCATAAATATATGGGAGAAAGTGGCGCAGGACACGCCACAGGGGGGCATTTTATCGCCACTCCTATGGCTGATCTTATCGCAACTCCTAAATGACCTATTACGGATGCTGACAAAGGAGGGATTTGAACCCGTCTGTTTCGCAGACGATGTTATACTACTTGTAAAGGGTAAGGATCCGAACGAGCTATGCAGAAGGGCCGAAAGGGTCTTGCATATGGCATATGACTGGGCTAGACCCAGAGGTCCTAATGTAAACCCAGAGAATACTGAAATATGCCTGTTTACAAGGAAGACGAAGATGGGCCAATTCAACGCACCACGTTTCCTCAATAAGACGATTTCGATATCTAACAAAGTGAAATACTTAGGTTTGATCTTGGACAGGAAACTGAATCGGAAGTGTCATATTCAGGAGTGTTCTGAGAAGGCTCACAGATGTTGGGCACTATGTAGACGGGCCGTAGGCTCGTAATGGAGTCTGAATCCGAGGATAGTCCACTGGTTCTACAAGAGCGTGACCATTACTTACTTACGCCTCAGTAGTTTGGTGGATTGCTATGGAGAAAAAGTGCAACATAAGGACCACACAACAGGTTCAGAGAACTGTTGTCTTAACATAGGCTGAGCAATGGGGACCACGTTCACTAAGGCACTGGAGATTATTCTAGAAATCCGACCCATTGACATACAGATTAATTGTGAGGCAGCCATTGTGGCTAGGAGACTTAAGGTGATGGGAGAATGGATTGAGGATGGGAGCAGCTTATACCATCGCAGAATAATCGAGGCGACGATAGGAAACCTGGCAGGAAGGGAAGAATTTTCCGATCGGATACCTGAGATTAACCTTGAAGTCGAGTGTGAGACATTGCTGCCATTGGCACAGTCTTGGTTTGACGGAAGATCATATCACACGGATGGATCAAAGCTAGATGACAGAGTGGGCCTATGGGTTTACATTAAGAACCAAGGGACTGAGATCTGTTTTAGATAGCCTGACCATAATGCGGTCCTGCAGGCAAAGATCCGGGCGATCACGGAATGCGTGAAGTGGTGTGGTGTTAACGCGAGGACATCAATTGTGAACATCTTTACAGGCAATAAAATTGCCATAAGGGCAATAACAACCAGAACGGTAAGGTCACGAGCAGTCTTGCAGTGTAAGAAGGAGATTAACGCCTTCTCTCATAATGGAAAAATCCACATGGTTTGGTTGCCGGGCCATAACTAAGTAAGGGGAAATGAAAGGGCAGACGATTTGGTGGTGAAGGCCAGAGGACTGCCGTCAATAAACTTGATTCACCCAAAGCCTTTCGGATTGACGCAGTCCGAGTTAAGAGAGGGGGCGACGAATGCGCATGCAACATTGTGGAACAGCGAAACGGTCGGTAGGACGGCGAAAATCCTATGCGGGGATCCAGATCGTGAGAAGACGACGCTATTACTGAAAGGAAGCAAGAAAGAGGTCAGTATAGCTATTGGTATCATAACGGGACACATAGGACTACGAGCTCTCTTATGCAAAATCGGTGCGTCAAGTGGAAGCTTGTGTAGCGCATGCGGGGAAGATGATGAGACGATGGAGCATTTCCTTGGTCATTGCCCGGCTTTCGAGTCTAACAGATACCGGCACTTAGGTGGAGACACAATATCAGACAAGAACCAACTTAGGGGACTGGTATTGAAAACAATTAAGGATTTTGTAAGTAGCACGGAATTCCTAACTTAAAATTTTCTTTTTAGAGGTTAATTTGTAGTTTTTGGAGCGCACAACAAGGCGATTATAGACTTAGAGAATTTGTTTGTAACATACAAAAGGAAGAGAAGTAGACCCATTGATAAGTATGCCGATCGACTCAGAATTACTCTTTGATTTGAATCACTTTTTGATTGTTTGTCTGTTTGTCCGCCTGTCTGTCAGTCCGTCAGTTCGTCAGTCCATGTTAATTTGTGAACAAACTGCAGGTCGCAGTTTTCATCCGATTTTCATCAAATTTGGTTTAGAGCCATATTTCGGCCTAGAGACAAAACCTATTGATTTTGGAAAAAATTGGTTCAGTTTTAGATATAGCTCCCATATATATAGCTCCCGTATGCCATATAAATATATATACATCGCAGGATTTTCACTTCTATGGTCACTGCAAGCGCATTTATTGACCAATCTTGCCAAAACTTCGTACAACGCTTTCCTTGACGGCTTTGAGAATATCTATAATAACAATATAATAACAATATAACAATAATAACAATAACAATGATAATATAATATAATAACAATATAAAGTTTGCTCGAAATCGGTTCAGATTTAGATAATGCTCCCATATATATGTTCGTGCGATTTGCAGTAACAAAGCAATAAAATGGTCATTTTTTAACTGATTCTCTACAAATTTGGTAGGAAGGATTTTCTCTTAACTTTTGACAATTTTAGTGAATTTCATAGAAATCGGTTCTGATTTATAAATAGCTGCCATATATATATCGCCCGATTTTCACTCCTAGAGCCACTGCAAGCTCATTTCTTGACCAATCTTCCCAAATTTTTGTACAACGCTTTCCTCAACTACTACCACAATACATGAAAAGTTTGCTCGAAATCGGTTCAGATTTAGATATAGCTCCCATATATATAATCGTCCGATTTTAAAACAAGTAAAAGCGTGCTAAGTTCGGCCGGGCCAATCTTATATACCCTCCACCATGGATCGCATTTGTCGAGTTCTTTTCCCGGCATCTCTTCTTAGGCAAAAAAAGGATATAAGAAAAGATTTGCTCTGCTATTAGAGCGATATCAAGATATGGTCCGGTTTGGACCACAATTAAATTATATGTTGGAGATCTGTGTAAAATGTCAGCCAATTCGAATAAGAATTGCGCCCTTTGTGGGCTCAAGAAGTAAAATAGAGAGATGGATTTATATGTGAGCAGTATCGGCCTATAGACCGATTCAGACCTTAATAAACACGTATGTTAATGGTCATGAGAGAATCCGTCGTACAAAATTTCAGACAAATCGGATAGAAATTGAGCCCTCTAGAAGCTCAAGAAGTCAAGTCCCCAGATCTGTTTATATGACAGCTATATCAGGTTATAAACCGATTTGAACCATACTTAGCACAGTTGTTGGATATCATAACAAAATACTACGTGCCAAAATTCATTCAAATTGGATAAGAATTGAGCCCTCTAGAGGCTCAAGAAGTCAAGACCCAAGAACGGTTTATATGACAGCTATATAAGGTTATAGACCGATTTGAACTATACTTTGCACAATTGTTGGATATAATAACAAAACACGTCGTGCAAAATTTTATTCCAATCGGATAAGAATTGCGCACTCTAGTGGCTCTAGAAGTCAAGATCACAGATCGGTTTATATGGCCGCTATATCAGGTTATGAACCGATTTGAACCATACTTGGCACAGTTGTTGGATATAATAACAAAACACGTCGTGCAAAATTTCATTCCAATCGGATAAGAATTACACACTCTAGAGGCTCAAGAAGTCAAGACCCAAGATCGGTTTATATGGCAGCTATATCAGGTTATGGACCGATTTGAACCATACTTGGCATAGTTGTTGGATATTATAGCAAAACACGTCGTGCAAAATTTCATTCTAATCGGATAAGAATTGCGCACTCTAGAGGCTCAAGAAGTCAAGATCCAAGATCGGTTTATATGGCAGCTATATCAAAACATTGACCGATATGGCCCATTTACAATACCAACCGACCTACACTTATAAGAAGTATTTGTGCAAAACTTCAAGCGGCTAGCTTTACTCCTTCGGAAGTTAGCGTGCTTTCGACAGACAGACGGACATGACGGACGGACGGACAGACGGACGGACATGGCTAGATCGACATAAAATTTTACGACGATCAAGAATATATATACTTTATGCGGTCTCAGACGAATATTTCGAGTAGTTACAAACAGAATGACGAAATTAGTATACCCCCCATCTTATGGTGGAGGGTATAAAAATATTGCAATAAAATGCCCATTTGACAACCGATTCTCTCGAAATTTAGCAGGGAGGATATCCTCATGACTTTCGATGCTTCTGAGCAAATGTGAGTTTGCTCGAAATCGTTTCAGATTTAGCTCCCATACAAACTGCGCCTAGTACGGTCCAAATCGGTCTTCAACCTCACATAGCTCCCATATAAACCGGTATCCTGATTATACTTGTTCGGTTCCTAGAAGCTTTAATTTTTGGTGCTTTGACAGACCGAACTTAACGAACTAGACTATAATAATGTCCTTCAACAAAATTTCGTTTGTATAATTTTTAGCAGAATCCATGTTGGTGTGTGCCCAAGATTCTGTCACGCCGATCTTAGCCCATTTTTATTCCCGCCACCATAGGATGGATCTGAGTCAAACTAGCCATGTCCGTCCGTCCGTCTGTCGAAATCACGATAGCGGTCGATCGCGTGAATCAAGTCGCTTGAAATATTGCGCAGATACTTAATATTGATGTAGGCCATTGGGGTTTGCAAATGGGCCATATCCGTTCAAATTTGGATATATGTCGCATATAAATCTCATGTCCCGATTTGACTTCTTGAGCCCCTGGAAGGCTGAAATTTTGCACATAATGTTCTGTTAAGACTTCCAACAACTGTATTGAGTACGGTCTAAATCGGTCAAGAACATGATATAGCTCCCATATAAACCGATCTCCCGATTTGACTTCTTGAGTCCTTACAAGCCGCGATATTTATCCGATTTAGCTGAAACTTTGCATATAGTGTTCTGTTATGACTCTCAACAATTGTGCCAAGTACGGTCCAAGTCGGTCAATAACCAGATGTGGCTCCCTTATTTTAGCAGAATCCATGGTGGTGGGTTCCCAAGATTCGGCCTGGCCGAACTTAGCACGCTTTTACTTGTTGCTTATTAAAGTTTTTTTTTTTCAGTATACAGAATAAAGGCTCTGTGATGCTCATTTCGTGCACGATTAAATTTACCCATACTCTGAATGTCTACAGAACTCTCCTTTTTTCATCCGGTTCGCCAAACTTTCGAGAACTTATTACGATCGACCGCAATATTTAACTCCCACATAATAAAAATGTAAAGAAGAAGCCATTCGACATTTTTAAAATGCAATAGGCATTATACTCCCTTTGCACCACTGTGCTACAATATTACCGGTGAGGTTGCCAAGGTGTTGAGAAAGGAATTTCGATGAATATACTTAGCGTTGTGGTTGATATCCTCGACTTACTCAAATATTCAATGGCAACAGGGCGTGTGAAGAAAGTTATCACAAAGGAAGTGTAAATGTGTGAGAGAGTCTGGTAAATATGCATGTCCGTCTGTCTCTCTCTCTGTGTCTGTCAGCCAGTCTGTCCGCCTTTTCTTATTTGTTCGGTTGTTATGTCGATGTAAATGCGTGAGCTGTGGTGTTGATTTATGTTCTACATTAATATTTTAATGTCTTTATAGCCTGGTTTTCCGCATCCTCGCCCCCGTCCCGCCGCCTCGCTCTCGTCACTGTGCACACTTCCCCATTTACTTTCTCCCTTCAATAGTGCAGGCCTTACCGGATGTTGGGTATGGACGGAAACACTTGGATTTTGGTTGTATGTCTTTTGTATCACACGACAAGTGAAACTTTGTGGCTTTCCATTTGAGTTGGGTTGAGTTAGTATGCTAGTGCCGGTGCGTCTAATGCGTGCGTGCGTTCAACTACGTACAATGTTGGGGAGTTGCTGTCACAAGATATCCATTAAATGTTATCAGTTATTGTTGTGCGGTATATGGTTAACGTATTCTGCTGCGTGTTGTTGCCACTACCACCTTAAGTGTTGCTTTTATTGTTGCGTTGGTATCGCTGCTTAATATCCTTTTCAAAACATTTGTCTTGCTCTAATGCTGGCATGGACCAAATATGAGTTTCAGTCATTCCTATCTTGCAATTAAAAGCAGACAAATGTAAACAAAAAAGGAATGGTAATAGAAATAAACTAAGAACTATGGTAATATTTTTTTTATCAGAATGTTAGCAATGATGTTTTTTTTAAATGCCTTATAAAAATATTTTTATTAATGCTGATAAGGAGAAGGCAGCAATAGCATTTGGAATTGTTTGCCATTTCAACTAAAGGCTTGAATTTTGTTTTGGTCGAAGTGTATATACCCATTAAAGTATTTCAAAACCGGTAAGGACGTTCTGAAGTAGGGCAACGCCAACCTTTTGATACACTACACCACACTTGATATCCAGGCTAAGTATTCGAATTTAAAATTTGTTGAATTTCGATTAAAATCCGTACATACTGAAGGAGCCATAGAGTAAATCGTTTTGAAAATATTTGAGAGGATCGATTGATAAATGGGTTAGCAAAGGCCTTAAAAGTGAAAATCGGGAGATGCATATATATTGGATTGCCCAAAAAGTAATTGCGGATTTTTCATATAGTCGGCGTTGACAAATTTTTTTACAGCTTGTGACTCTGTAATTGCATTCTTTCTTCTGTCAGTTATCAGCTGTTACTTTTAGCTTGCTTTAGAAAAAAAGTGTAAAAAAAGTATATTTGATTAAAGTTCATTCTAAGTTTTATTAAAAATTCATTTACTTTCTTTTAAAAAATCCGCAATTACTTTTTGGGCAACCCAATATATATATGGGTGCTATATCTAAATTCAATAGCAATACCGGGAGTCATAAGAGAATCACTAGTTCAAAACTTTGTGAGAATCGGTTCACAAATGAGGATATAATTCCAATTTTAGTCCAAAATGGACCAATCGGAACATATATATGGGAGATCTATCTAAATCTGTACCGATTTCTATAAATCATTAATGTTGAGACTTAAAAGAGAATCAATCGTGCAAAATTTCGTGAGAATCGGTTTACAAAAGACGATGTAATTGATATTTTAGTCCAAATCGGACGAATATATACATGGGAGCTATATCCAAATCTGAACCGATTTTTCCAATTTCAATATGCTTCGCCTCTAGACCCAAGAAAATGCTTGTGCCACATTTGAAGACGATTGAATGAAAACTGCGACCTGTACTTTGTATACGAATTAACATGGATAGACAGACAGACAGACAGACAGACAGACAGACAGACAGACAGACAGACAGACAGACAGACAGACAGACGGACAGACAGACAGACGGACAGACAGACGGACATTGCTAACTCAAATCAGAAAGTGATTCTGAGTCGATCGGTATATTTATAAATGGGTCTTTTTATCTCTCTTCCTTCTGGGTGTTACAAACAAATACACCAAGTTATAATACCCTATACCACATTAATTGTATAGGGTATAAAAAACTCCTTGAGCCATATTATAGCTATATCGGATAAGATTTGCGTTCTCAAGGGAATCAAGAAGTCAAATATGGATATCGGTTTTATTGACAGCTATTTTAGGTTATAAACCGATTCGGTCTATAATCATTCCATGGATTTTGGAAGTTATAACAGAACAAGACATGCGAAATTCCATACAAATCAGTTGCCCCATTTAGAGACTCAAGAAGCAATTCAGTAGAGATCAGTTAACGTGCAAAAATTGCAAATTTTGCCATGAACATTCCACTAAGAAACAGGGGCAAACCTTTCATATATCAATGAGTGCAGTCCGATTCAAGTTTAAGCTCAATTACAAGGGGCCTCCTTTTTATAGCCGAGTCCGAACGGCGTGCCGCAGTGCGACACCTCTTTGGAGAGAAGTTTTACATGGCATAGTACCTCACAAATGTTGCCAGCATTAGGAGGGGAAAACCACAGCTGACAATATAAACCAATCTCCCGATTTGACTTCTATGATATAGCTTCCATGTAAACCGATTGTCCGGTTGGGCTAAAATTTTGCCAATTGTGTGCTGTTATGACTTTCAACAACTGGACCAAGTACGGTTCAAATCAGTGTATAACCTGGTATAGCTCCCATATAACCGGTCTCTCGGTTATCCTTTTTCGGTTCCTGGAAGCTCTAATTATTGCTGGTTTGACAGCAGTTTTGTATGTTTAATAAAATTATGCCTTTCAGCTAAATTACTTACTTTATTTGGCTATGACAGAATATTTGTTCCACTTGGCGAACGAAGAATAGCGTTCCAAGCGCCTCGATCTTCTGCGCTCATTCTAAAATCTCTGACACCAAGTTTCGAGGTGTCTCCCACAACTTTCAATCTTTCACACAGTACGCTCGAGAGTATCTTGTATGCGATGTGGAGGAGACTTATTCCTCTGTAGTTGGCACATTCCGTCTTGTCTCCTTTCATGTGTACGGGACATAGTATGCTGAGGTTGCAATCATTGGGTATGCGTTCTTCTAGCCAGATTGCGCAGATAAGCTGATGCCTTAAATAGTTCAGCGGGTGACCCGTCGGCTCCTGCTGCCTTGTTGTTCTTTAGTCGGGTCACTGCTTCTTTGACCTCATTCTGACTAGGAGGTAAACATTCTATATCATCATCAGGGATTGGTTCTGCGGTATCCTCTTCGCAGCCAACATCGGACACTAGCAGTTGGTGAAATGTTCTTTCCATATCCTCTGCATGTAATCTGTGTCAGTTACGAGATTTCCTATTCTGATTCCTGTACATCCCAATTCGCTCACACTCACGTCTTTCCATTTCCTTTTTCTTTTTGCGGAAACGTCTATCTCCTCTTTCCTTTTCTCCCGATACCTCTCCTTCATCTGGCGCGTTGCTACTGATTGCAGGGTTGCTCTATATGCCGCATTCTTGGCTTCAGTAGCATCTCGATACTCTTGGTCGTACCATGGGTTTCTTGGAGGAGGCTTCCGGTACCCAAGTACGGATTTTACGGCATTTCCATGGAGTGGGCTATAGTTTGCCACTGCGCCATTATATCATCGGAACAAGGAGTGCTTTCATCAAGCAGTTGGGTCAGTCGAGTGGAGTATGTTTATCAGCCATTTTTTGTGTTTGCAGCTTTTCAATGTCCAGCTTCCAAGCAGTGTCAGATCGTACTTTCCTCGCAATGTTCAAACGGGTGCGAACCTTTGCTGTAACAAGGTAATGATCCGAGTCTATATTCGCTCCACGGATCGATCGTACATCTAACACCCTGGATGAATGCCTTCCATCTATCACAACGTGATCAATTTGTTTTCTCGTGTTTTGATCGGGTGACAGCCATGTGGCTTTGTGAATATTTTTATGTTGAAATCTGGTGCTACTAACTACCATGTTTTTTGCCGCGGCGAAATCTATCAGCCTCAACCCATTACAGGACGTTGTCTCGTGGAGGCTAAACTTTCCGACTGGTGGACCAAAGATGTCTTCCTTCCCTATTTTCGCTCCCAGAAGGATTTTAATATCATGGGCGGGGTAGCAGTCATATTCTCTCTCTAGGCGCTCGTTAAAAATATCCTTGGTCTGTTCGTCTTTGTCTTCCGTCGGGGCATGGGCACAAATAAGGCTGATGTTGAAGAATTTGGCTTTTATGCGGATTGTGGCTAGCCTCTCATCCACCGGAGTAAAGCTGGAGACAAGGTGTTTCAGTCTCCGACTAACCACAAATCCACAACCAAATTCATGTCTCGTGTTATGGCAGCTATGTTATAGTTCGTATAAACTTTTATTTCGTATAAACTTTTAACGGAATCCATGGTGGTGGGTTCCCAAGATTCGGCCCGGCTGAATTTAGCACGTTTTTACTTGTTATTTTTTTGCATATTCGTTCTTATAACAGTTCTACTTACTATTTATATAAAGTGCCTTCAAAATATTAAAAATGTTGGTCCTTCTACAATATAAAAAAAAAAATCATGGGACAAATGTTTCCCATTCGTCCTCATATCATGGGACATATGTGTCCCATTCGTGCTCATAGGCTAAATGGGTACGTAAATAAGCAAAATTGTCCATTTTGGAGTGAAGATCAGCCAGAAGCATTGCAAGAGCTACCAATGCATCCAGAAAAATTCACCGTTTGGTGAGGTTTATGGGCTGGTGGCATCATTGGACCGTACTTCTTCAAGGATGATGCGAATCATGACGTAACTATGAATGGTGAGATGATATCCAACTTTTTTTTGTCCAAAATGCCCAAGAGCTTGACTTGCTTGACATGTGGTTTCTACAAGACGGTGCCACATGCCACACAGCACGCTTAACAATGGATTTATTGTGGGGTGAGTTCGGTCAACATTTTATTTCACGTTCGGGACCTGTCAATCAACCGATTATGCTCGACCTTTGTATTGCCTTAGTTTTTAAAGATTCTTGACGCCAATTGGTTTATATTCTCCTCCTTTAAATTGAATGTCGCACCTCACGAAAAGCCTTAACAATGTAACTTATTCCACATTTTACAATGGCATTGTAGTTTCAACTTCATTTCTCACTTTGGCTGCCTTTCAGAAAAATGCCCAACTCAAAGCACCAAGACTTTTATTTGTTTGTTGGTTTGTTTGTTTGGATTAGTTCGAATGGCATTGAAAGCGTTAATGCCTGCGGAACTAATATGGAAGGAAAAAGTTTTTCCCTCCGCTTTGTTATGCTCTCTCGTCATTCATTTCATTTAGTGCCGTTGTGAAGCTCAGCCTGCTGGTGTTGGAGTGTTATCAGCTTTATTTCGGCATTTTATCAGCGTTTTCTAATTTATTTTATTTGACTTTGAGTAATACGCCAAAAATTTAAAGCTTTCTTAATGCTCTCTGGGGGCATTCGTCCCAGCAGCGCGGCAAGTGTTTTGCTGGAGCCATGATTTTTGTTGTTGGCCTTGTATTTCCCCGCTTCCCGTTTCTTCCCTTGTATTTCCCCGCCGTTGCCATTGTTTCGCTGGTGCCCTGACTTTTTGAAATGCCGTAAGAGTTTCGTTTCGTTGCTGGCATTTTATTATTCCAACCAATTTTTGTGTGAATGGTGCGGAGTGGCAGCTAATCCTGGGCTGAGCTGCAATGGCATCACTGGAGAAGGGAAAAAGTTTGTTATTGCCGCAACAAAGTAAAGAACATTTACAGCGATATTAAATTTATTACGCAAATAAACAAAAAATATTGACTGTAACTATTTCCATTATTCAAAGGCACTCAATCACTTTGCTCGAAGCCAAATGAGAGTGGCGAATAACTTTGGTCTGCAATGTTAGCTTGCGGTAATTTTGTCCCAAATAAATTTCTTTCAAATGTTCATCATGTTGTGTTAGCACAAAACGACGAGGCTATTGTTTTGTTAATACTGACCAACTAAATGTGTTTCAAAAAAAATTTATTTCAAAACTACACAGTCGCTTTATGATTTGAGCCTGTTTATGGTGCTTGCATTTAGAAGTTTTTTGAGAATTAAATTTTCCAACATTTGACCAATTTCCATGGGCGTAACATTTTAAGTTAGTATTAAGAATTTTTATCTCAAATGGTGGTAAACTATAAAATATGGCAAGACAAACAATATTTAATGATGGACAAAATATCTTTGAAGGTATGGAAATTGGCTTTTAACTGGTGAAAACTTTGTACGTATCTTGTGACGTGGTAGTAAATTTTACACCCCTTTTATGAATGAGAACTTTAAAGAAAAAATATTTTTTTCCAAAACTGTACCAAACTTCAGCTCAATATCTCAATTTTTGAAGGCTGTAGAGTGATTGCAACAGACGGACGGACAGACACACGGACATCGTCTTAGAATTTTACGACGATCCGAAATATATATAATTTGCAGAGTCCGAAATTGATATTTCGATGTGTTCCGAACGGAATGACTAAATGAATAGGGGGTATTTTCCTACAGTGGTGAGTATAAAAACAAGCAAAAAGGCGCTAAGTTCAGCCGGGCCGAACTTTGGATATTCACCACCACGGGTATATATGTAAACCACCTATCGTCATAATCCGGTAAAAAATGCATAGCAGCTACATTGAAATATGGTCCGATGTCGACCAAATTCGGCACAGACATTGAGTGGTCTAATAAGTAAATGTCATTGTTCAATTTTGTAGAACAAAATATTGGTCTTTTTGGTAGCTATATCCAAATATAGACCGATCTAAACCATATAGGACACGGATGTCGAAAAGTCTATCATAAGTCACTGTGTCAAATTCCATCGAAATCGAATTATAAATGCGCCTTTAAGGGGGCTTAGAGTTTAAATCAAGAGATCGAACTATGAGGCAGCTATATCCAGATCTAGACCGATCTGAACCAAATTGAAGAGAGATGTCAAAAGGCCTGACACAACTCACTGTTCCAAATTTCGTCCAAATTGGGCAATAAATGAGTCTTTTATGGGCCAAGACTGAAATCGAGAAATGAGTCTATATGGCAGCAATATTCAAATCTGGACCGATCTGAGCCAAATTGAAGAAGGATGTCGAAGAACCTAACACTGCACAGTATCCCAAATTTCGGCGAGGTAGCACAGTAAATGCGCCTTTTATGGGCCCAAAACCTTAAATCGAGAGATCGGTCTATATGGCAGCTATATCCAAATCTGAACTCATCTGGGCCACATTGCAGAAAGACGTCGAGAAGCCTAACACAACTCACTGTCCCAAATTTCGGCGAAATTGGAAAATAAATGTGTCTTTTATGGGCTGAAACCCTTTAATAGAGAGATCGGTCTATATGGCAGCTATATCCAAATCTGAATCGATCTGGGCCACATTACAGAAAGACGTCGAGGAGCCTAACACAACTCACTGTCCCAAATTTCGGCGAAATTGGAAAATAAGCGCTCCTTTTAGGGGCCCAAAACCTTTAACCGAAAGGTCGGTCTATATGGCATCTATATCCAAATCTGGGCCGATCTGAACCAAAACCATAAATAGAGAGATAGGTCTATACGGCAGCTATATTCAGATCTAGACCGATCTGGGCCATATTGCAGAAAGGTGTCGAAGAACATAACGCAACTCACAGTCCCAAAATTTCGGCGGAATCGGACAACAAAGGCGCCTTTTATGGTCCAAAAACCTTAAATCGAGAGATCGGACTATATGTCAGCTATGTCAACATCAAGACCGTTCTAGGCCAAATTGAAGAAGGATGTCGAAAGGCCCAACACAACTCACTGTCCAAAATTTCCGCGAAATCGTACAATAAATGCGCTTTTATGGGCCCAGGACCTTACATCGAGAGATCGGTCTATATGCCAGCTATATCCAATTCTGGACCGATCAATGTCATGTCGCAGAAAGATACAGAGGGGCTTACTTAACTCTCGGTGCTTAATTTCGACGACATCGGACAATAAATGCGCCTTTTATGAGTCCAATGCCTTAAATCGAGAGATCGGTCTATAATGCAGCTATATCCAAATATAGGCCAAATTGAAGAAGGATATCGAAGGGCCTAGCACAACTCCCTGTCCCAAATGTTGGCTAAATCGGACAATAAATGTGGCTTTTATGGGCCCAAGACCTTAAATCGGCGGACCGGTCTATTTGACAAAAATGCAAATTTGTAAATGCAAATTTTGCCCATGAACATTCCACTAAGGAACTGGGGCAAACTTCTCACATATCAATGAGTACAGTCCGATTCAAGTTTAAGCTCAATGATAAAGGGCCTCTTTTTTATAGCCGAGACCGAACGGCGAGCCGCAGTGCGACACCTCTTTGGAGAGAAGTTTTACATGGCATAGTACCTCAAAAATGTCGCCAGCATTGGGAGGGGAAAACCATCGGTGAAAAATTTTTCTGATGGTCTCGCCAGGATTCGAACCCAGGCGTTCAGCGTCATAGGCGGACATGCTAACGTTTGCGCTACGGTGGCCTCTATATAAACCGATCTTGGGTCTTGACTTCTTGAGACTCTAGAGGGCGCAATTCTTATCCGATTTTACTGAAATTTTGCACGTCGTGTTTTGGTAGCACTTCCAACAACTACACTAAGTATGGTTTTAATCGGTCCATGTTTTGATATAGCTGCCATATTCTTGAGCCTCTAGAGGGCGCAATTCTTATTCGATTTCATTGAAATTTTGCACGTAGTGTTTTGGTAGCACTTCCAACAATCACGCTAAGTATGGTTTTAATCGGTCTATGTTTTGATATAGCTGCCATATAAACCGATCTGGATCTTGACTTCTTGAGCCTCTAGAGGGCGCAATTCTTAACCGATTTTATTGAAATTTTGCACGTAGTGTTTTGGTAGCATTTCCAACAACCACTTTAAATCCCTTCATAATCTTGTATAGGTGTCATATAAACCGATCTTGGGTCTTGATTTCTTGAGCCGCTAGGGGGCGCAATTCTCTTCCGATTTAAATGAAATTTTGGACGTAGTGTTTTGGTGTCACTTCCAATAACTGTGTTAAGTATGATCCAAATCGGTTCATAATCTGGTATAGCTGTCGTATAAGCCGATCTTGGATCTTGAGCCAATAGAGAGCGCAATTCTCATCCGATTTGGCTGACATTTTGCGTGAGGTGTTTTGTTATGACTTCCAATAACTGTGATAAGTATGGCGTAAATCGGTATAGATCCTGATGTAGCTGCCATATAAACCGGTCTGGGATTTTGACTTCTAGATCCTCTAGAGGGCGGAATTCTCACCCGATTAGGCAGAAATTTGGTACAACGGCTTCTCTCATGACCTTCAACATACGTGTCTAATATGGTCGGAATCGATATATAGCTTAATACAGCTCCCATATAAACTTATCTCTCGACTTTGCTTCTTGAGCCCCTACAAGACGCAATTCTTATCGAATTGAACTGAAATATTACACAATGACTTCTACAATGTTCAGCATTCATTTATGGTCCGAATCGGACTACAACTTGATATAGCTCCAATAGCATAACAGTTCTTATTATATATTCAATGTTTGTCTAAAAAGAGATACAGCGCATAGAACTCGACAAATGCGATCAATAGTGGAGGGTATATAAGATTCGGCCCGCCCGAATTTAGCACGCTTTTACTTGTTAAAGACTGAAGTGTGATTTCAACAGACAGACGGACGGACATGGCTAGGTCGTCTTAGATTTTTACGCTGATTAAGAATATATATTTTTTATAGGGTCGGGAACGGATATTTCGTAGTATTATATGACACATTTACTGTTTCCTTTTTAGCAAATTTGAGCTTTTTTCGCTCACAGCTTTAAAGGTTATAGGAATTAACCTTTCAAACATAGTGGTCGCCATTTGAGTGAGTGAGTAAGTGACACCCATTCATTCGTTTAGGTTTCACAAAAGTTACTGGTCTTGTCAGTTAGACTCTTACTTAGCACATGTTGCACATCGGTTTAATACATTATAAAATTGAGAAAAAAGGAGGGAGTAAAAATGTGTTGAGGGCGTAAAATTTACCACCACGTCGCCCGTCAAAGGTTAATGACCACAAAAGCTCTGCAATGGGATCGTCAATGAAAATTTACACCGGTATTCATATGGCTTTATGCAACTTTAAAAAAGGTTTATATGACAGATTTTCATTATAGAACTGTCAAACGAACCAATTTTAAAGTTGCATAAGGTTTTGTGTATACCGGTGTTATACTTTAAACGTAAAGGAAAGCCTTTGGTTTGACTGCATGCATAAGATACTACGTCTGCTTAAAAATAAATTTAATTTAGTAATTAATTTAACAAATCGTTTTATTGATTCAATGAAATTTGCAAACTAACATTTTCTGGGTTACATGTGGAGTTTTAGAATATTAAATTGCGCATACCATTAAACAATTAGTGCAGTAAGTATGCCGTGTGCTTCATCACAGACTGCAAAAAATGTTGTATTTGCATACAGTTTAAGGTAGGTCGCCATGTGGATACACATTTTATAGCCACTATCATACCAAACAGGATATTCTAAACTTTTATATACGTGGGTAACGATAAGATAATGATATAAGGCGCAGTTAAATACCGTCTACAAAACGAAATAAATCGTAATACAGGGTGGACCAATTTCATCGTCATGATGTGGGGCATGGGAAATTCCCAAAGGGGGGTGAAAGTAATGGGTCAGTTGACACATTTTCTTAAAGGCTCATTTATACAGTCTTCACCGTAGGTGTATTTTTATACTCACCACCGAAGGATGAGGGTTTATAGATTTTTTCATTCCGTTTGCAACACATCGAAATATTCACTTCCGACCTTATAAAGAATATATTCTTGATCTTAGTAAAAATCTAAGACGATATAGCCATGTACGTCTGTCTGTCTATCTTTCTTTCTGTCCCTCTATCCGTCGAAATCATGCTATAGTTTTTAAAAATAGAGATATTGAGCTGAAAATTTGCAAATATTCTTTTTTTTTTTTTTTTTTTTGTCCACAGGCAGGTTAGGTTCGAAGATATACCGACTGATCTGTCGATTTAAGGTCTTAGGCCGGTAAAAGCCGTATTTATTATCCAATTTTGCTGAAATTTGGGTCAGTGAGTTGTGTTAGGCCACTCGACATACTTCTTCAATGTGGCATCGATCGGTCCATATTTGGATATTGTTGCTGCCATGGAGACCGATCTCTCGATTTAAAGTCTTGGGCCCATAAAAGGCGCTTTTATTGTCCGATTTCGACGAAATTTGAAGCAATGAGTTATTTCAGGCCCTTCGGCACCCTTCTTCAATTTGGCTCAGATCGCTCCAGATTTACCATATAGACCGTTCTCTCGATTTAAGGTTTTGGAGCCATAAAAGGCGCATTTATTGTCCGGTTTTGCCAAAATTTAGCACAGTGAGTTGTGTTGGGCCTTTTGACATCCTTCTGTAATTTGACCCAGATCAGTTCAGATTTAATTGTTTTCAATACCACTCCCCTAAGTTGGTTCATGTCTGATATTGTGTCTCCACCCAAATGCCGGTATCTGTTAGACGCGAAAGCCGGGAAATGACAAAGGAAATGCTCCAACGTCTCATCATCTTCCCCGCATGCCCTACACATGCAATCACTTGCCGCACAGATTTTACATAAGTGAGCTCGTAGTCCTATGTGTCCCGTTATGATACCAATAGCTATACTGACATCCTTCTTGCTTCCTTTCACTAATAGCCTCGTCTTCTCACGATCTGGATCCCCCCCATAGGATTTTCGACGTCTTACCGACCGTTTCGCTGTACCACAATGTTGCATGCGCATTCGTCGCCCACTCCCTTAACTCGGACTGCGTCGACCCGAAAGGGGTCAATAAACTTGGTAAACCCTAAGTTTTTTGACGGCAGTCCTCTGGCCTTTACCGCCAAATCGGCTGCCCTTTCATTTCCCCTTACTCCCTTATGACCCGGCACCCAAATGATGCAGGTTTTCCCATCCTCAGAGAAGACGTTAATCTCCTTCCTACACTGCAAGACAGTTCGTGACCTTACCGTGCTGGTTGTTATCGCCCTTACGGCAATTTCGTGGAGGCTAAACTTTCCAACTTTTGGACCAAAAATGTCTTCCTTCCCTATTTTCGCATTAAAATCTTCCAGAACGATTTTAATATTATGGGCGGGGCAGCGGTCATATTCTCTCTTGGCGCTCGTAGGAAATATCATTGCTCTGTTCGTCTTTGTCTTCTGTCGGGGCATGGGCACAAATAAGGCTGATGTTGAAGAATTTTGCTTTTATGTGGATTGTGGCTAGCCTCTCATCCACCGGAGTAAAGCTGGAGACAAGGTGTTTCAGTCACCGACTAACCACAAATTCACAGCCAAATTCATGCCTCGTGTTATGGCAGGAAATAGTGGTGCAAAAGTGGTGGCGTATGCTGATGATATGGCTATTACGGTTAGGGCCAAGTTATCCCTGGTAAAGGAAGTTACATAGACTTCTATACGGATGGTTCCAACCTAAACGATAAGGTGGGCTTTAGGGTGTACTCTAAAGATCTGGGTTACCCGACCACTCCAGTGTGTATTAAGCGGAGACCCTTGTAATTAAGCAAGTGGTGGAAAGGCTAAGATCTACTGTCATTATGACGATTGCCATAAAAATCTTCTCAGACAACCAGGCAACGTTTAAATCCATGGAGAACGTATTTCTGAACACAAAAACCGCCCATGACTGTCACAGATCTCTCAACGTAATGACTGAACAGTTCAAAACTCACCTCACTCAAAAAATGAGAGTTTAGAGAGTATATACTGCAGTTGTCAGACCTATAATGCTATATGGTGTTGTGGTCTGGTGGACGGCGTTTCAAAAGTCCAACTACTGCTCATCCAAAGGATGGTTTGTTTATTCATCACAGCTGCACTGAGGACGACACAATCTAATGCACTGAATTTAATGCTACATCTTATGCCTCTGGACATTGTGGCTAGACAAATTGCAGCGACTACTGCCGTGAGGTTAAGGGAGCTTTCTTATTCGTCATGTGGCGGCAATGGACACTGTGTTATCCTTGATACAATATCCGATGTTGCAGGCAATATGGATTACAACCAACCTGAGCCGCTTTTTGATAAAAAGTACTGTACCACTATTCCTGATAGAACCTATTGGAACTACGATATCCCTGGTAACAGAAGTTACACAGACTTTTATACGGATGGTTCCAAACTAAACGACCAGGTGGGCTTTGGCGTGTACCCTAAAGATCTAGAACTGGTAATATAGAAAAAGGTGTACCCTAAAGATCTAGAACTGGTTATATAGAAAAGGTACCCGACCACTGCAGTGTGTATCAAGCGGAGATCCTTGCACTTGGAAGTGGTGGAATAGCAAAGAATAGCTAAGATAATGTCATTACCACGATTGGCATAAATATCTTCACAGACAGCCAGGCAGCCATTGAATACCTGGAGAACGTATTTCTTAACACAAAAACCACCCTCGATCGTAGCAGATCTCTCAACGAGATGGTTGAATAGTTCAAAATTCATCTGTTCTGGGTGGTGGGCCAAAGAGATATTCCAGGGAATTTTAAAGCGTATGAGCTTGCTAGACTAGGAACTTCCCTACACATTCCAGTGATACTGGAATCTGTGGGTATGCCTCTAGTGACATGTAAGCTTAGTTTTCAGGACCAGGCCCGAAGGGCAACGAATGAAAGATGATCAATAAAAAAGGGGCTGTGAGCATTCCGAAACTATGTAGCCTCATCTAGACTTGAAGAGGTCTACTGCTTTGCTGTCATTGGCTAGAACTGACATCTCAGTCATTATGTCCGTCATGACAGGCCACTGTCCAATCGGAAGACATGGTAACGGACTAAAGTTTGCCAGCAACGACTTTTGCAGAAACTATGAGGACATCGAAGAAGAAGAGACTGTAGAACACCTTCTGTGTGTGCGTCCCTCACAAGCAGTCAGAAGAAGTTCCACTTTAGGTTTTCATTTCTTTGAGAACCTGTCTGATTTAGCGAATGTGAACATTCACAAGTTATTGGGCTTTTTAAAGCGATCTGGATGTTTCAATGGGAGGAAGTAGAAGGTATCTTCCTTCTTCTGTTCATGTGGTATCGCAATGGACGAAAACGTCTTGGTGAGTCTGATGGCAGACTGACATTTAAACCTTACCTTATCATGATCCGAATCGATCTATATACTGATATAGCCCCCATAATAACCGATCCCAAATTTGCGTTATTGAACCCCTAGAAGCCTCAATTTTCAACTGATTTGGCTGAAACTTGGCACAAAGACTTCTTAAATCCATATAAGCCGATTTGACTCATTACAAAATAATACAAATACAAACTGGGTTAATAAGGGTTCCTTTTTTGGAGAATCCATGGTAGTGGATACACAAGATTCGTCCCAGCCGAACTTAGCAAGTTTTGTCTTGTTATCCTTCATCCCCATCCAATGTATGTTAGCAGGAACTAGCAGTTAATCGCTGCACATGCATTGTTATTTTACCATGCTCGTAAAATTGACAAACCCTGAACACATTCCCAGTCAGTTAGTCAATATGTCAGTCATTTGGTCCATGCAGTTTGCAAAATTCATTGAATGTCGATTGCTTTGCCACTGGTACATGACCAAATGGTTTGTGTAACTAACTTTATTAACGAAGCAGAAACTGAAAGGACACAAACACAACCACAACCCTAACCATCGTGCAACTAGCTAGCACAAGCAACTTTAGCTGCTGGTGAACTCGAATTCCTGATGATGATGATACGCCCATACATCCGCGGTTGAATTGACGTTGGTATCTTGCAATTTGCATTTTTTTACTGCAACTTTTGCAAAGTGCGTATGCCACTCATTCGCTCCTGGGTGGTCTGCTTCAACAACCAATCAATGGAAACAAATAGAAATTCCCATGTGTCTTTGTCTAGAAATTGGCATATGTAGTCGCAGTTAACAAATTGATTGACTAATAAACTACAGCAGACATGAGGTCTGCAAATTAAAACAAAAAAAAAAAAAAAAAACTAAAAACGAAAGATGTCCAAGAATTGACTAAAATTTGAATTGTTGAGAATTGGGGAGGAACACAAAACACATCCTAAAATCTCATGCCATCGGAAAGTTGCCTCTTCATTGAATTCTTAGGCACCAAAACTAATCTGAGGAAAGCCATTGCCAAGAATATTCCACTTTAAAAAGTGATGGAAATAAATGTGCGTAATGAGGTGAAATACATTAAAATCTATTTTATTTTCGTATTTCAATATATTGCAGATATTATGATGGGAATAAATTTTATGCTGCTTGAATATTAAATCTTTTTGCAATTTCGCTTTAATCTTTAGATGACATCTTTTCATTGTATTTGTAAACTCAAACCAATCTTACGATTTGAGTGATTAAATAGAAAAGGTGTATTCAATTCAACTCTTTGGTTTTCCTTTCCTTATGTTGAAATGCAATGCAACCCTGACCTCTCCCCATAATCCATTTTTGAGAGAAAATCAAGAAAAATACAAAGCTTTTGCACGAACTATTACGTTTATGATTTACTCAAGAAGGCCAGAGATTCCTAACTCTAATTTTATGATGGGCACTAGCAATTCGGCAGGGGTGACCGATCCTATGACCATATTGATACATTTTTAATCGGATCAAAAATATCCCTGGCTTGAGATTTATTACTTAAGTCGGCAGACCAAGCTATACGAGATGTATATTCTAACATAAAAATCAAGCACAAAATGTGCCCTTTATTTGTTCATGATGGCAGCTTTATCTAAATGTGATCAAACTGACTCAAATTGGAGCAATAACAAGTAAAAGCCTGCAAAGTTCGCCCGGCCACAATCTTATATACCCTCCAACATGGAACGCATTTGTCAAGTTCTTTGCCCGATCTCTCTTTATAGGCAAACAAAGGATAACGGATAAAACTTGCCATGCTAAAATTAAAGAAAAACAAGTTCGTCCGGGCCGAACTTTGGATACCCACCACCTAGGGAATATATGTAAACAAACTTTCATCAAAATCCGGTGTAAATTGCATACCTTATGTCCCATAGCAGTTTTATTGAAATATGTTCCGATTTGGACCAAATACTATTGGGTACAAGTCATTGTTCAATTGTGTATAACGAAATATTGGTCTTTATAGAAGCTATTACTAAAAATAAACCGACCAGAACCATATGCGACACGGATGTCGAAAAGCCTAACACAACAAACTGTTCCAAATCTCGGCAAAATCGGACAATAAATGCGCCTTTTATGGCCCCAAAACTTAAAACCGAGAGATCGGTCTATATGCCAGCTATATCCAAATCGGGACCGATCTGGGCCAAATTGACGAAGGATGTCGAAGAGCCTAATGCAACTCACTGTCTCAAATATTCGCAAAATCGGACAATAAATGCGCCTCTTACGGCCCCAAAACCCTAAATCGGAGGATCGGTCTATATGGCAGCTATATCCACATCTGGACCGATCAAGACCAAATTGAAGAAAGACGTCGAAGGGTGTAGGACAACTCACTGTCTCAAATTTCATCGATATCAGAAAAAAAAAGCGAATTTTATGGCTCCAAAACATATACCGAGAGAGAGATCGGTCTATATGGCAGCTATATCCAAATATGGACCGATCTGGGCCAAATTGACGAAAGATGTCCAAGAGCTTAACACAACTCACTGTCCCAAATTTCAGCAAAACCGGATAATAAATGTGCCTTTTATGGGTCTAAGACCCTAAATCGGCAGATCGGTCTAAATCGCAGCTATATCTAAATCTGGAACGATCTGAGCCAAATTAAAAAAATATGTCGAAGAACCAAATTTCAGCAAAATCGGATAATAAATGTGGCTTTTATGGGCCTAAGACCCTAAATCGGCGGATCGGTCTATATGGGGGCTATATCAAGATATAGTCCGATATAGCCCATCTTCGAACTTAACCTGCTTATGGACAAAACAAGTAAGGGCGTGCTAAGTTCGGCCGGTCCGAATCTTTTATACCCTCCACCATTGATTGAATTTGTCGAGTTCTATGCGCGGTGTCTCTTTTTAGACAAAAATAGAATATTGAATAAGAACTGTTATGCTATTGGAGCTATATCAAGTTATAGTCCGATTAGGACCATAAATGAATGCTGCACATAGTAGAAGTCATTGTGGAATATTTCAGTTCATTCGGATAAGAATTGCGCCTAGTAGGGGCTCAAGAAGCAAATTCGGGAGATCGTTTTATATGGGAGCTGTATCAAGCTATAGATCGATTCAGACTATATTAGACACGTATGTTGAAGGTCATGAGAGAAGCCGTTGTACAAAATTTCAGCCAAATCGGATTATAATTGCTCTCTCTAGAGGCTCAAGAAGTCAAGATCGCAGATTGGTTTATACGGCAGCTATATCAGGTTATGTACCGATTTGTGCCATGCATAAATGCAAATTTTGCCCATAAACATACCACTAAGGAATAGGGGAAAAGTTCTCACAAACTTCTTCTCCGGCTGAGTATTAAGCAGTTGATTTTCAGATTGCCGTGCACCTGACCATAGTCCAATGCAAATTTTGCCCATGAACATTCCACTAAGGAATAGGGGCTATTTTCTCACATATCTATGAGTGCAGACCGATTCAAGTTTAAAGCTCAATGATAAGGGGCATCCTTTTTGTAGCCGAGTCCGAACGGGGTGTCACAGTGCGACACCTCTCTGGAGAGAAGTTTTACATGGCATAGTACCCAACAAATGTTGCCAGCATTAGGAGGGAAAAACCACCACTGAAAAATTTTTCTGATGGTCTCGCAAGGATACGAACCCAGGCTTTCAGCGTCATAAGCGGACATGCTAGTCTCTGCGCTACGGTGGCCTCCATATCCGATTTGTGCCATACTTCGCATAATTATTGGAAATCATAACAAAACACTTCATGCAAAATTTAACCCAATCGGATGAGAATTGCGACCTCTTGCGGTTCAAGAACTCAAGATCCAAGATCAGTATATATGACAGCTATACCAGATTATGAACCGATTTAAACCATAAATTGCACAGTTGTTGAAAGTCATAATGAATCACATCATGCAAAATTTCAGCGAAAACGGATAGGATTTGCGCCCTCTAAAGGCTTAAGAAGTCAAGACCCCAGATCGGTTTATATGGCAGCTATATCAGGTTATGGACCGATTGCAACAATACCCAGCATAGTTGTTGGAAGTCATAATAAAACACTTCATGCAAAATTTGAGCTAAATCAGATTAGAACTGCGTCCTCTAGCGGCCCAAGAAGTCAAGATCCCAGATCGGTTTATATGGCAGCTATATCAAAACATGGACCGATATAGCCCATTTACAATCTCAACCGACCTACACTATTAAGAAGTATTTGTTCAAATATCAAGCGGCTAGCTTTACTCCTTCGAAAGTTAGTATGCTTTCGACAGAAAGATGGACGGACATGGCTAGTTCGACTTAAAATGTCTTGACAATCAAGAATATTTCGAGGAGTTACAAACAGAATGACGAAATTAGTATACCCCCATTCTATGGTGGAGGGTATAAAAATGGAAAAAGAAAATCAAAGTTCGCAATTCGGTCCTACTTTCAAAATCCGTTTAGCCGCGAAAGCTGGGCAATGACATAGGAAATGCTCCATCGTTTCAATATCTTCCCCGCATGCCCTACACATGCTATCACTTGCCGCACCGATTTGGCATAAGTGAGCACGTAGGTCGATTTGACTAGTCCTATGTTTGTTCGAAATTGGTTGAGATTTAGATATAGCTCCCATATATATGTTCATCAGATTTTGGGTAATTTGCAATAATGTTGTCATTTGTGAACCGTGGCTATTACAGCTTGAACATAATTACTCAAAATTTGGTACGAATTGTTTAATAACCCATCCTATGTGACTACGAGCTCACACCCGTTATGATACCAAAAAAGGGTAAACCAAGCTTATTAACGGCATTCGTCTGGCCGTCACCACCAAATCGTCTGCCCTTTCATTCGCCCTTACTTCATTATGGCCCGGCACCCAAACGATGCGGGTTGTGACATCCTCAGAGAAGGCGTTAATCGCCTTTTTACATTCCAAGATTGTTCGTGATCTTACCATCCTGGTTGTTATTGCCTCTATGGCCATTTTACTGTCCGTAAAGGCGTCCGGGTCTTCGCCTTCAGAGCCATATTTTGGTCAGGCAGACTAAAACAGATCTCAGTCCCTAGGTTCTCAATGTAGACCTCCAGGCCCACTCTGTGCTCTAGCTTTGATCCATCCGTGTAACATGATCTTCAGATGGCAATTCTAGAGTCCCGTCTGATCAAGGCTGTGCCTCTGGCAGCAGTGACTCCCAATTCGTCTTTGGTTAGAAGACTTTTCAACCATATTAGGTGCGATGGCTTCAAGGGCCGTGCCTTGGCATGTTGTATTTGAATCGTATTTATTGCGAAAACGCCTCTACGATACAACAAATACCACATAAACCACGCTCGTCAGCTCTGTCTATTAGCTGTATTTTCCCAATGCATGTGTTTTCGTGTTATGACAAATTTTTTTTCTGCGACAATTACAATACTCTCATTGTGCTTATTTTTCTTCATTTAATATGCTCTATATTGTTATTATATTGGACTTCTATATTAATGAATTTTGTTGTAATATAAATCGGGATTTTTTTTCGACTTTGAGGTTCAATGCCGAATTTTTTTGATTTATCAGCTTTTAGAAAATATTTATGCCATATCAGTTCAATAAGTCCCCAATCTTGTGTCAAACAATTAAGTTTCGTTAATTATTGGTATTCTGTGCAACCTTCGATAAATTACCTCCGTAAATGAACCTTTCATAAATTGTGAACTTTTTTGCTTATCTAGGATTGTGCATCGGAACCTCTGACTTGGAGCAAAGCAATCATAAAAAATGAACGGAAGAAAAAACTGATAGACTTTTTCATTCTTCAGTTGGCGCCATAGCTCTCAATACCTTCATTTATTTTATCCAACACAGTTTTTGTTAATCTTATCATCTCACTTAACTGTGACATTTCATTCTGCAACTAAATGAACCTGCCGGAAACATATTGTCCAACATTTATTAAACAAAAAAGGTGTCCCAGCATAGCGAACATCCTTAGTCAACTCCATCAGTATCTGTCGGTCCCTTTCTGCGATGTGCCCTGTCGTGTGGCATCTATCAAGATTCAATTGTTAAATTGGAATACACAGTGATGGGAATGATGGGAAAAAAGTTGCAGATAATTGTGTATAATGATGATTGTTGTAGCCAACCCAACCATTATCGTTGACGCCAAAAGGGTAATTGTCGTCAAATTCAGGAGATTACAGTCGCAGAGAGGATAGCAAATGGAACGAGAGGGAAGGTTGCAGAAGATGATGGCAAAAATTCGAAACAAAAGCTACACAAATGAAAATTTGCTACAAGCTTTCAATTGAATTGTGAAATTTCAAGTTAAACTTCAAGCGATTTAGCGTTGACAATAATCACCATTGATATTCTAATGGAAGTCAGTCTATTCGTGAGAGTACAGCAACGTTTTGTGTTTATCATAGTTGGATTTCAGTGTAAGGTTTTTGTAACCACCACTATAGCATCTAAACATTACGCTTGTAACACCTCGAAATGTTGATTTGTGACCCATAAAAAATAAGGGTGATTTTTTAGCTATTTTTTAGTTTTTTCGGCAACACTGGTTTAAAGAGCTCACGCACGTTTCGATTTTTGTTTCACTGTCAAACATCTTCAGTTTGGTTAGTAATTTCACCATGAATCGTCTTACAAACGAACAACGCTTGCAAATTATTCAATCTTATTATAAAAATGCGTACTTTATTAAGAAAGTTAATCGGGCGCTTCTTACATTTCATCGACGAAGCTCACTTTTCTCGTAAATAAGCAGAATTGTCGATTTTGGATTGAAAATCAGCCAAAAGCATTGTAAGGGCTACCATGGCATCACAGTTTGGTGCGGTTCATGGGCTGATGGCATCATTGGACCGTACTGCTTCAAAGATCATGCAAATGGTAATGTAACTATGAATGGAAAGCGCTATCGTGAGATGACTTCCAATTTTTTTTTTTTTTTTTGCTTAAAAATCGAGAATTTGACTTGCATGACATGTGGTTTCAACGAGACGGTGCCACATGCCAAAGGCGAGTTCGGTTAACATTTTATTTCACGTTCGGGACCGATCAATTTGCCGCCTAGATTATGCGATTTAACGCCTCTAGACTATTTCTTGTGGGACTATCTTAAAGCTTATGTCTATTCAGATACTTACTTTGCTTTAATTGGCTATGACAGAATATTTCTTCCACTAGCCGAACGTAGAATAGCGTTCCAAGCGCCTCGATCTTCTGCGCTCATTCTAAAATCTCTGACACCAAGTTTCGAGGTGTCTCCCACAACTTGATCTTTCCATCGGGCTTTTGGTCTTCAAAAGACTTCTTTGCTGGAGCTTCTTCATCCATTCTGACGACATAACCTAGCCAACGCAGCCGTTGTATTTTGATGCGTGTAACTATGCTATCGTCGTCATACAGCTCATACAGCTCGTGGTTCATACGTCGCCTATATTCTCCGTTATCGCAAACTGGTCCATATATTTTACGAAGAATCTTTCTCTCAAATACTCCAAGCACAGCCTCATCTGCTTTCACAAGTACCCATGCTTCAGAACCATATAACAGCACGGGTAGTATCAGTGTCTTGTAAAGTGTAGTCTTCGTCTGTCGAGAGATGGCCTTGTTTCTAAAATGCTTACTTAGTCCAAAGTAGCATCTGTTTGCCAGTATTATTCTTCGCTTTATCTCAAAACTGGTGTCATTCGTTTCGGTTACGGCGGTGCCGAGGTAGATAAAATTACTGACTATCTCAAAGTTGTGGTTCCCAACTTTCCCCATGTTCTTTATCTGCTCGGTTGTACAAGGCTTTTTGGGAGTGGAGACCATCCATTTCGTCTTATCTCCATTTACTGCCAGACCCATTTTCACTGACTCTCTTTCGATTCTTTCAAAGGCGGCAGTTACTACTTCCGGTGACCGACCTATGATATCGATATCGTCGGCATAGGCAAGTAGCATGTGCTCTCTTGTGATTAGTGTGCCATATCTATTCTCCTTTCTTATGTACGGGACATAGTATGCTGAGGTTCCAATCATCGGGATAAGCTGATGCATACGCCTTATCAGCGTGTCGGCTCCGGTCTTAAATAGTTCAGCGAGTAACCCGTCGGCTCCTGCTGCCTTGTTGTTCTTTAGTCGGGTTACTGCTACTTGGACCTCATTCTGACTAGGAGGTAAACATTCTATACCATCATCAGGGATTGGTTCTGCGGTATCCTCTTCGCCGCCAACATCGGACACTAGCAGTTGGGTAAAATGTTCTTTGCATATCCTCAGCATGTTGTCTGTGTCAGTTACCAGATTTCCTTCTTTGTCTCTGCAGGAGGATGTGCCTGCACCAAAGTCATCGGTTTGGTGTTTAATTCTTTGGTAGAATTTCCGGACTTCATTTTGACTCCTGTACATCTCAATTTGCTCGCACTCACGTCTTTCCATTTCCTTTTTCTTTCTGCGGAATAAACGTTTCTCCTCTCTCCTTTTCTTCCGACACCTCTCCTTCATCTGGCGCGTTTCTACTGATTGCAGGGTTGCTCTATATGCCGCATTCTTGGCTTCAGTAGCATCTCAACACTCTTGGCCATACCATGAGTTTTTTGGAGGAGGCTTTCGGTACCCAAGTACGGATTTCGCGGCGTCTTCCATGGAGTGGGCAATAGTTTGCCACTGTGCTATTATATCATCGGAACAAGGAGTGCTATCGTCAAGCAGTTGGGTCAGTCGAGTGGTGTATGCCGCTGCCATTTGTTGTGTCTGCAGCTTTTCAATGTCCAGCTCCAAAAATTTCTTCCTTCCCTATTTTCGTATTAAAATCTCCCATAACGATTTTAATATCATGGGCGGGGCAGCGGTCATATTCTCTCTCTAGGCGCTCGTAGAAAATATCCTTGGTCTGCTCGTCTTTGTCTTCCGTCGGGGCATGGGCACAAATAAAACTGATGTTGAAGAATTTGGCTTTTATGCGGATTGTGGCTAGCCTCTCATCCACCGGAGTAAAGCTGGAGACTAGGTGTTTCAGTCTTCGACTAACCACAAATCCGCAGCCAAATTCATGCCTCGTGTTATGGCAGCTATAGTATAGTTCGTCACCGTTTGGTGTTGTAGTGACGCCATTCCCAGTCCATCGCACTTCCTGTAAGGCGGTTATGTCTGCCTTGTACTTCTCTAATACATCCGCCAGCGCGTATACTGCACCTTCTCTATAAAGAGTGCGGACTTTCCAGGTGCAGATCCGCAAATCATGTTCCTTTTTTCGTTTGCGTGGGTCGTCAACGTTGGGGGGTCCGTTTTTACTATTCCTTTGTTTTTCATAGTAGTTCTATGTTTTCCGGGGGCGGGTTACTGGCCCAGCGCCCCAACCGCATGGGTTTGTGGGATTGCATGTATCCCTCGTTGTGGCGAGCCGCTTGCTCCAAGATCCGACGCTCGCCGCCAGCCGCCCCTAACCTGGGAACAGACGCTGATGTTGGCCATTGGCTATTTGAAGGCGCCAATAACTCGCCTTGTCATCTCGAGTATCATTGGCACTCAGTATTTAGTTAAGAGCCAGTGCCACCTGACTCCTCACTGAGACTCTCCTCTCGAAATCGCTGAATACCCGCGGCCGCATTTGCAGCTACTCCGCATAAAAACGGAGCTTTCCACCATCCGCAACCTGTGGACGCGCCCGGTAGCTTTCAGCTAAGCTTCCTGTGATAACGATGGGCACCACCCAAGTCGGAGCTCAAAGTTCCAGCCTGTGTGGTGCTCGTAGTCATCTTGTATCGGCCGGGGTCTATTCAGATAAGCCCGATTCAATTGACGGATTGGAGTCAACATTGAAGAATTTATTCGTGAGATACTGAAATGTTGGAAGGAGTATGCCAAAATTGGATTAAGCGGATGGACCATTTGAGGCGCAGTCATTGTCAATATTTGCATGAAATGATATTCAAACAGTAAATTATATGGACTGAACTTTCGATTCAAATAAATTTCATTTCATGCATTTTTTTAAATTTTATGTTTTTTATACCAACCACCGAAGGATGGGGGTATATTCATTTTGTCATTCCATTTGCAACACATCGAAATATCCATTTCCGACCCTATAAAGTAATCTAAGACGATCTAGACATGTCCGTCCGTCTGTCTGTTGAAATCACGCTACAGTCTTCAAAAATAGATATATTGACCTGAAACTTTGCACAGATTCTTTTTTTTCCATAAGCAGGTTAAGTTCGAAGATGGGCTATATCGGACTATATCTTGATATAGCCCCCATATAGACCAATCCGCCGATTTAGGGTCTTAGGCCCATAAAATCCACATTTATTATCCGATCTTGCTGAAATTTGGGACAGTGAGTTATGTTAGGCTCAATTTGGCTCAGATCGGTTCAGATTTCGATATAGCTGCCATATAGACCGATCCTCCGATTTAGTGTCTTAGGCCCATAAAAGCTACATATATTATCCGATTTTGCTGAAATTTGGGACTTTGAGTTGTGATAATCCCTTCGACATCCTTCGTCAATTTGGCCTAGATCAGTTCAGATTTGGATATAGCTGTCATATAGACCGATCCCCTGATTTAGGGTTTTAGGCCCATAAAAGCCACATTTTTTACCCGATTTTGACAGTGAGTAGAGTTAGGCCCTTTGACATCCTTTGTCAATTTGATCCAGATCGGTCCAGATTTGGATATAGCTGTCATATAGACAGATCTCTCGATAAAAGTCTTCAAAAATGGAGATATTGAGCTGAAACTTTGCACAGATTATTTTTTTGTCCATAAGCAGGTTGAGTTCGAAGATGGGCTATATCGGATTATATCTTGATATAGCCCCCATATAGACCGATCCTCCTATTTAGGGTCTTAGCCCCATAAAAGCCACATATATTATCCGATTTTGCTGAAATTTGGGACTGTGAGTTGTGTTAAGCCCCTCGACATCCTTCGTCAATTTGGCCCAGATCGGTCCAGATTTGGATATAGCTGCCACATGGACCGATCCTCCGATTTAGGGTCCTAGGTCCATAAAAGCCACATTTATTATCCGATTTTGCTGAAATTTGGGACAGTGAGTTGTGATAAGCCCTTCGATATTCTTCGTCAATTTGGCCCAGATCAGTTCAGATTTGGATATAGCTGTCATATAGACCGAAACCTGATTTAGGGTTTAGGCCCATAAAAGCCACATTTATTAACCGATTTTGACAGTGAGTAGAGTTAGGCCCTTCGACATCCCTTGTCAATTTGATCCAGATCGGTCCAGATTTGGATATAGCTGCCATATAGACCGTTCTCTCGATTAAAGGTTTCGGGCCCATAAAAGGCGCATGTATTGTCCGATGTGGCCGAAATTGGGGACAGTGGGTTAAATTAAGCCCTCGACATACTTTTGCAATATGGCACAGATCGGTTCAGATTTGGATATAGCTGCCATATAGCCCGATCTCTCGATCTAATGTTTTGTGGTCACAAAAGGCGCGTTTATTGTCCGATGACGGCGAAATTTGGGACGGTGAGTTGTGTTAGGGCCCTTCGATATCCTTTTAAATTCGACCCAGATCCGTCCAGATCTGCCATATAGACCGATATCTCGATTTATAGTCTTGGTCCCATAAAGTCGCATTTATAATCCGATTTCACTTAAATTTTACACAGTGGCTTATGTTAAGCATTTCGACATCCGTTTAGTACATGGTTCAAATCGGTTTAATTTTAGATATAGCTACTTAAAAGACCAATATTTTGTTATACGCAATTGAAAAATGACTTGTACTTATAAGTATTTGGTCCAAATCGGAACATATTTCGATATAGCTGCTATGGGGCAAAAGGTATGCATTTTTCACCTGATTTTGACGCAAGGTGTTTTACATATATACCCGAGGTGGTGGGTATCCAAAGTTCGGCCCGGCCGAACTTAACGCCTTTTTACTTGTTTTTTTTTTTTTTGAAAACTTTCCTATAGCTGTTTAAAATCACCCTTTATCTTTGTCATTCCGCCATTTCCTTAAATACAATGATCTCCGCTTAATACACACTGCAGTGATCAGGTAACTTTTTCGATATGACCTGTCCTAGATCTTTAAAGTACACCCCAAAGCCCACCTTGTCGTTTAGTTTTTAACCACCCGTAACTTCTATTTCCAGGGATATCATAGTTCCAATCGGTTCTATCAGAAATATTGGTACAGCACTTTTTATCCAATAGCGACCCAGGCAGCATGTAATCCACACTTGCTGGAACACAGTGTATGCAGCCGGCAAATGACCAAAGAGAAAGCCTTGCGGCAGTGGTCTCAGCAATTTCTCTAGCCACAATGCCCAGAGGCATTAGATGTAGAATTAAAATCAGTGCATCAGATGGTATCATCCTCAATGCGGTTGTGATGCACAAACAAGTCATCAAAAGGTTAAGTACTGAGCAATAGGTGGATTTTTGAAGCGCTGTCCACCAGACCACAACACCATATAGCATAATTGGTCTGACAATTGCAGTATTTAATTAGTGCATGGCGCGCGGTCTAAACCACTTTTTTAAAAAGACTCTCTTGCAGGTGTATAGGGCAAGAGCAGCCTTTCCAAAATGTTGGATTTGAAGTTAAATATCCTGTCCAGCAAAACACCCACGTATTTTGCGCTTTCATCAAATGGAACATTTTTGCCTCCCAAGGAGACAGGTGCCTCTGTGGCTATTTTGTATCTTCTGTTGAAAAGAACTACTTCTACCTTGCAAGGATTTACGCCTTGAATACTTTCGGTGGCCCATTTCGCTATTGCAGGTATACCTCCCTGAATTATATGTCTTGTAGTGCTGGGAACTTCCCCCTAGGTTAGGTTCGGTTAGGTTTAAGTGGTAGTCTGCCATCAGACTCACATACACGTTTTCGTCAATTGTGATACCACAGGATCAGAAGAAGGAAGATGCCTTCTAGTTCCTACCGTTGAACCATCCAGATCGCTATAAAAATCTCAATAACTTGCGAATGTTCACATCCGCTAAATCAGACAGGTTCTCAAAGAAATGAAAACCTAAAGTGGAACTCCTTTCCAGTAACCCTGGAATGTGTAGGGTAGTTCCTAGTCTCGCAAGCTCATCCGTTTTACAATTCCCTGGGATACCTCTGTGGCCCGGTACCCATAACTGATGAATTTTGAACTGTTCAGCCATCTCGTTGAGAGATCTGCGACAGTCGAGGGCGGTTTTTGTGTTCAGAAATACGTTCTCCATGGATTTAATGGCTGCCTGGCTGTCTGAGAAGATTTTTTTTGCCAATCGTCATAGTGACAATATATCTTAGCCTTTCCACCACTTGCTTAATTGCAAGGATCTCCGCTTGATACACACTGCAGTACTCGGGTAACCTTTTCGGTATGACCAGTTCTAGATCTTTAGAGTACACTCCAAATCCCACCTTGTCGTTTAGGTTGGAACCATCCGTATAGAAGTCTATGTAACTTCTGTTAACAGGGATATCTTTCCCCTAACCGCAATAACCATGTCGTCAGCATACCCCATCACTTTTACATCACTTTATTCCATTGCTATTGGCTATATTTCAAAAGAGAGGAGACAATACACATCTTTGAGATGTTCCTCTGCTGACCCATTTTTTAGATCCACATCAACCTGACGTAATACATGTTTTAGTAAGAAAGTTATTAATTACTTTCTTATGGAAGAGTTGATGCCTAGAAACTCCAGCTCCTTCATGATTGACGTCGGTTTGACATTACTGAAAGCACCTTAAATGTATATACCATTGTATATTCGTTGACAGCGAGAGAACCCTCAATGTAGCCGACTAGGTCGTGAAGGTCTGTTTCAGTGGACTTGCCTTTACTATATGCATGCTGTTGCCGAGACACGTGATCCCCAGGGATCATTGCCCTAAGATATGTTTCTATCAACCTCTCATGAGTCTTCAGTATAAAGGATGACAGACTAATAGGACGAAAATCTTTCGCCTTCGTGTGGTTAGGTTTGCCTGCTTTCGGAATTAAAATTACCTTTGTGTCGATCAATCCCGCAGGTATATATGTTATGCTGATGCAAGCAGAGTATATCTCCCTAATCCAAGGAACCAGTCTGTCAGACACAGCTTGTAATTCAACCAGTGATACATCATCAGGGCCCGGCGACTTAAAGGAGTCGAAACTTCTTATCGCCCAAAGGATTTTCGGCTCAGACACAATTTCCCCAATAGCCTCCGACGAATGCACACCAGTGGCAACCTCTTCTGGCGCCAAGTTGTTCGTTGAAGAATTTCGCAGGAAATTTGTATCAACGAGTAGTTCTTCCAACATTGTGACATCTGACTTCTGAATATACTCCACAGTAATAGGTCTCTAGGACAGAATCTTCATTAGCGTAGAGGCCTCAGATGTATACTCCATGTTGCTGCAGAATTCCACCCAGGCTTTGTTCGGAGGGAAGACAACTGGCAAAAAAATGGTTGTGTACCACTCAGAATTGATTATTCTGCGTTGAAGTAGTGGTACTATTGCGACATATTCAATTTTTCCGAAAAACAGGCGATCATTTGATTGGAAGTTCTTCGTGCGCGAGCAACTTTTGTTGGATTTGGCTCATCTTAAACACCCAAATAGTCGACTGCTGTTTAGTTTGGGGCTCATACGCGTAAATCCAAGATAGAACTGTCAGTTGACAGATTGCTAAACTAGGGTTGCATAATCCCGAAATATAAAAGGCAACCTTACTATGGATATGGTAATGGAGTTGTTATAAAAGAGGATGGTTAATATATCCATGGTGGTGGGTATCTAAAGACGTTTCTACTTGTTTCCAATATCAATCAAATTTGAAGATGATCGGATGAAAATTGCGATCTGTACTTGGTACACAAATTAATATGGACATACAGTCAGACGGATGGAGAGACAGATGGACATAGCCAATTCGAATCAGAAAGCGATTCTGAGCCGATCAGTATATCGATCGACTATCATTAGGGCTTACTCTCTTCCTTTTGGGTATTACAATGCATTAAGTTATAATACGCTGTACCACAGTAGTGGTGTAAGTATAGAAATAAAATTACACCTATTGAAGAAAAACAAGCAAAAGGCACTAAGTTCGGCCGCGCCAAACATTGGATACCCACCACCTCGGATATATATATTAAAAACTTTTCGTCATAATACAGTGAAAAATGCATCATATATGATCCAATAGCAGCTATATCTAAACATATTCCGATCTCCACCATTTTCAAGGAGGCTATATAAGGGTCTAACACAACTCATTGAACCGCATTCATCGGTTTAATAATGTACTTTTTATGGGCCTTAGAACTCAAATCGGGAGATCGGTATATATATATGACAATTATTGGGTTGCCCAAAAAGTAATTGCGGATTTTTCATACAGTCGGCGTTGACAAATTTTTTCACAGCTTGTGACTCTGTAATTGCATTCTTTCTTCTGTCAGTTATCAGCTGTTACCTTTAGCTTGCTTTAGAAAAAATGTAAAAAAAGTATATTTGATTAAAGTTTATTCTAAGTTTTATTAAAAATGCATTTACTTTCTTTTAAAAAATCCGCAATTACTTTTTGGGCAACCCAATATATCCAAATATATGCCGATTTAAACCATTGAGAACACTAATATCAAGGAGCACAACAGAGCCTACTGTGTGAAATTTCAGCGAAATCGTGTAACAAACGTACTATTATTGTCCCAAGAGCTTAATCGGGAGATAGGTACATATGGCGTCTATATCCAAATATAGCCCGATCTTGACCATACTCAGTACGAATGTCGAGGGTCCGAACGCAACTCATTGAGCCTAATTTCAGCAAAATCGGTTAATAAATTCACCTTTTATGGGTCCCGGCACGAGATAGCTGTGTGCCCCACATAAGCTGGAACCCCTTGAGGTTAAATCTGTGTGGTGTTTTTTGCTGTCACGAGAAGCTTAGCTGCGAGCTACCGGGCTCGTTCACAGGTTGTGGGTAGTGGAATGCTCCATACGGAATAGTTGCAACGGCAGTTGCGGACAATCAGCGGTATCGAGCGAAGAGTCTTAGTGATAGGTCGGATGGCACCGGCTCTTGCACAAATACTGAGTGGCAATGATGCTCGATATGACAAGGTGAGTTATTGGCGCCTTTAAATAACCAATGGCCACTCTGCTCCCCCGGCAATCAGTCCTTTGGACCGGAACGATTTTGCTCACCTGCAGGAGCTTGACGAGGATCGCCACCGCCACATGAAAATGTGGTTACAACAACAACAAAAATCTTCTATGGGTCTAAAAGCTTATATCGGGATATCGGTCTATATGGCAGCTATATCCAAATCTGGACCTATCTGGGCCAAATTGAACAAGGATGTTGAAGGGCCTAACACAACTCAATGTCCCAAATTTCGGCGCCATCGGACAATAAATGCGAATTTTATGAGCCCAAAATCCTAAATCGGAAGATCGGTCTATATGGCAGCTATATCTAAATCTGGACCGATCAGAACCATAGTGCAAAAAGATGTCGAAAAGCCTAACACAACCCACTGTCCCAAATTTCGGCGACTTAAATCGAGAGATCGGTCTATACGGCAGCTATATCCAAATCTGGATGGAACTGAAGAAGGATGTCGAAGGGCCTAACACAACTTACTTTCGCAAAGTCGGACAATAAACGCCCTTTTTATGGGCTTAAGACCTTAAATCGAGAGATCGATGTAAATGGCAGCTATATCCAAGTCTGGACCTATCAAAGCCAAATTGAAGTAGGATGTTGAATGGCCTAACAACCCAAATTTCACCAAAATCGGATAATAAATTTGGATTTTATGGGCCTTAGACCTTAAATCGGCGGATTGGTCTATATGGGGGCTATATCAAGATATAGTCCGTAAAGCCCATCATCGAACATAACCTGCCGATGGACAAAAAAAGAATCTGTGCAAAGTTTCAACTCAATATCTTTTTTTAACTGTAGCGTGATTTCAACAGACAGACGGACGGACATGGCTAGATCGTCTTAGATTTTTACGACGACCAAGAATTTATATCCTTTATAGGGTCGGAAATGGATATTTCGATGTGATGCAAACTGAATAACAAAACCAGTAAGGAAGGGCAAAAGTCGGGCGGTGCCGATTGTATAATACCCTACACCTACCCTATAAGTACAATGTGGGAGCTTTATCCAATTCTGAACCAATTTTGATGGACCTCGACGAATGTTTACAGATGGGTTATTAAACAACCCGTGTCAAATTTAGAGCAAATATGTTCAAACTGTAATAACTAAGGTTAACAAATGAGCACTTTATTGCAATATTTCCCAAAATCGGACGAATATATATATGGAAGCTATATCTAAATCTGAACCGATTTGGGGCAAACTTCTCAGATATTGTGGTAGTTGATGAGGAAAGCATTGTACAAAGTTTTGTCAAGACTGGTCAATATATCCGCTTGCAGTGGCTCTTGAAGTGAAAATCGAGCGATTTACATACATGGCAGCTATATCTAAATCTGAACCGATTTCTATGAAATTCGCCAGTAATATCGAGAGTCAAGAGAAAATCCTTTGTACCAAATTTGATGATTCGGTTTGATTCGGCAAAGGATAATTTTTCGTGCTAAATTTCAAGAGAATCGGTTAACAAATAACCATTTTATTGCATTATTACTGCAAATCTGAACCGATTTCGAAGAAACTACAGATATTGTGGGAGTTTATATATATATACATAAGAGCTATATCTAAATCTCTACCGATTTCCATGAAATTTACCAGTAATGTCGAAGGCCATAAAGAAGTTCTTCTTCCCAAATTTCCAGAAAATCGGTTATCAAATGAACATTTCATTGCATTATTACTGCAAATCGGAATAACATCTATATGGGAGCTATATCTAAATCTGAATCGATTTTTAAAATTTCAATAAGCTTCCTCTCTAGACCGAAAAACATGCCTGTGCCAAATTTTAAGACGATCGGATGGAAACTGCGACCTGTACTTTGTACTCAAATTAACATGGACAGACGGACAGACCTAAATCTAATCAGAAAGCGATCCTGACCCTCTTCCCTTAAGGTGTCACAAACTAATTCACTAAATTATAATACCCTGTACCACAGTAGTGGTGTAGGGTATAACAAACAAATTTACTAAGTTATAATACTTTGTACCAGAATAGTGGTGTAGGGTATAAAAAGAAAAATCTAGTAAACCCAATAACTGATAAACCCTTGGAGACATTCCAGACTTTTCCGCATGTCTTTTTGTAAGATTTGACGAGCTCAATTAGCTCCTGAACCCATGGGTAATCCTCTGATCCCAGTAGGGTCTCTAAATTTTGCATAATTTTAAGAAAACACGGCAACATTGACTACATTAAGCTTCATGTACATATCTTTATCCCATCAATAGAACAGAACTATTTCTAAGATTTTTCAAATTGGCAACACTGAGCGGCATCACCCACTTTTGACTTTACTTGTTTGAATATTGACTTATTTCACCTTACCTGCGAAAATCACTTTGCAGCTCCAATAATGGTCATTTATGTATACTTTAACTCTAAATAAATGGTAACCTCTATATAAATGCAGCCCCAGTAATCTTCTTCAACAATGTGAACTTTCCTGTTCCTCAGCATATCTCCTATTGTCGCAGTAAATCCTAGGAGCAGTTAATGCAAAACAACAATACTATCTTAAACCACATCTGACGCAGCAAGATATCGATATTGTTGCTCCTGTGGCGTTGATTTTTGTGGCACCAAAGTAATCATGTCAGCACCCATAACCTAGGTAAATTTAATTCGAATTTTTTCAATTCGCTTACCACATATCTCGTGCTGCTTAGCCCCCACCAATTGATTTAATACCCATCACGGACAAAAGTGGTTCATACTCTATCTCTCTCTCACTCTCCGAAACACCCAGTCCCCTCCAAAGCTGGGAAACATTCAAAATCATATCTCTAGCGCAGCGGGGGTAGAGCACAAAGACGCTGGGTTTGATTGTTATGTGGGAGATTGATGCCACAGCCTGTGTAGAACCGTATTCCCTGCAAATATTTGCACACTTGCTCAATTTCAAAATGATTTATTCGTCATTGAGCTGTAATAGAAATTGTTTGATTTTCATCACATCACACTTTCGCAACCAATCGCTTTAGATGCTAGAGAATACTCAGCCCATCTAAACAGCGACATTACAAATGGATAGAGGCAAAAGGAAAATACACGTGTATCGACGTTTTGAAAGTTGTTATCGAAAAGTAACCTAACAAGAGGGAAGAAGTTCCCCCCTTGTGGATCAACAACTCTACAAAGAGCCCCTTTTTATACCCACCACCGAAGGATGGGGGTATATTCATTTTGTCATTCCGTTTGCAACACATCGAAATATCCATTTCCGACCCTATAAAGTATTTATATTCCCGATCAGCGTAAAAATCTAAAACGACCTAGATATGTCCGTCCGTCAGTCAGTTGAAATCATTGAAATCATGATATTGAGCAGAAACTTTGCACAGATTCTCTTTTTGTCTATAAGCAGGTTAAGTTCGAAGATGGGCTACATCGGACTATATCTTGATATAGCCCCCATATAGACCACATTTATTATCCGATTTTGCTGAAACTTGAGACAGTGAGTTATGTTAGGCCCTTTAACATCCTTCGTCAATTTGGCTCAGATCGGTCCAGATTTGGATATAGCTGTCATATAGATCGATTCTCCGATTTAGGGTCTTAGGCCCATAAAAGCCACATTTCTTAGCCAATTTTGCTGAACATGAGTTGTGTTAGGCCCTTCGACATCCTTCGTTAATATGGCCCAGGTCGGTACAGATTTAGATTTAGCTGCCATATAGACCGATCTCTCGGTTTTAGGTTTTGGGGCCATAAAAGCCACATTTCTTAGCCGATTTTGCTGAACATGAGTTGTGTTAGGCCCTTCGACATCCTTCGTTAATTTGGCCCAGGTCGGTACAGATTTGGATTTAGCTGCCATATAGACCGATCTCTCGGTTTTAGGTTTTGGGGCCATAAAAGCCACATTTCTTAGCCGATTTTGCTGAACATGAGTTGTGTTACGGTACAGATTTGGATTAAGCTGCCATATAGACCGATCTCTCGGTTTTAGGTTTTGGGACCATAAAAGCCACATTTCTTAGCCGATTTTGCTGAAAATGAGTTGCCTTAGGCCCTTCGACATCCTTCGTCAATTTGGCCCAGATCGGTCCAGATTTGAATATAGCTGCCATGTAGATTGATCTCTGGATTTAAGGTTTTGGGCCCATAAACGGCGCATTTTTTGTGCGATTTCGCCGAAATTTGGGACAGTGCTTTGTGTTAGGCTCTGCGACATTTTTCTGCAACTTGGTCCAAATGGGTCCAAATTTGGATATAGCTGCCATAGCCATTTGTAATCCTATTTCACTGAAATATGACACAGTGACTTATATTAGGATTTTCAAAATCCGTGTCGTATATATTTCTGATCGGTTTATTTTTAGATGTAGCTACCAAAAAGACCAATATTTTGTTATAGGTAACTAGCTGACCCGGGCCCGCTCCGCTGCGCCTTCTTTAACTTTATATGGAACAAAATTTTCCTTGGAATATTTATTTTCGACAATTAAAGAGCTTTTAGTGAAATACCATGCTACGAAAATAGCATATCGCTTGACTAACAGTTTAACAATATAAGTGCCTTTATCTGAATTCCATATGATCTTTATTGGTCTACGAATTTAAGTTTGGATGTATATATTTGTAAAAGTCAGCAAATATGTCCAGTTTGGGCTATTGGCCCTAAATCTATAAATATTTAGTTCCACTCTCTTTACGACCCAAATTGTTTTGGTGAGCAAATACGTCATATTTGAGTCATATTAGTTCCACTCTCTTTACGACCCAAATTGTTTTGGTGAGCAAATACGTCATATTTGAGGGTTGTTATGGTGGTGGGACGTCCCCTAGACAGTTGGTCCTAATGTTGATATCAGATACGTGGTCTACTCCCACATACCTTTAATTTGAGCCCCATATTTCCATATTCGGCAAACATGACCGGCTTGGGGGGTGTTTTGGGGAATGGGCGGCAACTCAGTGAGTTGGCCTTGGAAATATATATCGGATTCGTGTTCCACTCTAAAAACACTCTTATTTGAGCCTCATATTGCGAAAGTCAGCAAAAACTTTCTGTTTGGGTGGTGTTGTGGGTGTGGGATTGTCCCATAGACACTTTTCAAAAATATTGATATCCCAAGACCTTTCATTTGAGCCCCATATGGCTATGGTCGTAAATTTGTCCCCTTTGGGGATGTTTTTTTGGGATAGGCGGCCCCCAAACACTTAGTCCCATATTTGGATATCAGATTCGTATTTTACACTCAAATAACTTTTATTTAAGCCCCATATTCCCATGGCCAGTAAATAAGTCCTGTTTTGGGGGTGTTTTAGGGAAGGGGTGGACCCCCAGAAACGTGGTCCCACATTTGGATATTATATTCGTATTCTACTTGCAAATACCTTTCAATTGAATCTGATATTGCCATGATCGGTGTCCGATTTAGGGGTGTTTCGGGGGTTGGTGGTGTTGTGGGGGTGGGTGGTGTTGTGGGGTTGGGGTGGCCCCATAAACACTTTTCCCGAATAATGATATCAGATTTGTACTTTACTCCCAACGACCTTTCCTTTGAACCCCATGTGGCTATGGTCGTAAATGTGTCCCCTTTGAGGGGGGTTTTTGGGGAGAGGGGCCCCCAAACACTTGATCTCATATTTGGATAACTGATTCGAATTCTACACTCAAATACCTTTTATTTAAGCCCCATATTCCCATGGTCAGTAAATAAGTCCTGTTTGGGGGGTGTTTTGGGGAAGGGGTGGATCCCCAGAAACGTGGTCCCACATTTGGATATCAGATTCGTATTCTACTCGCAAACACCTTTCATTTGAGTCCCATATTGCCATGGTCGGTAAATATGTCTGATTTAGGGGTGTTTTTGGGGGTTGGGGTGGACCCCCTAGCACTTGGTCCGACAGTTGGATATCAGATACGTTTTCGTATCCTAAATACCTTTCATTAGAGTCCCATATTGTCGTGATTGTTCTAAATATATGTTTGGTGGGTTTTAGGGTGGGGCAGCCCCCCTAGGTAACCCACCCGAAATTTGTATACCAAATTTTTATTTTTAAAATTTCACTTAAATCGCACCACACAAACTTAAATTGATTTTTATATGTAAGATTTCGCTGAAATTTGGAACAGTGCGCTGATTAAAGCCTTCCAACATCCGACCCAAATATGGTTCAGTTCGGACTATATTTAGATATAGCTGCCATATGGACCGATCTGCCGATTAAGGTTCTGAAGCCCATAAAAGCTCTATTTATTACCCGATTTCGTTGAAATTTGAAACAGTTGGTAGTTTTAGGTCTCCCGACGTCCGTCCCAAATATGGTTTGTATCGGACAATATTAAAATAAAGCTTCCATACAGAACGATCTGACGAATAAGGGTCTGAAGCCTATAAATGCATTTTTATCTGATTTCGCTGAAATTTGAAAGAGTGAGTAGTTTTAAGTCATCCGACCCAATAAGGTAACGATCCGATTGTACTTATATATAGCTGACATGCAGGTAAAGGGTCTGAAGCTCATAAAAACTTTATTTTTTACATGATTTTGTTGAAATTTGAAATACAAAATTCAACAGTGACTAATATTTATTAGACCACTCAATGTCCATGCCGAATTTGGGTGCAAAAATTATCCAATTTTCACCAGATTGTGGCGAAAGGGGGTTTACATATACACCCGAGGTGGTGGGTATTGAAAGTTCGGCCCGGCCGAACTTAATGCCTTTTTAATTGTATATAGCTCAAAAAATGTTCTCAATATTCTTAGGAGTATGATTTCAGGAAACCTTTATAGAGTCTTGCTGCATTTGATGGTTTCTATATTAAAAAAAAAACAAATTAATGGCGATAAGCCTACTACTCTTGAACACGGGTATTTAGTCATTAAAATCCCTTTTCATTTGTAAATGGTCATAAAATATTATGAAAATTGTTTTTTTTTTTGTTTTTTTTTTTTTTTGTTATAAAAATATATTAGCTTAGGAAAAAATTTGTTTCTAAATGTATTTTTTTTTAATTCTGTAAAAAAATATGCTCTGAGTTGACTCCTGAGTCTGAGTCGGCGTCGAGCAATCTTCCCAGAATCGGATTCGAGTTAAAATTGCTCGACTCCGCAGTCCTGGTGCCAACCAGTGGCCCTGGTTGTCAACGGATACATGACCGAGTATGTAGAATGTCATTGCGTTTCCCGTAGAAAGCATCGCATCTTATCCACGTCCCTAAGAAGACCACCCAGAGGCACATAAGCCAGATCGGGGAAAAACCGCCTCCTCATGGGCGAAAAGAACCCTCTCGTCTGTGCCCCTATAGACCCGGACATAAGCAGAGTAAATGCTGGATCGTTAACTCTCCTCCTTATCACTACAGCTTTCGCAGTTATTATTATCTCAAACGGCAAATGGCCCAGGAGGAGAAGAAGGAGCTTTTGGGCTCGTCAGAGTATCCTGACAGTTCGGCATTTATTCAACAGACTCATACCTCCACCTCCACCGCACAGACCGCCTACTCTACTTTGTTCAGCACTTCCACATTTGGCGCATGCGCAAGTTCGGCAAGTAGACGTTTCTGGCAAACTCGTCTTCTCGCCTTCTTTTTTCTCGGTATACCATCGTGCTTGGGAACACATGTCAGCGCTATGTGTCGAGCCCCGAATCTAGTTGGAGAGTCCAAACACTGCTCCCCGCACTTGCACCTCACTGTCCACGAAATTAGGGCATTGGAGGCCGCTATACTGTCTGCATAGATCCTGAGTTTCGAAAAAGGTAAATCCCTTTCCAGAATTTCTCTCGCAGCTATAATTATTGCACGGACCTCCACTGAGAGAGCGTATACTCGTCCTGCAGTCTCACCTGCAGTCTTATTCCTGTGACCCAGTTTTTATAACCTCCACCATAGGATGGGGGTATACTAATTTCGTCACTCTGTTTGTAACTCCTCGCAATATTCGTCTAAGACCTCATAAAGAATATATGGTTCTATCGATCTAGCCATGTCCGTCCGTCTGTCTGTCTGTCGAAAGCACGCTAAATTTCGAAGGAGTAAAGGTTGCGCTTGAAATTTTGCACTAATACTTCTTATAAGTGTAGGTCGGTTCGGATTGTAAATGGGCTACATCGGTTGACGTTTTGATAAAGCTGCCATATAAACCGATCTGGGATTTTGACTTCTTGAGCCGTTAGAGGGCACAATTCTTATCCGATTTGGCTGAAACTTGGCATGAGGTGTTTTATTATGACTAACAACAACTGTGCTCAGTACAGTTGAAATTGGTTCATAGCCTGACATAGCTGTCATATAAACGTATCTGGAGTCTTGACTTCTTGAGCGTCTAGACTGCGCAATTCGTATCCGATTTGGCCGTAATTTTGCAAGTGGTGTTTTGTTATGACTTCCGACAACTATGTTAAGAATAGTTTAAATCGGTTCATAACCAGATATAGGTGCCATATAAACCGATCTGGGTTCTTGACTTCTTGAGCCACTAGAGGGCGCTATTATAATCCGACTTGGCTACAATTTTGCATGAGGTGTTTTGTTATGACTTTCAACTGATGTGCTAAGTATGGTTCAAATCGATCCATATCCTGGTAAAGTTGCCGTATAAACCAATCTGGTGTCTTGACTTCTTGACCCTCTGCAAGGAGCAATTCCTATCCAAATTGGCTGAAATGACGTTTTTTGTTAAGACTTTCATGACGTTTTTTGTTAAGACTTTCAACAACTGTGCTAAGAATGATTGGAATTGGTCCATAACCTGATATAGCTGTCATATAAACCGATCTTGAGTCTTGACTTCATGAGCCTCTAGAAGACGCAATTCTTATCCAATTGGAATGAAATTTTACACGACGAGTTTCGTTATGACTTCTAACAACTGTGCTAAGTATAGTTCAAATCGGTCGATAACCTAATATAGCTATCATATAATTCGATCTGGGAACTTGACTTCTTGAGCTTCTAGAGGGCGCAATTCCTATTCGATTTGGCTGAAATTTTGCATGACGTATTTCATTATGACTTTCAACAACTTTATCAAACAAGGTTCAAATCGGTCCATAACCTGATATAGCTGCCATATAAACCGATCTGGGATCTTGAGTTCTTGAGCCTCTAGAGGTCGCAATTATTATCCGATTTTCCTGAAATTTTGTACGACGAATGCTCTCATGACCATCAACATATGTGTTTTTTATGGTCTGAATCAGTCTATAGCCTGATGCAGCTCCCATATAAATCGATCTCTCTATTTTACTTCTTTAACCACTTTTCCCTTTCAGGCTTCCTGGAAAGTACGTCTCCATCAGAAGAACCATCATCTCCAGGTTGCTCTCGTCCTCCCTCTTCAGAGAACTCAACGAAGTGGGATCCTACGAGAGTACTTTTCCCAACCTAGGTGCCTAACTATTGCCCTCCAAATCTCCAAAATTTCGATCTCCTTGTCTACTTCTGAAACATGCTCCACAATATTCGTCCCAGATCTCTGTTGGGTTGGGACTGGGACGATAGCCTCTATCACATAGCCTCTTACATACCTCCTGAGTACCTTTTACTCCGATGTCCACCATGAGTAGCTCGCCCTACGCGCAACTGCACGTTCTGGACATACCTTCCAAAAGGCCTCGTTCAGGCACTCCGTTACAAGTCGCACTGTGGACTCCTGTTCCCATAGGTCAGATATAGGACCAAGCATCTGCAAATATGTCCCGAACCTAACCTCGGATTTCTATACGGCATCCACCTTCCTCGCTCTCTCGTCCTTAATCTGAAAACTTATGTTTTAGTAGTCCGAAAAAGAGCACTGGGTGGAGACATATCAGTTTGGGACTTTAAACGAGTCACTGCTTATCATGAGCGTTAGATGTATAACCTGTTCCCTGAGCCTGTTTTAAAAAATTGGAGTATTTCGTGGACAAAAAGTGACTCATCTCTTTTGTTCGTATTGATGCTGCCCCATAGACCGTGTAGTGGGTTGGCATTGCCTCTTACTCCAAGCATAAGGCCCGAACCAAATCTGACGGGGAGTTGACTTCATCATATATTGGGTTGCCCAAAAAGTAATTGCGGATTTTTTAAAAGAAAGTAAATGCATTTTTAATAAAACTTAGAATGAACTTTAATTAAATATACTTTTTTACACTTTTTTTCTAAAGCAAGCTAAAAGTAACAGCTGATAACTGGCAGAAGAAAAAATGCAATTACAGAGTCACAAGCTGTGAAAAAAATTTGTCAACGCCGACTATATGAAAAATCCGCAATTACTTTTTGGGCAACCCAATAGTTTTAACATGGAAGCTGTGGCCAGTAATGATTTGTTCGGCCTTTCCAGGGCTACTCATAATTTAATCATTATTGCTGTAACGAGTAATCAGAGTTAGGTTTAAACCCTACTGGCTAATTTTATCTTTTCCAGGGGGAGATATGAGTGTAACATTACGAGATCTTAGTTCATGAAGCCTGTTAACTCGCAACATCCATTCATGTATCACGGCCTTATCAGTCCCATCTTTTCCCATAATTCTAAGCAGCTCGGCGGTGCTGCCTCTGTGTGGTGCAGGTTGAACTGCAGGCAGTTCTTGGTCCTCAACTTCTAGGGTAGCGTCGTTGTCATCGGTCGCTAGGACCATTCTTACCTTGCGAGTGCGTATCTCTCTTTAAGAGTGCCGATGATTCTGAACCGACCCTGATCCAGAGATCTATGGCATTTCATTTATTCCGCGCACGCCCCTCACAATCGCCCAATCCTCCAATGAAAAAAGTTTATTTTGCACCTTCAGCAGATGGAGTTTGAGTTCATATTCCAGCACAGGAGGCGGTATCCAAACTCGCAACGTTGTCGGGGCCGAATTAACTCCTCGGTTTCATAAAAATCGTATGTTTTAAATATTTTCAACAAAATTTCGTTACGATGTAATGGAAGTTCTTGATTATTGCGATTTTTCGCCTTTTTGATAGCCATCACTTGATTTATGATCAGTTTGGTTTACCAAAATTGGTTTGGTTTGGGCCTCCAGGCAAATGGGGTAGGATGCCATATTTTGCAACCGCCAAGTTTAAATGTTTGATATAAACTTCATCTAATATCTTTGAAATTGACATTTTGTTTTGTTTTTGTTGAATTTTAGGCATCTGAGTACAATGGACTTTATGTTGGCATTATTGCAAATTATAGTTGTATAGGAACAGAAATAAACCCGATGCCGTTTTACTTTACCCGTTAAGGGAATTTTGAATAAGCCCACAAAGTATGCTACAAGGGGTGGTTGGGGCTTGCAATTAAAAAAGTTTCGCTTATCTTTTGGCTATTTAAAATCAAAGGCAAAGCCTTAACTACACGTCCAACAGTTCCTAAATCATTTGCTTATCTACTTTTTGCTTGGAATAAGTTTCTATTGTCGTGGTGTTTCAGGTGAATCCGCTTGAAACTAGCATAACAGTTCGATTATTTACCACAGCAAAATAATGAATAGCCTTTTCGAGAATGCACATATTTTTATGATACAATAAAATCCGATAAAGGATAACACAACTTTGGAAGAGCTTTGGAATGGGTTCGGATGGCTTGGGTTTGCTAACCACTGTAACCCCAAAATCTAAAACCAGCACTGTTTGTGAGATATTGATGTGTTTCCCTGCCCCAAACGTAATCCCAGTGAAATCCAATTACATTATAGACAAACAAATAAATTTATGGTTATGATATTGATCCCAAAATAAATGATTATATTTTATGTTTCGCCCTGCCTTCTCATACGTGTGAGCCCGTATCTGGATGGTGTTTTACATTGTTTTGTGTTGATTTGTGAAATATTTTATTTTTATTAAATTTGTTCCAAATCAAAACTCACTCAAACACATATTTGGCAACACATTCTGGCAACACGAGCTCCATCTTTACCGAAACATCTACCAAAGGGCTTGGCAAACAAATACCACGTTGGTACACATCTATGGATACGACGGGAATACATCGATGAACCGCCATTAACAGCGTATTTGTTCCACTTGTCTGTATGAAATTGTTTGAAACAGATTTTGATTACGAAGTAACCCTTATTCTTTTGCTGCGGCTGGAGTGAGGGCAAAGAGCATACGTAGGAAAAAGTTTTTATTGGCACCCAATAAAAACGATAGGGACGAATTTCAATGCGTTCGGGCACTATTGTAGTATAAGAATGAATTTGGTTTTATTATCATTTTTCCGCATTAAGCTGGAATGATATAAACGTAATAAACAGGAAACTGAAGTAATGTCCGCAACTCTGAATCGATGAATGCCGGCTTGAATTTTACTTTCTGGGAGGGATATACTGCAGTTTCCACCTTGGATCGCATTTGACACGTTCCTTGAAGGACTTTTTGAAAGATATACACTCAGAGAAATTTATTTATTTATTATTAAATATCTGAAATCCTAGTACAACAAGATATAATATCTTATAAATTACAGTACTAGGTATAAGATGTAGACTTTTAAATACAGTAGATACAATTTCAAACTATAAATATATAAAAGTAAAAGTATAAAAATTAAGATTAACAAGTAAAAGCGTGCTAAGTTCGGCCGGGCCGAATCTTATATACCCTCCACCATGGATGGCATTTGTCGAGTCCTTTTTCCGGCATCTCTTCTTAGGCAAAAAAGGATATAAGAAAAGAGTTGCTCTGCTATTAAAACGATATCAAGATATGGTCCGGTTCGGACCACAATTAAATTATATGTTGGAGACCTGTGTAAAATTTCAGACAATTCGTATAAGAATTGCGCCCATTGGGGCACACGAAGTAAAATAGAGAGAACGATTTATATGGGATCTGTATCGGGCTATAGACCGATTCAGACCATAATAAATACGTTTGTTGATGGTCATGAGAGAATCCGAGTAGAGAGAGTACAAAATTTCAGGCATATCGGATAATAATTGCGACCTCTAGGGGTCAAGAAGTCAAGATCCCAGATCGGTTTATATGACAGCTATATCAGGTTATGAACCGATTTGAACCTTATTTGACACAGTTGTTGAAAGTAAAAATAAAATACGTCATGCAAAATTTCAGCCAAATCGGATAGGAATTGCGCCCTCTAGAAGCTCAAGAAGTCAAATCCCCAGATCTGTTTATATGACAGCTATATCAGGTTATGGACCGATTTCAACCATACTTAGCACAGTTGTTGAATATAATAACAAAACACGTCGTGCGAAATTTCATTCTGATCGGGTAAGAATTGCGCACTCTAGAGGCTCAAGAAGTCAAGACCCAAGATCGGTTTATATGGCAGCTATATCAGGTTATGAACCGATTTAAACCATACTTAGCACAGTTGTTGGATATAATAACAAAACATGTCGTGCAAAATTTCATTCCAATCGGATAAGAATTGCGCACTCTAGAGGCTCTAGAAGTCAAGACCCAAGATCGGTTTATATGGCAGCTATATCAGGTTATGGACCGATTTGAACTATACTTGGCACAGTTGTTGGACATCATAACAAAATACTACGTGCCATAGTTCATTCAAATTGGATAAGAATTGCGGCCTCTAGAGGCTCAAGAAGTCAAGACCCAAGATCGGTTTATATGACAGCTATATAAGGTTATGAACCGATTTGAACCATACTTGGCACAGTTGTTGGACATCATAGCAAAACACGGCGTGCAAAATTTCATTCTGATCGGGTAAGAATTGCGCACGCTAGAGGCTCAAGAATTCAAGATCCAAGATCGGTTTATATGGCAGCTATATTAGGTTATGGACCGATTTGAACTATACTTGGTACAGTTGTTGGACATCATAGCAATACACGTCGTGCAAAATTTCATTCCAATCGGATAAGAATTGCGCACTCTAGAGGCTCAAGAAGTCAAGACCCAAGATCGGTTTATATGGCAGCTATATCAAAACATGGACCGATATGGCCCATTTACAATACCAACCGACCTACACTAATAAGAAGTATTTGTGCAAAATTTCAAGCGGCTAGCTTTACTCTTTCGGAAGTTAGCGTGCTTTCGACAGACAGACGGACGGACGGACGGACATGGCTAGATCGACATAAAATGTCGCGACGATCAAGAATATATATACTTTATGGGGTCTCAGACGAATATTTCGAGTAGTTACAAACAGAATGACGAAATTAGTATACCCCCCATCTTATGGTGGAGGGTATAAAAAATTATATAGATTACGCATTACTGCAAATATGTTGACAAATCCTTTTTGAAGCGAGATGCGTTGCTAACTATTTGTAATGTTGTGGGGAGGTTGTTCCAAAGACGAATGGTATTTATCAAAAACTGGTATTCAGACTTAGTTTTTCTGTAGCGTAACTGGATAATTTTTCTTCCACGATTGGAACGAGCGAATTGCAATTTCGTATAAAGGTATGACGGTTCGCGAGTGTAGATTATTTTGTGTACAGGGTGGCTGATGAAAGCCGCTACCAAAAAAAAATGTAATAACTTTTTTTCTATTTAATAATAATAATTTAATAATTAATTTAATTAATTAATTAATTAATTTAATTAATAATAATTTAATAATTAATTTAATAATTTAATTTAACATGAATAAAAGAAAAATGTATTCCATACACCGAAAAAAAAATGTAGCAATATTCATCATTGTAGCAATATTCATCAGCCACCCTGTAGAAATGTAATACACCTAAATTGGAGTAAGTTGTCGAAACTCATGTTAAAAATTTTATACGAGTATGACGATATTCTCTCCCGCCGACTTTTTTGAAAGATATATCTAGCTATGCTATTGTATGCTACGGTCAACAATCGTTTATCAGCACTATTACAGTTGGCAAATAATTCGCATCCATACAGGAGCACTGGGACCAAAAAGGTCTTTGCAAGCAGCATTCGAATATTCAGTGGGGTTGAGTTTTGTACAGCCCATAGATTTCTTAACATGCCATATGTCTTTGCAATATTTCTTTGGATGTGATTAGTCCAGTTTAAGCGTTCGTTAAAGATTACACCGAGATTTGTTGCATTCAACACAAATTCAATAACCGAGTTATTAATGTGTATTGGGGGTAGACTTTCTTTGTTTACTTTGTTGTTTGATATTAAAATGCATTTTGACTTTGTTGGATTGATTGTAAGATGGTTGCTGCTGGCCCATGTATATATTTATGTTTAGTAAATCATTGTTTATATCATCAATACACTGGGCTATATTGTTTTTTTGTGAGCTGGCATACAATTGAACGTCATCGGCGTAAATGTGAACATCACAGTTACGTAAAATTGATGGTAAATCATTCACATACATGCTAAACAACAAATGGCCCAAGATAGACCCTTATGGCACTCCTCTATTGACTGTTATTACATTCGATGTTAGATTATTATGGCATACAGATTGTGTTCTATTATATAGATATGTTGATAACAATCGACAAGCAGATTTAGCGAAATTGAATAATTTTCTTAGTTTCTCGAGCAAAATGTTGTGGTTAACTGTATCAAATGCCTTACTGTGATCTAGTAAAACTAGAATGCACGTCATATTCTCATCCATTTTGCATCTTAATTCCTCAACTAAGTCAGTGAGAACTGACTTCCTTTGTCATTGCCCGGCTTTCGCCGTCATCTTCCCCGCATTCCCTACACATGCTATCACTTGCCGCACCGATTTTACATAAGTGAGCTCGTAGTCCTATGTGTCCCGTTATGATACCACTAGCCATACTAAACTCCTTCTTGCTTCCTTTCAGTAATAGCCTCGTCTTTTCACGATCTGGATCCCCCCATAGGATTTTCGCCGTCCTACCGACCTTTTCGCTGTTCCACAATGTTGCATGCGCATTCGTCGCCCACTTCCTTAACTCGGACTGCGTCGACCTGAAAGTCTTCGGGTCAACCAAGTTTATTGACGGCAGTCATCCGGCCTTCACCGCCAAATCATTTGCTCTTTTATTTCCCCTTACTCCGTTGTGGCCGGGCACCCAAATGATGTGGAAGGCGTTAATCTCCTTCTTACACTGCAAGGCTGATTGTGAACTTACCTTATAGCCCTGATGGCAATTTTACTGCCGGTAAAGGTTTTCACAATCGACATCCTCGCGTTAGCACCACGTCACGCAATCCGTGATCGTCCGGATTTCCGCCTGCAGGACGTTTTTATGGTCAGGCAGTCTTAAACATAACTCAGTCCCTGGATTCTTAATAGGGGTATACATTGAGAACTGAGGTCGACTCTGTCCTCTAGCTATGATCAATCCGTGTAACATGATCTTCCAGATGGCAATGCTAGGGTTCCCTCAATTCAAGACTGTGCCAATGGCAACAGTGCCTCGCACTCGACTTCAAGGTATCCCATCGGAAACCTCTTCCCTTCCTTTCAGGTTTCCTATCGTCGCTTCGATTATACCGCGATGGTACGAGCTGCTCTATCCTCAATCCATTCTCCTATCGCCTTAAGTCTCATAGCCGCAGTGGCAGCCTCACACTTAATCTGTATGTCAATGGGTCGGATATCTAGAATAGTCTCCAGTGCTTTAGAGGGAGTGGCCCTCATCCCTGCGCCTATGCCAAAACAACATGTTCTCTGAACCTGTTGTATGGTCCTTATGTTGCAATTTTTCTCCATAGCAGTCCACCAAACTACTGAGGCGTAAGTAGGTATGGGTCTAATTACGCTCCTGTAGAGCCCGTGTACTCTCCTCTAATTCAGGCATCATTTCGAGCCAACGGCCCATCTACATAGTGCCCAACATCTGTGAGCCTTCTCAGTACACTCCTGAATGTGACATTTCCAATTCAGTTTCCTGTCCAAGATCACACCTAAGTATTTGACCTTGTCAGATATCGAAATCGTCTTATTGAGGAAACGTGGTGCATTACATTGGCCCACCTTCGTCTTCCTCGTGAACAGGCATGTTTCAGCCTTCTCTGGGTTACCATTGAGACCTCTGGGTCTAGCCTAGTCATATGCCATATGCAAGACCCGTTCGGCCCTTCTGCACAGCTTGTTTGGATCCCTACCCCTTAGAAGTATTACAACATCATATGGGTAGCAGACGGGTTCAAATCCCTCCATCTCACTATCTATCTTACATTTATGCCATTGGACACACAATTTATCCACCTTTTCCTTCGCATATGGGTAATCCAGTCTCTAAGGCCGGGTCCACCCGGTACTGGTCTAAGGATTGGATCAGTGTGTCGCTCCGCACATTGTTAAAAGCCCCCTCGATGTCAATGCATACCGCCAGGGGGTACGTTTTGGCATCGAAGGATTCTTTTATTTTATGCACAACCTCGTGCAGGGCAGTCTCCACCGACCTTCCCTTGACATAAGCATGCTGTTTGTATTTAAGCAGTTCGCTGGATGTCATACTCTTTATCATTGTGTCCACAATGCGTGCCATGGTTTTGAGTATAAAGGACGCAAGGCTTATGGGTCAGTAGGCCTTTGGTGTCGCATAATTTGCTTTGCCGGGCTTGGGTATAAACACCACCCTTGCCTCCTGCCAGGCTTTCGGAGTCCTAGGCACGCTGTGAAAATGTTGGCCATCTCTTTCTGTAGTAACGGCGGAAATATTCCATCGGGTCCGGGTGACTTAAATGGTTTGAAGCTCCTTAAGGATTCCTTCACCATATATTCCGTTATTATAAACCTTCGATCAACGTCATTATTCAAAGATTCCGGTGTCTCCGTGAGTCTCTTCGTATCCTGTGGAAAATGGGTTTTCATCAAAAACCTCAACATTTCCTCCGTAGTCTCTGCTCTCACTCCCATATTGTCTACTAAAGTTTCAATTTGGATATGGGTTTTTGAGAGAAACTTTTTATCTTGGCGGCGTCATTAACGCTATCGACCTGTTTGGAGAAAAGATTCCAGGAGGCACGTTTTGACGCTCTGGTAATCTTATTGTATTCCTTGAGCCGTGTGTAATACACATCTCAATAAACTTCGGCTTTTTTACGACGTGCTCTGTTAAAAAGTCTGCGGACCTCTTTCCCAATATTACGAATCTCCCCGGTCATCCACAGTTTTTCTTGGGCTGATTTCCTTTCCCGAAGAGGACAACTATCATCGATGAACCCCACCAGTGTAGTCGTAATCCTGTTGACATTTTCGTTGGTGTCTTTTTTGCTTGGACAATCTAAATTATCTTGTGCAAGTCTTCTCCTGAGTAGCCTGCTGGTACAACACCACGAAATGTGGTGAGAGTTCGCATCGTACTCTATTAGTTCCTCGTTTCCTGTCTGTTTGGTTTCTTCACCAGCCGTTGCAGCTCCGACGTAGGTGTCGGTGTCGGAGAGTCGAAAGGCAGATGAAGTAATGCCAGGTATCCTCCATCGTCTCCCTGTCTCACCACATTTACATCCGACGTTGACAACTCTGGGGAAAATATGTTATTCAATTTTTATGACAATAACGCAGGTCCTCGACCGAGTACCAGTGCTGGTATAGAATAATTGGTAGTTGATATGGTTCAGTCCAGAAACTTTGTACCAGGTCGTCCATGGCTCCTGCATTAAGGCAATATGAATCCAGCCATTGCTGATTTTCTCCATCAGAGCGTGTGTAGCAGTCTCGCTCCGGTGGAGGTTTATCTGGATTACCTCAATCATTGGTCCCCCAGTAAATGTGCATCTTGGGAGTAGGTGGTGATCTCATCGTCTGCTCCCAGTTCTTCAGACTGCATTGACATTCCTGTCACTGCATTGTCTAATGTCATCGTTTTTGGTCCTTTGCCTAGTCAAGTCTGGTTCAAAATGGTTCAATCGTCGGGTGTCTGTTCGTTAAGCTCTATTATCTGCCTATCTTTGCCTTCAGAATCTTAAGTAAATGGGTTTCTTGGGAGTAGGTGATTGTACCATCATCGGCTTCCTGTTCGTTGGGTTGCGTCGGGATGAGTCTCTTGCCGCTGCGCTGCCTAATGTTTCAATATTAGGATCTTTACCTATACCCGTATTGCGAATCTCTAAGTCGGTGATGGGTCCGTCTTTGGGTTCCTGTTTGTTAGGTTGTGTTGGCTCTCTCGCCACTGCACTGCCTGATATTTTAGTATTAGGATTTTTGCTTCTCCTAGTCTTTCCAATATTGAGAGAGGCCGTGATTGTCTCGTTGTCACTCCCCTGTTTGTTGGGCGGTGTTGAGTCACCTGCCACTGCACGGCCAGATGTCTCAAAATGAGAATTTCTGCCTATCCTAGTCTTCCCAATCTTGAAAAAGACATATTTGCTCCCGTAGTGCACCATGCCTTTAGTCTTAGCCAAACATGTTACGGAGACTTGATTAATACCAACCACAAAGAGAGTTCCTTCCTCCTTCTCCTCCCTGTGGAAGACCTCCCACTTCTCTGCGAGAAAACCTTCGTTTTGTTTGTCCAAGAATCCCAACTTGCGTTCCGTCGCAAATTAACTGCCCCATCCCTTGATGTAGACCGTAGCCTTTGTGAGCTGAGGGATATCTATCTTTCTCACAAGGTCGAGCTTTGCGCCCTCCCAGGGAGTGTGAATACCTTTGACGAGCCGTTTGATGGTATCAGTACAATCCGCCGACGCAAAACGTAGAGTAAAGATGTCCCCTCTAAACTCGCAGCTCATCATTCGTATGGGTGGACCCTCTACAGAGTTCCACACATGTTCAATAATCCGGTCGTTAACCAGATCCTCCACTTGGGACCAATGTTCTGGTAGAATCCTACCGGATGCACAGCCGATATTAATAGCTGCTTAAGTCAGCTCATCTCTGTTTTGCTTCCTTGCCACTCTGGCGTAAGATGGCTGCTCCTTGCCATTCTCAGCGACCATATTCCCCTTCCGTGATGGCTGTGGCCTCCTTTTGGAATTCACAGTCCTTCATGAAGACTCAGGGACCATGAGCGATGTTCTTTCTTGAAAGGCATGTTTTTGACATTTTGATTTTAAGAGTTATTCCACCGATGCAAAATGACATTCAAATTATTATGTAGATATAATTATAAGTATAAACAGTAAACTATTGTAAAAATTTTCTATAACAGTGTGTCATCAATTCCAACCTCTGTGTGAAACACAAAAACACACCTCGAATTCTTTGACTAAGAAGATTATCTGGTAGCCTGTTCGCTTGAAAAGACAAAAGATTTAATTTGTTCAGTCTGGTTTTTCACAGTCAACGCTGTCACTTTACGTTCTAATGCTTCAATTCATTTACGCTGTATATTCTGTAATCTTCTTACGTTTGTGTAGTAAACGGTTCCGTTTGGTGTTGTATTTAGCTTAAGCGTTTTTTAAAGGCTTATAAATTTATTGGTTTTCTTTGGTGTGCGGCATACAAACTATGACAGGGCAGAAATAGAAACAGAGCTTCCATATGTACCATCCATTCGTTTATGTTGCCATTATTATTCTCTCTTCAATATAAATGCACATCCAAGTAAACATTAAAGCACTTTGCAATAACAAGGGTGGAATTCAGTAATTCGTCAACATAGGGCCTTCAAGCAAAGTAACAATGAGGCCTGCTTCTTAGATAATTGTAGGACTATTTTGCTTCAATGAATTTGGATATAATTAAGCGAAAATCCTAAACATTAATCTATGGGAATGAAGCTATGGTTTTCAAAATAAAGATGTTAAGGCTAAATTTATAGACTAGATAACTTCTAAGATGGGCCCTGTGACATCCTGGGCGTAATTCTTGACCAGAGACAAAACAACAGAAGGAATATCTAGAATAAAGTCACAAGAGGTTTGAATGAGATATGCTCATATCACAATTCGAAAGATAGGAATTGTGACTAAGTGGGCTTAGTCCGTGGTCCCTTTGATTTAAACGATACTTTTCGGATCAAATTTCCCACTCTTCGGCATGGCGGTAGGATACATACAGCGCGAAGGTCTATGTAGCAGGGGTTATTCTTTGTTGACAGATTATACACTGATTTCCCAAAGAGGTAAAACTCATTTTCGAATCATGGGCAAAGCTATCAGCTTCTTCTGGGCTAAAACAGTAGGTTGCAGAGTGGTCATAGCCCTGTGAACGAGTGTTTTTATTACGGTAAAAGATGGTACTTTTCTTAGGTCTCAGGATGCATAAACTCTGGCAACTAAGTCTTCACTACTCATTGTAAAATAAGGTCTTCGAGGTGATAGCGGCAATGAGCCGAAGTTTTAGACGTTTGGGCACCTGTATTGCGAGGAGGAGGCACACGAATATGGGTGAACTCCCTCAATGTTAATGGATTCCATCCAAGCACATCAACACTCTATCATGCATGTGCTCACGCGGAGCATCCATGGTTGGTAATTGGCGATTGAGCGCTTGACTGAATATGGGCTTACGCTCTCCCATTCGGAGTAGTGGGGGGCAGTGTATTTCATCATCATAGTTATACCCAACACCACTACTGTGGTATAGGGTATTATAACATAGTGCATTCGTTTGTAATACATAGAAGGAAGAGAGATAGACCCATTGATAAGTATACCGATCGACTCAGATTCGCTTTCTGATTCAATTTAGTCATGTCTGTCTGTCCATTTTAATTTGTGTACAAACTTCAGGTCGCAATTTTCATCTGATCTTCTTGAAATTTGGTACAGGCATGTTCTTCGGCCTAAAAACGAAGCCTATTGAAATTGGAATAAATCGGTTCAGATTTGGATATAGCTCCAATATATATGTTCGTCCGATTTGCTTTAATAATGCAATAAAATGGTCATTTGTAAACCGATTCTTGCTAAATTTAGCAGAAGAAATTTTCTCATAACTGTCGACATTACTGGTGAATTTCATAGAAATCGGTTCAGATTTAGATATAGCTGTCATATACGTATATCGTCCGATTTTCACTTCTAGAGCCACTGCAAGCGAATTCATTGACCAATCTTACGAAAACATTGTACAACGCTTTCCTCATCAACTACCACAATATTGGAGAAGATTGCTCGAAATCGGTTCAGATTTAGATAAAGCTCCCATATTTATGTTAGTCCGATTTTGGGAAATATTGCAATAAAGTGCACATTTGTTGACCGTAGTTTTGACAGTTTGAACATATTTGCTGTTAATTTGATACTGGCTGTTTAATAACCCATCTGAAAACATCCGTCGAGTTCCATCCAAATTGGTTCAGAATTGGATATAGCTCCCACATTGTACTTATAGGATAGGTGTAGGGTATTATACAGTCGGCACCGCCCAACATTTGCCCTTCCATACTGGTTTACTAAGTCTTCTTTTTTCATAATCTCCACCATAGGATGGGGGTATACTAATCGGACCCCATAAAGTATATATAGTCTTGATAATCATGACACTTTATACCGCTTGAAATTTTGAACAAATACTTCTTAAAGATGTAGGTTCATTTGCAATGCCAACCAAATGAGCCATATCGGTCGATGTTTTGATATAACTGCCATATACACCAATCTTTGATCCTGACTTCTTGAGCCACTACAGGACTCAAGTTTTATCCGATTTGACTGAAATTTTGGTGTTTTGGGTGTTTTGTTATAATTTCCAACAACTGCGCTTAGTATAGTTGAAATCCGTCCATAACCTGTCATAGCTGTCATATAAACCGATCTGGGGTCTTGACTTCTTGAGCCCCTAGAGGGAGCAATTCCTATCCGATTTGGCTGAAATGGCACGACGTGTTTCGTTACGACTTCGAACAACTGTGCCAAGTAGTATGGTTCAAATCGATGGCTAATATGATATATATGTCATATAAACCGTTCAGACCCTTAAGACTTTAAAGGGCGCAAATCCTATCCGATTTCTCTGAAATTTTGCACGAAGTTTTTCGTTATAATTTTCCACATCTGTACAAAGTATGGCTCAAATCAGTCCATAATCTGATATAGCTGCCATATAAATCGATCTGGGATCATGACTTCATGAGCTTCGTAACCTTCAACATATAAATCGATCTGGGATCATGACTTCATGAGCTTCGTAACCTTCAACATACGTGCCAAATATGGTCTGAATCTGTATATTGCCTGACAAAGCTCCCATATAAAACGATCTCCCTATTTTAGTTTTGGAGCCTCTAAAGGGGGAAAATCTTATTCGTTTTGGCTGAAATTTTACACAGTGGCCTCTAATGTGGTCATAACTTGATATACCTCCAATAGCATAGGAATTCTTTTCGTTTATCCATTCCATTGTTTGCCTAAAAAGAGACACCGGGAAAAGAACTCGACAAAAGCGATCCATGGTGGAGCGTATATAAGATTCGGGCCGGCAGAACTTATCACGCTTTTACATGTTCTTCATCTGCCTGTCTCACTTTAGATCTTTAGATTTGGCCGAAAATTTTTATGATGTCTTATCAAATGGCCTCTAAAGGTGGTAACTCTTATACGATTTGGCTGAAGTTTTGCACGATGTCTTTTTCTGGAACCTGCAACAAATAGATCAGCGATTCCATGAAGTATATAAGGAGTGATTTTTTAAGGAAAATTTTTAACAGAACCAAAAAAAAAAAAAAAGACAGTTAAAATTCAGAAACATTCATGAAATCTTATTTGAGTCGATAGTATGATCCATATTATTTTAATATTTTAAGATTCTTTCATGCAAATGTTGACCATGACTGCACCGCACCAAACTGTGACTTTTCTGGATGCTTTGAACTTTTGCACTGTGACATTTCAAGCAATGCTTCTGGGGCTGATCTTCACTTCAAAATCCACAATTCTGATTATTTAAGAACCCATTGAAGCAGAAATGAGCTTCGTCGCTGAATACAAGAAGGGCCCATGAACTTCCGTAACAGAGCAGGCATTTTGATAATAAAATCCAATAATTTGTAATCGTTGTTCGTTTGTAACACGATTCATGGTTAAATTATAGACCAAACTGAAGATTTTTTCATAGTGAAGGAAAACACGAAATGTGCGTGAGCTGTTTAAACCAGTGTTGCCAAAAACATAATGGCTAAAATGTTCTTGATCGTCTGGACTTTCTGAGTCGATCTAGCCATGACCGTCCGTCCGTCTGTCGAAATCACTATAGCGATCGAACGAGTAAATCAAGCTGCTCCAAACTTAGCAGAGTTTTTATACCCAACACCGATGGAAGGGGGTATATTCATTTTGTCATTTGGTTTGCAACACATTGGAATATCCATTTCCAACCCTATTAAGTATATATATTTTTGATCAGCGTAAAAATCTTAGACTATCTAGACATGTCCGTCCGTCTGTCTGTTGAAATCACGCTACAGTCTTTAAAAATAGAGACATTGAGCTGAAACTTTGCACAGACTCTTTCTTTGTCCATAAGCCGATTTAGAATCTGAGGTCCATAAAAGACACATTTATTATTCGATTTTGCTGAAATTTGAGCTATTTTAGGCCCCTGACATCCTTTGTTAATTTGGCTCAGATCGGTCCAGATTTAGATATAGCTGCCATATAGACCGATCCTCCGATTTAGGGTCTTAGACCCATAAAAGACACATTTATTATCCGATTTTTCTGAAATTTAGGAAAGTGAGTTGTTTTAGGCCCTTCGACATCCTCCGTCAAAATGACCCAAATCGGTCCAGATTTTGATGTAGCTGCCATATAGACCGATCCTCCGATTTAGGGTCTTAGGCCCATAAAAGCCACATTTATTATCCGACTTTGCTCAAATTGGGGACAGTGAGTTGTGTAAGGCCCTTTGATATCCGTCTTCAATTTCACTCAGATCAGTTCAGATTTGGATATAGCTGCCATATAGACCGATCTCTCGATTAAAGGTTTTGGGCCCATAAAAGGCGCATTTATTGTCCGATGTTGCCGAAATTTGAGACAGAAAGTTAAGTTAAGCCCCTCCACATATTTCTGGAATTTGGTCTAGATCGATCAAGATTTACATATAGCTGCCATATAGACCGATATCTCGATTTAAAGTCTTGGTCACAAAAAAAGCGCATTTATAATCCGATTTCACTGAAATTTGACACAGTGACTTTTGTTAGGCCTTTTGACATCCGTGTCGTATATGGTTCAGGTTGGCTTATTTTCGGATAAAGCTGCTAAAAAGGTCACTATTTTGTTATACATAATTGAACAATGATTTGTACGTATTAGTATTTGTTCCAAATCGGATCATATTTCGATATAACTGCTATGGGACATAAGGTATGCAATTTTCACCGGATTTTGATGAAAGGTGGTTTACATATATACCTACATATATATATATATATATATATATATATCTATTTACTAATATATCTATTTGATCTTCATGCCCGGAAAAACATGGTATACTCACACATAAATGGCATTTTTTAGTCAAGGCCACAAAACGCCAGTTTTTCCGTCACCCTCAAATCCTTTCTGAGTTTCGGAATGTGTTGTTTGTTTGTGAATGTGATCATGACGTATGTACGAATGCCAGCCTTGGTACATTTCTCTGTGTAAACATATGCCTTTGATAGACTCACGTACACGCAATAACAAATTAGAATTGTATTACCAGGGTGTTGGTGTGTTCGCGTCGGGCGTTTGAGTTTTGCCCGTTAAAATTAATTGTTATTATTTATTAGCAGCAACAGTGGAATTAAAATATTTCCATGGTATTAGCCAAAGGCATTGCGTTCATTTTTATGGATACATGGCCTCAGCAAAAATAAATCCAATGTCTACCAAGCGGATATTTAAGACATATTAAGGGCAATTGTGACAATGTCACAGCCCTTAATCTATGTGTCCTGGCGAGTCATCTTGGTTGTCGCTTTAAAACTGATAACAAATCAAGGTTGTTATTTAAATAAGCGTAACCGTTGAATTGGTTGAGACTTAGATATAGCTCCCTCATTACACATTCTGAATTGCATCAAAATAAACGCCCTAATATTAAATTATATGCTGTACCGCAAAAGCGGACAACATGTACGAGTACAAGGCTGATATGTCACGCGAACAAAGCCCTTATACACAAACTAGTAGGAAATATTGGCGATTTACGTACTATTGTGTTGGCAAACGCAATTATATCTTGCACAAATTTACATCAGCTCGCTTCGTGTCGTTTGAAGCGACGCAGTTCAACCATAGCATGATGCGGTTCAAGCTGCAGATAAGGATAAATACTGGTGATGATGGTGGTGGCGTCTATGGTGATGACGACTGACTATGTGAACGATGTGCGGCCAACAATTGGTACAATGCCAAATCAATAAATGCTAGCATATGTATTTAAAGCAACACCGAGTGATACACAATTTGGCTCAAAAGTGAGTATGCGTTGATTAGATTAGACCAAAAACTAGTTTTTATACCCAACGTCATAGGTTAGTCATGCTCTTTCCAACACATCGAAATAATAATTTTCGACCCTACAGGTTATATTATTTCAGATTGAAGTTAAATTCTAAGACGATTTAATGATGTCCGGGACAGTGTGTCTATTTGTCCCTCCGTCTGTCCATCCGTCTGTTGTAATCCCTCTACAGCCTACCAAAACAGAGATATTGAGCTGGAATTTTGCACAGATCCGTATATCTTTAAAACGCAAGTAAAATTTTTTAACGGGCCAAATCGGATCATAATGGATATAGCTGCCATATAGAACGATCTGCTGATTTGGGGTCTTAAGCTCATAAAAGGCGCATTTATTATCCGATTTCGCTGAAATTTGAAACATTGAGTTGTACTAGGGGCCCCCGATATGCAAATTTTTTTTGCAAATTTTGCCCATGAACATTCCATTAAGGAACAAGGCCAAACTTCTCACATATCAATGAGTGCAGTGCGATTCAAGTTTAAGCTCAATTATAAGGGGCCTCCACTTTATAGCCGAGTCCGAAAGGCGTGCCGCAGTGCGACACCTCTTTGGAGAGAAGTTTTGGTATAGTACCTCACAAATGTTGCCAGCATTAGGAGGGGAAAACCACCGCTGAAAATTTTTTTCTGATAGTCTCGCCAGGATTCCAACCCAGGCGTTCAGCGTCATTGGTGGACATGCTAACCTCTGTACTACGGTGGCCCCGATATCCGAACCGAATATGGTCCATATGGGCCATATTTACATAAATCTGCCATATGGACCGATCTGCGGACTTAAAGTCTTAACCGCGTAAAAGGCGCATTTAATACCCGATTTCGCTGAAATTTGGAACAATGAGTTAAATTAAACCACCCAATATCCGAATTAAGTATGGTCCACATCAGACCACATTGAGTTATAGCTGCCACATTTGGGCCTTGAGCACATAAGCACTGCCGATTTTAGGCCTTGAGCACATAAAATGGGCATTTATTTTCCGATTTGACTGAAATTCAGAATAGTGAGTAACTGTAGGGCACCCGATATCAGAACAGAGTATGGTCGAGATCAGACCATATTTGTCATGTAGACCCATCTGAGGAGTTGGTCATAAGTACATAAAAATCGCCCGATTTCACTGAAATTTAGAACAGTGAGTTGCAGAAGGGCATACAATATCCAAACCGTGTACAGTCAACAGCAGAAATTCTTAAGATATAGCTTCCATTAGAATGGTCTGCTGATTTAAGATCTTAATCATATAAGAAGTAAAAGTGCGTTAAGTTTGGCCGCACCTAATGTTATAAACTCTCCACCATGGATCGCAATTGACACGTTATTCGAATGACTTTTTCAAATAAAAAGGAGATACATCTACAGATGTACAGATGGAGATGGACCGTACTTGTCATAATATTCACAATTCATAAAATAATACCAGGTTTAAAATTTCAGCCAAATAATTGCTCCTCCTGAGGCTCACTAAGTCAAATCAGGCGATCGGCTTATATGGGGGCTATATCAGGTTATAAACCTATTTGGTCAAAACTAAGCACGGCTGTTGGAAGCCGTAGCTAGAATTTATGTAAACAAGTAAAAGCGTGCTAAGTTCGGCCAAATCGGATAGGAGCGTCCTCTAGAAGCTCAAGAAGTAAAGTCCCAAAATCGGATTATATGACAGCTATATTAGGTTATAGACCGATTTAAACCATACTTAGCACAGTTTTTGGATATCATAACAAAATACTTCGTGCAAAATTTCATTCCAAATCGGATAAGAATTGATTTGAACCTAACTTAGCAAAGTTGTTGGAAGTCATAGCAAAACACGTCGTGCAAAATTTCATTCCAATCAAATAAGAATTGCGCCCTCTAGAGGCTCAAGAAGTCAAGACCCAAGATCGGTTTATATGGCAGCTATATCAGGCTATGAACCGATTCGAACCTTATTCAGCATAGTTGTTAGATATAAGAATAAAATACGTCATGCAAAATTTCAGCCAAATCGGATTGGAATTGCGTCCTCCAGAAGCTCAAGAAATCAAGATCCCAGATCGGTTTATATGGCAGCTATATCAGGTTATTTACCACTTTAAACCATACTAGGCACAGTTGTTGGATATCATTACAAAATACTTCGTGCAAAATTTCATTCAAATCGGATACGAACTGGACCTCTAGTGGCTCAAGAAGTCAAGGTCAAGATCGGTTTATATGGTAGATATATCGGGTTATTGACCAATTTGAACCTAACTTAGCAAAGTAGTTGAAAGTCATAGCAAAACACGTCGTGCAAAATTTCTTTCCAATCGGATAAGAATTGCGCCCTCTGGAGGCTCAAGAAGTCAAGACCCAAGATCGGTTTATATGGCAGCTATATCAGGTTATTGACCGATTTGAAACATACTTGGCACAGTTGTTGGATATCGTAACAAAACACGTCTTGCTAAATTTCATTTCATTTGGATTAGAATTGCTCCCTCTAGAAGTTAAAGAAGTCAAGACCCAAGATCGGTCTATATGGCAGCTATATCAAAACATGGACCGATATGGCCCATTTACAATACCAACCGACCTACACTAATAAGAAGTATTTGTGCAAAATTTCAAGTGGCTAGCTTTTCTCCTTCGGTAGTTAGCGTGCTTTCGACAGACAGACGGACGGACGGACAGACAGACGGACATGGCCAGATCGACATAAAATGTCGCGACGATCAAGATTATATATACTTTATGGGGCCTCAGACGAATATTTCGAGTAGTTACAAACAGAATGACGAAATTATTGGATTGCCCAAAAAGTAATTGCGGATTTTTCATATAGTCGGCGTTGACAAATTTTTTCACAGCTTGTGACTCTGTAATTGCATTCTTTCTTTTGTCAGTTATCAGCTGTTACTTTTAGCTTGCTTTAGAAAAAAAGTGTAAAAAAGTTCAGTTCAGTTTTATTAAAAATGCATTTACTTTCTTTTAAAAAATCCGCAATTACTTTTTGGGCAACCTAGTATACCCCCATTGTATGGTGGAGGGTATAAAAATCAGACAACAAGCCCTACGTGTCCTTATTTGTCTCAATTAAATTAAAATGTGTAAATTTTTTATTTATTTCCAAAACATTAAAATTTCATACTTACATTTTCGCCTGTTTGTATATGCTGGTGTTGGCTCATCTAACGTCAACATCAGCAGCAACACAGCCACGTGGATATCATTTGGTGATGGAAGCATAATTGAATTTTGAAAATGTAGTTTGCTCAATGTTATACATGTATTGTCAAGTTTGACGAATTAACGAAATTAATTGTAAAACTCACATTAAAGCTCAACATTAGTATATTAAATTTTTAGATTTAGGTAATTTGTTTTGAAAGACTAATTAAAATTATAGGCCTAGCCTAGTCTAGCTCGTGTCGTCGGAGTGGGAGTATTAAGCCGGAGATCGCGTCGAAGTGGGAGTATTAAGCCGAAGATCGGTTCGGAGTCGAAACCAAACTTCGACTCCGACTCAATAGTCTGACTCCGACTTCTATTCCGGACTCAAAAACTCGACTCCGGTCAATTCCGCAGCTCCATCGCCCTCTAACATAGGATGGAGGTATACTAACTTCGGTTGTTCATAAAATAGGAAAATTGGCAACGATAGGAAACCTGGAAGTAATGGAAGAGGTTTCCAATCGGATGCCTGAGACAACACTTGTGTTAAAGTGCAAGGCACTGCTGCCAGCGCCACACTCTTGAATTGACGGAACCCTGGTATTTCCATCTGGAAGATCATGCTACACAGACAGAGTGAGCCTGGCGTCTACATTGAGAATCCAAGGACTGAGACCTATTTCCGACTGTATGACCATAATATGGTCTTGCAAGCGGAGATGGGGGCGATCACAAAGCAGTACATTGTATACTGACTGGGCAGCCCTTGCCGATGATATGATGTTGACTCGAGGACGTCAAAAGTGAACAACTTTACGGACAGAAAATTTGTCGTCAGGCCAAAAGCAATCAGGACGATAAGTACACGAACCATCTTAGAATGTAAAAAGGAGATTAGCATCTTTTCTCAGGATGACACGTCCGCATTGTATAGTTGCCGAGCCAAAGAGTAGTAAGAGGGAATGAAAGAGCAGACGATTTTGCTGTGATTGGCCAGAGGATTGTCATCAGTAAATATGGTGAAACCATAGTCTTCGGGATGGCGAAGTTCGAGTTAAGGGTATGATTGAAGAACGCACTGTGGCACTGAGCAACAGTGAAACGGTCGAAAGTAAGACAAAAACCTTATGGGGGGATCCGCATATTGACAAGACGAGGTTAATACTGAAGGGAACGGAATCAGTATTGTTTTCGGCATCAATGGAACATATAGGATACAGGTCGGTTGGGTTTGTTAATGGGCCATAGCGGTCCATATTTTGATATAGCTGCCATATAAACCGATCTTGACTTCTTGAGCCACTAGAGGGCGCAATTCTTATACGATTTGGCTGACATTTTGTTTGACGTGTTTTGTTATCATTTCCAACAATTGTACTAAGTATGATTGAAATCAGTTCATTACCTGGCATAACTGTCATATAAACAGATCTGAGGACTTGACTTCTTGAGTCTCTAGAGGGCGCAATTTCTATCCGATTTGGCCGACATTTTGCATGACGTGTTTCGCTATGACATTCAACAACTGGTCTAAGTACGGTTGAAATCGGTCCATAACCTGATATAACTGATATATAATCCGATCTGGGGTCTTGACTTCTTGTGCATAGCAGTTCTTTTCTTTTGCCCTTTGTTTGCCTATAAAGAGATACTGGGAAAAGAACTCGACAAATGCGATCCATGGTGGAGGGTATATAAGATTTAAGGTTTTGGACCCATAAAAGGCGCATTTATTGTCCGATATCGCCGAAATTTGGGACGGTGAGTTGTTCTAGGCCCCTCGACATATATCTCCAATATGGCCTAGATCGACCAAGATTTTCAGAGAACTGTCATATAAACCGATCTCTCGATTAAAGGTTTTGGGTCCATAAAAAGCGCATTTATTTACTTATTTTTTATACCCACCTTCGTAGGATAGGGGGTATATTCATTTAGTCATTCCGTTTGCAACACATCGAAATATCAATTTCCCACCCTACAAAGTATATATATTTCGTCGGATCGTCGTAAAATTCTAAGACGATTTAATGACGTCCGTGTGTCTGTCCTTCCGTCTGTTATAATCACTCTAGAACCTTTAAAAATTGAGATATTGAGGTGAAATTCGGCACAGATACGTCTTTTTCTAGCACGCTGGTTAGGTTCTTGAACGGTCCAAATCGGACAACATTTGAATATAGCTGCTATATAGACCGATTTTCCGATAAAGGGTCTAAGGCACATAAAAACTTTATTTTTCATTCGTTTTTGCTCAAATTTGAAACAGTGAGTAGAGTAAGACTTCCCGACAACTGACCCAAATATGGTACAGATCGGACTATGTTAAGATATAGCTACCATATACACCGATCTCCCGATAAAGGGTCTGAAGAACATAAAAGCTTTATTTATTACCCGATTACGGTGAAATTATTTTAAACCTCCAGACATCTGACCTATATATGGATTAGATTGGATCATATTTAGATACAGCTATCATATAGACCGACCTCACGATAAAGGGTCTGAAGTCCAAAAAAGATTTATTTATTACCCGATTTCGCCGAAATTTAAAACAGTTGGTTATTTTAAGCCTCCCGACATCTGCCATAAATATGGTTCACGTCGGACTATATTTAGATAAAGCTGTCATATAGACCGATCTCCAGATAAAGGGTCTGAAGCCCATAAAACTTTATTTTTTAACCTATTTCGCTGAAATTTGAAGCAGTGGGTAGTTTTACGCCTCCCTATGGTTCAGATCGGATCATATCATATCAGATATACCTGCGATATTGGCCGATCGGCCGATGAAGGGTCTGAAGCCCATAAAAGCTTTAGTTCTTTACCCGATTTCGCTGAAATTTGAAAAACAAAATTCAACAGTGACTTATATTTATTAGACCACTCAATGGCCGTGCCGAATTTGGGTGCATAAGTTATCTAATTTTCACCAGATTGTGGCGAAAGGCGGTTTACATATACACCCGAGGTGGTGGGTATCCAAAGTTCGGCCCGGCCAAACTTAATGCCTTTTTATACCCTCCACCATAGGATAGGGTGTATACTAATTTCGTCATTCTGTTTGTAACTAATCGAAATATTCGTCTGAGACCCCATAAAGTAAAGGGTGATTTTTTTGAGGTTAGGATTTTCATGCATTAGTATTTGACAGATCACGTGGGATTTCAGACATGGTGTCAAAGAGAAAGATGCTCAGTATGCTTTGACATTTCATCATGAATAGACTTACTAACGAGCAACGCTTGCAAATCATTGAATTTTATTACCAAAATCAGTGTTCGGTTCGAAATGTGTTCAAATTTTGACAAATTTTGTTCAGCGATGAGGCTCATTTCTGGTTGAATGGCTACGTAAATAAGCAAAATTGCCGCATTTGGAGTGAAGAGCAACCAGAAGCCGTTCAAGAACTGCCCATGCATCCCGAAAAATGCACTGTTTGGTGTGGTTTGTACGCTGGTGGAATCATTGGACCGTATTTTTTCAAAGATGCTGTTGGACGCAATGTTACGGTGAATGAACACATTTCGAACCGAACACTGATTTTGGTAATAAAATTCAATGATTTGCAAGCGTTGCTCGTTAGTAAGTCTATTCATGATGAAATGTCAAAGCATACTGAGCATCTTTCTCTTTGACACCATGTCTGAAATCCCACGTGATCTGTTAAATACTAATGCATGAAAATCCTAACCTCAAAAAAATCACCCTTTTTATATATTCTTGATCGTCGCGACATTTTATGTCGATCTAGCCATGTCCGTCCGCCCGTCTGTCCGTCCGTCCGTCTGTCTGTCGAAAGCACGCTAACTTCCGAAGGAGTAAAGCTAGGCGCTTGAAATTTTTGCACAAATACTTCTTATAATATAGGTCGGTTTGTACTGTAAATGGGTCATATCGGTCCACGTTTTGATATAGCTCCCATATAAACCGATCTTGGGTCTTGAATTCTTGAGCCCCTAGAGTGCGCAATTCTTATCCGATTGAAATGAAATTTTGAACGACGTGTTTTGTTATGATATCCAACAACAATGACAAGTATAGTTCAAATCGGTTCATAACCTGATATAACTGCCATACAAACCGATCTTGGGTCTTGACTTCTTGAGCCTCTATTCCTATCCGATTTGGCTGAAATTTTGTACGACGGATTCTCTCATGATCATCAACATACGTGTTTATTATTCTTATTCGAATTGGCTGACATTTTACACAGGTCTCCAACATATAATTTAATTGTGGTACAAACCGGACGATATCCTGATATCACTCTAATAGCAGAGCAAATCTTTTCTTATATCCTTTTTTGCCTAAGAAGAGATGCCGGGAAAAGAACTCGACAAATGCGATCTATGGTGGAGGGTATATAAGATTCGGCCCGGCCGAAATCAGCACGCTTTTACTTGTTATTTTTAGGATGCTATATGAGAGCACACAAAATTTCGCTTAAATCGCACCACCAATCTCCGACATCTGGCGTTTCTGAAAATAAGGGTAAGGGAGAGGGTCCGCCCGCACTTCAGATATCAAAAAATGTAGTACCCTATTTTCACCACGGGTTTATTATGCACCATCTATGAAAATTTCAAGAAAATCGGTTCAGCCGTTTCTGAGTCTATAAGGAACACACAAACATACAAACAAACAAACCTACAAACACAAATTGATTTTTATATATAAGATTTTTCAAATTGTAATTTCGTCTCCAAAGAAAATTTCATTAAAATTTTTTCTTTACAGAGTATTTCAATGAAAAAAGTTTTTTTTTTTGCCCTAAGATAATTTTTTCTTTAAATAGTATACTGACTACGTCGGTTGCCCCCATATATATTTTTTTGTCCGATTTTGACTAATACTACAATAATTTTAACATTTGTCGACCAATCCTCACAAACTTTGGCCCTAAGATTATTCTTAGAACTCTTCTGATCACTGGTAATTTTCATAGAAAACTATTCCAATTTAGATATAGCTCCCACATATGTGTATCTCCTGATTTTCACATCTAGGGTATTTACTAAAGAATTTATCAACCGACCTTCCTCTTTGACTCCCCCACTATGTGCTGATTTTGGACAAAATTCTGCATTTTACGATTAAACAAATTTTAGTTTCGAATTCTTAGCCTGCATATCCAATGTGGAGTAGGGTATCAAAAGGTCGGCTTCGTCCGACTTTAGCCAGTCCTTATTTGTTGTTTATACAAAACGTTGCGATATTTAGACCACATCACAAAGTATGTTAAACAAAATTTCACCTCAACAGCTAAAGTTTAAGGATATTGACTTCATCAGTTCACTGTTTTTAACAGGGAAGTGTTGAGATTGGTAAACATCAGGAGCAAAAAAAAATTCAATTTGATACCTAATATCCATATGCCATATTTTTCTTCTTTGAGTTATCTATTGCACGAGTTCAATATTTATCTAAAATTCCTGAAGATTTATGCACGTGTTTTTTGGCAATAAACAAAACACAACGGATGTTATAAAGGGTGATTTTTTTGAGGTTAGGATTTTCATGCATTAGTATTTGACAGATCACGTGGGATTTCAGACATGGTGTCAAAGAGAAAGATGCTCAGTATGCTTTGACATTTCATCATGAATAGACTTACTAACGAGCAACGCTTGCAAATCATTGAATTTTATTACCAAAATCAGTGTTCGGTTCGAAATGTGTTCATTCACCGTAACGTTGCGTCCAACAGCATCTTTGAAAAAATACGGTCCAATGATTCCACCAGCGTACAAACCACACCAAACAGTGCATTTTTCGGGATGCATGGGCAGTTCTTGAACGGCTTCTGGTTGCTCTTCACTCCAAATGCGGCAATTTTGCTTATTTACGTAGCCATTCAACCAGAAATGAGCCTCATCGCTGAACAAAATTTGTCAAAATTTGAACACATTTCGAACCGAACACTGATTTTGGTAATAAAATTCAATGATTTGCAAGCGTTGCTCGTTAGTAAGTCTATTCATGATGAAATGTCAAAGCATACTGAGCATCTTTCTCTTTGACACCATGTCTGAAATTCCACGTGATCTGTCAAATACTAATGCATGAAAATCCTAACCTCAAAAAAATCACCCTTTACTTGCCATTTGTACCTATCCAGGGCAAAAATGCATTCTGTAACAAAAGAATATCCATAAATATCGAAATGTCAATAAGGTAAACAATGAATAATAAGAATTTGAAGAGAATCCCAAACGAACAATGAAATAAGAACAGTGCAAGAATGTAAAGGAATAAAAAACTAAATTTATGAAGCAATGGTGATTATGAGAGAATTCCTGTTGAAATTTGCCGGACAATAAAGAATTTCACTTTATCTAGAGCTTTATATGTAATATACAGTAATGTCTCGATTTACGTTGACTCGGTTAATGTCGTTTTGACTTACCTCTTCAAAAATTGTTCCTACTAACTTTGATTAGCATCGTCATTCGATTTAAGTCGTCTCAGTAGTTTAAAGGCAAAAATGGATTGATGTGCTTTGCTTTTGATTTGGCAGAAACTTTGTACATAGTGTTCTGTTATGACTTATAACACTTGTGTCAAGTACTGACTAAATCGGTCTATAACCTGATATAGCTTCCATATAAACCGATCCCCCGATTTGACTTCTTGAGACCCTGGAGGCCACAATGTTCATCCGATTTGGAAATTTTGCACTTAGTGTTTGGTTACGATTCCCAACACTTGTGCCAATTTCGGTCCAAATCGGTCTATTTCCTGATATAGCTCCCATATAAACCAATCTCCCAATTTGACTTCTTTAGCCCTTACAGCTGCGATTTACTGAAATTTTGCATATAGTGTTCTGCTATGATTTTCAATAACTATTGCAAGTACCTCCAAATCGGTCTATAACCAGATATAGCTCCCAAAATTTAGCAGAATCCAGGGAGGTGGATTCCCAAGATTCGGCCCAGCCGAACTAAGCACGCTTTTACTTGTCAAACTGCTCGTGAGAGGTATTCACGCTCCCTGGAGGGGCGCAAAGATCGATCTGGTGAGTAAGATGGACATCCCCCAGCTCACAAAGGTTACGGTCTTCATCAAGGGATGGGGCAGTAAATTTGCGACGGATCGCATGATGGGATTCTTGGGCAAGACAAAACGAAGTTTTGGTCGAGAGAAGGAAAAGGAGGAAGGAACTCTCTTTGTGGTTGGCATTGATCAAGTCTCCGTGACAAGTTTGGCTAAGACTAAGGGCATTGCGCACTACGGGAGCAAAGCTGTCTTTTTCAAGATTGGGAAGGCTAGGATAGGCAGAAATTTTTATTATTAGACATCAGGCCCTGCAGTGGCAGGTGACCCAACACCGCCCAACAAACAGGGGGCCGATAACGAAACGATCACGGCATCTTTTAATATTGGAAAGACTGGGAGAAGCAATGATCCTAATACTAAAATATCAGGCAGTGCAGTGGCGAGAGACCTAACACAGCCTAACAAACAGGAACCCGACAACGAACCCATTACCTACTTCAAGATTCGGAATACTGGGATCGGTAAAAATCCTAATATTGAAACATTAGGCAGCGCAGCGACAAGAGACTCTACCCGACGCAACCCAACGAACAGGGAGCCGATGAAGCCCAAGAAGCCCATTTACTTAAGATTTGGAAGACTAAGATAGGCAAACATCCTAGTATTGAAACATCAGGCAGTATAGGAAATGGAAACCCAATAAAGCTTGACGAACAGGGACCCGACGATGGAACTATTACCGACTTTATAAAGAGTCGGAAGACTAGACTATGCAAAGAACCTTAAAAAATGACATCAGGCAGTGTAGTGACAGGAATGTCAATAAAGACTTAACAACAGGGAGCAGACGATGAGATCATCACATACTCCCAAGATGCCCATTTGCTGGAGGACCAATGATTGAGGTAATCCAGATAAACCTCCACCGGAACGAGACTGCTACACACGCTCTGATAGAGAAAATCAGCAAGGGCAAGATTCATATTGCCTTAATGCAGGAGTAATGGACGACCCGGAACAAAGTTTCTGGAACCATATCAACTACCAATTATTCTATGCTAACACTGGTACCCGGCCGAGGACCTACGTTATTTGTCATAAAAATTTTAATTATATATTTTCCCCAGAGTTGTCAACGTCGGATGTAACAGTGGTGAGTCAGAGAGACGGTGGAGGATACCTGGCATTACTTTATCTGCCTTTCGACTCTCCGACACCGCCACCCACGTCGGAGCTGCAACGGCTGGTAAGGAAAGCAAAACAGACTGGAAATGAGGTACTAATAGGGTGCGATGCAAATTCCCACCACATTTCGTGGGGTAGTACCAACACTAATAAGCGTGATAATACTTCTAAGGGGTAAAGATCCGAATGAGCTATGCAGAAGGGCCGAAAGGGTCTTGCACCCGGCATATGACTGAGCTAGACCCAGAGGTCTCAATGTTAATCCGGAGAAGAGTGAAATATGCCTATTCAAGAGGAAGACGAAGATGGGCGAATTTAACGCACCAAGTTTCCTCAATAAGACGATTTCGATATCTGACAAGGTCAAATATTTAGGTGTGATCTTGGACAGGAAACTGAGTTGGAAGTGTCACATTCAGGAGCGTACTGAGAAGGCTCACAGATGTTGGGCACTATGTAGACTATGTAGGTTAAGAGAACATGTTGTCCTGGCATAGGCGTAGCGATGACGACCACGCTCACTAGGGCACTGGAGACTATTCTAGATATTGTGAGGCAGCCACTGCGGCTATGAGACTTAAGGCGATGGGAGAATGGTTTGAGGATGGGAGCAGCTCATACCATCGCGGTATAATCGAGGCGGCGATAGGAAACCTGGAAGGAAGGGAAGAGGTTTCCGATCGGATACCTGAGATGAACCTTGAAGTCGAGTGCGAGGCACTGCTGCCATCGGCAAAATCTTGCATTGACGGAACCCTAGTATTGTCATCTAGAAGATCATGTTACACGGATGGATCAAAGCTAGAGGACAGAGTGGACCTGGAGGTCTACATTGAGAAACGCAGGGACTGAGATCTGTTTTAGACTGCCTGATCATAATACAGTCTTGCAGTTGTGTTGTGCTAATGCTAGGACGTCGAGTGTGAATATGTTTACTGTCAGTAAAATTGCCTTTAGGGTAATAACAACCAGGACGGTAAGGTCACGAATAGTCTTGCAGAGTAAGAAGGAGATTAACGCCTTCTCTGAGGATGGGAAAATCTGCATCGTTTGGGTGCCGGGCCATAACGGAGTGAGGGGAAATGAAAGGGCAGATGATTTGGTGGTGAAGGCCAGAGGACTGCCGTCAATAAACTTGGTTAACTCGAAGCCTTTCGGGTCGACGCAGTCCGTGTTAAGGGAGTGGGCGACGAATGCGCATGCTACATTGTGGAACAGCGAAACGGACGGTAGGAAGGCGAAAATCCTATGGGGGGATCCAGATCGTGAGAAGACGAGGCTATTACTGAAAGGAAGCAAGAAGGAGGTCAGTATAGCTATTGGTATCATAACGGGACACATAGGACTACGAGCTCACTTATGTAAATTCGGTGCGGAAAGTGATAGCATGTGTAGGGCATGTGGGAAAGAAGATGAGACATTCGCGTCTAACAGATACCGGCACTTAGGTCGAGATCCAATACCAGATATAAACCAACTTAGGGAAGTGGTATTGAAAACAATTAAGAATTTTGTCAGTTGAACGGAATTCCTAACTTACAATGTTCTTTTTATATCCTCCACCATAGGATGTGGGTATACTAATTTCGTCATTCTGTTTGTAGCACCTCGAAAAATGCGTATAAGACCCCATAAAGTATATATTCTTGATCGTCGAGACATTTTAAGTCGAACTAGCCATGTCCGTCCGTCTGTCCGTCCGTCCGTCTGTCCGTCCGTCCGTCTGTCTGTCCATCCGTCTGTCCGTCCGTCCGTCCGTCTGTCGAAAGCACGCTAACTTTTGAAGGAGTAGAGCCAGCCGCTTGAAATTTTGCACAAATACTTCTTATAAGGGTTGGTCAGTTGGGATTGTAAATGGGTCAAATCGGTCCATGTTTTGATATAGCTGCCAAACAATCCGATATTGGGTCTTGAATTGTTGAGCCTCTAGAGGGCGCAATTTTCGTTAGATTTGCATGAAATTTCGCACGTAGTGTTTTGATATCACTTCCAACAACTGTGCTTTGTATGGTCCAAATCGGTCTATAACCTGATATAGCTGCCATATAAACCGATCATTGGTCTTGACTTCTTGAGCCTCTAGAGAGCGCAATTCTCATCCGATTTGGCACAAATTTTGTACAACGGCTCCTCCCATGGCCTTCAACATACATGTGCAATATGGTCATAATCGATCTATAGCTTTATAAGCTCCCATATAAACCGATCTCCCGATTTTGCTTCCTGAGCCCCGAATCGGACTATAACTTGATATAGCTGCTCCTACGTCCTTATGCATTATAAAGGGTGATTTTTTTGAGGTTATGATTTTCATGCATTAGTATTTGACAGATCACGTGGGATTTCAGACATGGTGTCAAAGAGAAAGATGCTCAGTATGCTTTGACATTTCATCATGAATAGACTTACTAACGAGCAACGCTTGCAAATCATTGAATTTTATTACCAAAATCAGTGTTCGGTTCGAAATGTGTTCAAATTTTGACAAATTTTGTTCAGCGATGAGGCTCATTTCTGGTTGAATGGCTACGTAAATAAGCAAAATTGCCGCATTTGGAGTGAAGAGCAACCAGAAGCCGTTCAAGAACTGCCCATGCATCCCGAAAAATGCACTGTTTGGTGTGGTTTGTACGCTGGTGGAATCATTGGACCGTATTTTTTCAAAGATGCTGTTGGACGCAACGTTACGGTGAATGAACACATTTCGAACCGAACACTGATTTTGGTAATAAAATTCAATGATTTGCAAGCGTTGCTCGTTAGTAAGTCTATTCATAATGAAATGTCAAAGCATACTGAGCATCTTTCTCTTTGACACCATGTCTGAAATCCCACGTGATCTGTCAAATACTAATGCATGAAAATCCTAACCTCAAAAAAATCACCCTTTACTTTGTTTGCCTAAAAACAGATACTGCGCACAGAACTGGACAGATGCGACCATGGTGGAGGGTATATAAGATTCGGCCCGGCCGAACTTTGTACGCTCTTACTTGTTAGAGGTTACTTTATAGTTTTTAGAGCGCACAACAAGCCGATTACTGCCTTAGGTGTATGTCCATAGTGGCATGGGGCGGATTAATATCTGCACCCTCTTTTCAACCTAACCTAATTCAAAACACTTGACAAATGCGATTGATGGTGTAATGTATATAAGACTCGTCCCGGCCAAACTTAGCACGCTTTTTCATGTTTCTCACTAAAATATTTGAATATCGTTCACAATAGAAAGGTCATTTTAAATACGATGTCTGTCTATGAGTCTCTTTGACTATATAAGCCATGTTATTATATAAGTATGATCTTAATTACTACAAACAAAAGTAAGTCATTATGTGAAATATTAAAGTCTACTCTAAACACAATATACCTATGTTAGGATTTGTTTTTGAGAAAAAAAATCCAATGATATTCTCAATGTTTTCATTACAAATTATATTCCAATCAACTCACATAAATAATTTCCTCCACAAATTAATTAGACACATATAAGAATAAATTGCTCCCTCTCTGGCTACAAATGGCAGGATATTATCGAAAGAGTAATTTGTTATTCAGCTCAAACACATCGTTTCGTAATGTGCGTATAATTTATGACCTAAATTTTCTAGCAGTTTGCAGTGTGCTCTTTTCGCGCGTCATGCCGTTGTGTTAATAAATTAGACATGGTGAAAGAGAAAACACGGTATAGCGGAAAAGTACGCAACGCTTGAAGTTCAGCCAGATAATGTATTTTCCGCACCTAGGATATCATTCACCAAATTTACCGATCCGTAAGCCAAATAAACGTAACGACCAATTTGTAATGTTATTTTAACCTTAAAAGGCAAAAGTTTAGTATTTCGAAATGTTACAAACTGAATGATGATGTTTAACTGCCGTCCTCTTATGGTGTATGGTATAAAAGCGGAACAGTGTAAAATATTGCACACACATTTAATTACTTGATAACAGACAATAAGTCATTGGATATGTGCTAACTTCTAATTGGCACCACACTGGAATCTATTTGATTCCCATGGTTTTCTACAAGTATTTGGTAAAGCATAAAGATATTTGACCTATTTATAGATTGAGAAATTGAAAAAGGTGTTACCGAATATATATTTTCCTGAATGAAAATTGAACAAGTAAAAACGAGTTAAGTTCGGCCAGTCCGAACTTTGGATACCCACCACCTCGAGTATATATGTAAACCACCTTTCGTCAAAATCCGGTGAAAAATGCATACCTTATGCCCCATAGCAGCTATATCGAAATATGTTCCGATTTGGACCAAATACTTATAAGTACAAGTCATTCTTCAATTGTGTAAAAAAAATTGGTCTTTAAAGTGGCTATATCTAAAAATAAACCGATCTGAACCACAAACGACAAGGATGTCGAAAAGCCTAACATAATTCACTGTGTCAAATTTCAGTGAAATCGGATTATAAATGAGCCTTTTATGGGACCAAGATTTTAAATCGATATATCGTTCTATATGGCACCTATATCCAAATAAATGCGCCTTTTATGGTGCCTAAACCTAAAATCGAGAGATCGGTCTTATGGCAGCTATATTCAAATCTGTACCGATCTGAGCCAAATAAAAGAAGAATGTCGAAGGGCCTAACCCAACTCACTGTCCCAAATTTCGGCAACATCGGACAATAAATGCGCCTTTTATGGGCCCAAAACAGTAAAATGAAAGATCGGTCTATATGGCAGATATATCCAAATCTAAACCGATCTGTGCCAAATTGAGGAAGGACGTCGAAGGGCCTAACACAACTCACTGACCCAAATTTCGGCAAAATCGAATAATAAATGTGGCTTTCATGGGCCTAAGACCCCAAATCGGCAGACCAGTCTATATGGTAGCTATATCCAAATCTGGACCGATCTGTGCCATATTCCAGAAGTATCTCAAAGGGACTAACACATTTCACTGACCCAAATTTTGGCAACATCGGACAATAAATGCGCCTTTTATCGGCCGAAAACCGAAAAACGAAAGATCGGTCTATATGGCAGCTATATCCAAATCTTGACCAATCTGTGCCAAATTGAAGGAGGGCGTCGAAGGGTCTAACGCAACTCACTGTCCCAAATTTTAGCAAAATCGGATAATAAATGTGGCTTTTATGGACCTAAGACACTAAATCGGCAGATTGGTCTATATGGCAGGTATATCCAAATCTAGACCGATCTGTGCCGAATTAAAGAAGGACGTTGAAAGGCCTATACGAACTCTCTGACCCAAATTTCAGCAAAATCGGATAATAAATGTGGCTCTTATGGGCCTAAGACCCTAAATCGGCGGATCGGTATATATGGGGGGTATATCTAGATATAGTCCGATACATCCAATCTTCGAACTTAAACTGCTTATGGACAAAAAAATAATCTGTGCAAAATTGCAGCTCAATATTTCTATTTTTAAAGACTGTAGCGTGATTTCAACAGACAGACGGACGGACATGGCTAGATCGTTTTAGATTTTTTACGCTGATCAAGAATACATATACTTTATAGGGTCGGAAAAGGATATTTCGATGTGTTGCAAACGGAATGACAAAATGAATATAACCCCATCCTTCGGTGGTGGGTATAAAAATCATGGTCGGTATGAATCTGACGGTGGCCTCGTGGCGCAGATGTTAGCATGTCCGCCTACGACGCTGAACGCCTGGCTTCGAAAAATGGCTAGAACATCAGAACACATTTTTAGCGGTGGTTGTACCTTCCTAATGCTGGCAACATTTGTGAGGTATGGTACAATTTGCTGTGGCAGCCATGTAAACATTTTCCCACAAGGAGCTTTAACAAATAAAAGCGTGCTAAGTTCGGCCGGGCCGAATCTTGGGAACCAAACAAGGATGATCGAGAGACCGGTTACATGATTTGGACCATATTTGGCACTGTTGTTGGAAGTCGTAACAGAACACCGCATGCAAAGTTTCAGGCAAATCCGACAAAAGTTGCGGATAGTTAGGGTTCTAGAAATCAAATCGGGAGATCGGTTTATATGGGAACTATATCAGGTTACAGACCGATTCGGGCCGTACTAGCCACAGTTGTTGGAAGTCATAACAGAATATAACATGCAAAATATTAGCCAAATCGGACAAAAATTGCGGCTTGTAAGGTCTCAAGAAGTCATATCGGGAGATCGGTTTATATGGGATCAATATCAGATTATAGACCGATTTCGACCGTACTGAGCACAATTGTTGGCAGTAATAGCAGAGCATGCATACATGTAAAATCTCAGCCAAATCGGACAAAAATTGCGACCGCAAAGGGCTTAAGAAGTCAAATCGGGACAACCGTTTATATGGGAGCTATTGGGTTGCCCAAAAAGTAATTGCGGATTATTTAAAAGAAAGTAAATGCATTTTTAATAAAACTTAGAATGAACTTTAATCAAATATACTTTTTTACACTTTTTTTCTAAAGCAAGCTAAAAGTAACAGCTGATAACTGACAGAAGAAAGAATGCAATTACAGAGTCACAGGCTGTGAAAAAATTTGTCAACGCCGACTATATGAAAAATCCGCAATTACTTTTTGGGCAACCCAATATTAACCCATTATCCAGTGTCTATTTCTCTTTATTGCGGGACAGTGACAATACAGATGCTCAACGGTCTACAACTCCTCTTTGTCATTGCACATCCTGCTGAAGTCTGCCTCTCCCTGCGCTTAGAGCGACTTCAAAGACCTAACGTTGCAATGACCAGTCAGAACTCATTTTAGCAGTGCTTAGTCATTCTTTCTTAGCCCCATGAAATACTCGGACACAGGGCCTATATCATCCTATAACCTAGAGCAGCATCCCACGGTTTTTTTTCCTTACCAGCTCGTTGGCCGCTTCCTTCCCCGCCACACTTTGATGGCCTGGGACCCAACAGAGCCTTACAGCCTTTTTCATGATACAAAGAAGCTCTTATCATCTTCTTACCAGTTTTGACCTCATGCGACCCGAAGGCAGATCCTTCAGCGCCGCCTGACTATCCACGTATATGGTGACAGTGTGATAGGGCCATATTTTTGGCATCAATATCGTCTGCATTGCCCTCAGGAACGAGAAGACCACAGTCTGAAATACCCTGTATCCTTCCAGAAGTCTATAAGATTCCTTGATTCCAAGGATTTCAAATGAAGATTCCAGCCTTAATGTTCCATCTAGTTTGGAACCATCCGTGTATACTGCGGGTCCCGGGAGGCGCCCCCAAACCAGAAATTTCCAAACCATTAACAAGGAAGAACTCATCTGATACATAATTAGTAGCGAGACATATAGCATGGCGTCATGAAGTATCACCATTCCCCTACAGGACAGAATAATGGACTAAGTTAAAGGAGCTCAATATACCTGAATCCCTCAGTTTCTTATCATCTTCTTACCAGTTTTGACCTCATGCGACCCAAAGGCAGATCCTTCAACGCCGCCTAACTATCCACGTATATGATGACAGTGTGATAGGGCCATATTTTTGGCATCAATATCGTCTGCAGTGCCCTCAGGATCGAGAGCACCGCAGTCTGAAATACCCTGTACCCTTCCAGAAGTCTATAAGATTCCTTGTTTCCAAGGATTTTAAATGAAGATTCCAGTTTTAATGCTCCATCTAGTTTAGAACCATCTGTGTATACTGCGGGTCCCGGGAGGTGCCCCCAAACCAGAAATTTCCAAACCATTAACAAGGAAGAACTCATCTGATACATAATTAGTAGCGAGACATATGGCATGGCGCCATGAGGTATCACCATCCCCCTACAGAACAGAATAATGGCCTAAGTTAAAGAAGCCCTATGTACCTCACTCTCACAGTTTCATGCCGATCTTTTTTACTCCAACTTCACGTTATTAAGAGCCTCTTCTATGGCCTAGATGAATGCCAAAGTGAAGTCGGCCACATCCCAACTCCACTCGATGTAGCCAACCACATCACAACGGGCACTGTCATTCGACCGACCTTTAGTGTATGCATGCTGATAGCTGCATGCGTGTAAAGAATCGGGACGGTCCCTAATACAAATGTCAATTAGTCTCTCCAAAGTTTTCAAAATGAGAGATGAGACACTTATTGGCCTGTAGTCACTGGATAGAGAATGGTTCGGTTTCCCGCTTTTGGGACAAAAACCACCCTAACCCCCCCGCCACTCAGTCAATATATAGTCCAGGAAAACACAGCTCATAAAAATTATCTCAAGGAGTCATATGGCAATCGCATATGATCGCAGAGGTTAGCCTGTTCGCCTATGACACTGAACGCTTGCGTTCGAATCCTGGCGAGATCATCAGAAAAAATTTTCAACGGTGGTTTCCCCCTCCTAATGCTGGCAACACCGTAGCGCAGAGGTTAGCATGTCCGCCTATGACGCTGAACGCCTGGGTTCGAATCCTGGCGAGATCATCACAAAAATTGTCATCGGTGGTTTTCCCCTCCTAATGCTGGCAACATTTGTGAGGTACTATGCCATGTAAAACTTTTCTCCAAAGAGGTGTAGCACTGCGGCACGCCGTTCGGACTCGGCTATAAAAGGGAGGCCCCTTATCATTGAGCTTAAACTTGAATCGGACTGCACTAAGGAAGTTTGCCCCTGTTCCTTAGTGGAATGTTCATGGGCAAAATTTGCAATTATTTTTGCAATTTGCAATGCTGGCAACATTTGTGAGGCACTATGCCATGTAAAACTTCTCTCCAAAGAGGTGTCGCACTGCGGCACGGCGTTCGGACTCGGCTATAAAAGGGAGGCCCCTTATCATTGAGCTTAAACTTGAATCGGACTGCACTGATTGATATGTGAGAAGATTGCCCCTGTTGCTTAGTAAAATGTTCATGGGCAAAATTTGAAATTTTGCATATGGCAATCGGTGCTGGCATCGTAAAAGTTGCCCTCGTGGTATTGAATGCCAGAAAATGAAGCAAACAAAATTTCATTTGAATTTTTGCACCTTCTTACAACTCAAACCGCAAAACTTGACGTTTTTGACTGATTGGGAGCATCCAATTAAGACCTTTTGAAACCTGGATCAGAGAGGTTTATCTGTTCCGAAGATAGCGTACATTCAACAGACGGATGAATACAACCAAATCGGTTTAGATTCCATGACGACCAAAGATATTTATGGGAACTTGAAACAATTCGAAGTATTGATGCATATGTCCTTCGATTTATTCTTTGATGTCCTCATCCAGTGCACCCACAATTTGAACAAAATATTTCATGGTCTTTAGACAAAGGAATCAAATGGATGGCTAAATTGATTAAACATAAATAGTTCAGTGAGTTGAAAAATTATATTTCAAATATACATAGTTTTTCAACAAAATCACAAAACAAATTTTTCTCTCGTCTTTTAGGTAGAAAGTTGTCATTGTCCACATACATGGAATTGCTCAAACTTTCCAATTGATATTTGAGTTAGTTCAGTACAGCTTAGATTATGTTTGCAGCTGCAATGGAAAAAACTTAAAAAAAAAATCATCACCTATCATCGCTTTTTGCTTGATTATTCAGATTTTTTCATGCATTTCACAAAACTTGTAAATAATTATTTCGAAGCAGAGCAAGCAAAGTTGTTCTTACTAGTTTACTACTTCCTGTAGCATGATGAAGTTGAGGACGATGCCATTGTAGCAATGCCACAATGAGTTGGTACATACCTACATATGAGCTCAGGAGTTACTAATAGAATAAACTTTATTTAAAATCAAGGCACATTTGACTTTACACTCAGGAAAAAATGTAATGCGTAAAAGGTTTACAAAACCAAACTCAAAAAGACTAGTAGGTCAAGTTGTGCTGCTCCCAAGACAAAAAGACCTTCAAAATTACCCCCTTTCCACCAAACAAAAAAAAATTAGAAGGAGGTTGGTATAGCTTTCAGTATCATAACGGAACATATAGGACTACGAGCTCAATCGTACGGCAAGTAATAGCATGTGTAGGGCATGTGGGGAAGATGATGAGACGTTAAGGCATTTCCTATCTCATTGCCCGGTTTTTGCGTCTAACAGATACCGGCACTTAGGTGGGGACACAATACCAGACATGAATCAACTTAGGGGCGTGGTGTGGAAAACAATTAAGGATCTTGTAAGTAACACGGAATTCCTGACTTAGATTTTCTTTTATACCCTACACCCCCACTGAGGAGCAGGGTATTATAAGTTTGTGCACTTGTTTGCAGCGCTAAGAAGGAGTAGAGCTAGGCTCTTTGTTAAGTATACCGATTGGCTTAGAATCACTTCCTCATTCAATTTAGCTATGTTCGTTGGTCCGCCTGTCCGTCTGTCTGTCCATGAATTCTTGTAATCAAGGTACAGGTCGCATTTTTTATCCGATTGTCATCAAATTTTGCACTTGTCACTTCTTAGGCTCAAGGAGATAAGCTATTGATTTAAAAAACAAGTAAAAAGGCGTTAAGTTCGGTCCACCATGTCCACCACCTCGGGTATATATGTAAACCACCTTTCATCAAAATCCGGTGAAAATTGCATACCTTATGTCCCATAGCAGTTATATCGAAATATGTTACGATTTGGACCAAATAATAATAAGTACAAGCCATTGATCAATTGTGTATAACAAAATATTGGTCTTTTTAGTAGCTATATCTAAAAATAAACCGATCTAAACCATATACCACATAGATGTCGAAAAACCTAACATAAGTCAATGTGTCAAATTTCAGTTAAATCGTATTATAAATGCGCCTTTTTATGGGGCCAACACTTTAAAACGAGATATCGGTCTACATGGCAGCCATATCCAAATTTGGACCGATTTGGGCCAAGTTGCAGAAAAATGTCGAAGAGCCTAACACAAAGCACTGTCCCAAATTTCGGCGAAATCGGACAATAAATGCGCCTTTTATGGGCCCAATACCTTAAATCGAGAAATCGGTCTATATGGCAGCTATATCCAAATCTGAACCGATCAAGGCCAAATTGAAGAAAGATATCGAAGGGCATAAGACAACTCACTATCCCAAATTCCAGCAAAATCGGATAATAAATGTGGCTTTTATGGGCCTAAGACCCTAAATCGGAGGATCGGTCTATATGGCAGCTATAGCCAAATATGCACCGATCTGGGCCAAATTAAAAAAGAATGTCGAAACGCCGATCACAACTCACTGTCATAAATTTTAGCAAAATCGGACAATAAATGCGCCTTTTGTGGGCCCAAAACCTTAGATCGAGAGATCGGTCTATATGGCAGCTATATCTAAATCTGGCCCGACCTAAGCCATATTGAAGAAGGATGTAGAAGGCTCTTACACAACCCACTGTGCCAAATTTCAGCATAATCGGATAATAAATGTGGTTTTTATGGGCCCAAGACCCTAAACCGGAGGATCGGTCTATATGACAGCTATATCCAAATCTGAACCGATCAAGGCCAAATTGAAAAAAATGTCGAAGGGCATAAGACAACTCACTGTCTCAAATTCCAGCAAAATCGGATAATAAATGTGGCTTTTATGGGACTTAGTCTCTAAATCGGAGGATCGGTATATATGGCAGCTATATCCAACTCTGAACCGATCTGGGCCAAATTTGTTAAAGGATGTTGAAAGGCCTAATACAACTCACTGTCCCAAATTTCCACAAAATCGGATAACAAATGTGGCTTTTATGGGCCTAAGACTCTAAATCGGAGGATCGGTATATATGGCAGCTATATCTAAATCTGGACCGATCTGGACCGAATTGAAGAAGCATGTCGAAGGGCCGAACACAACACACTGTCCCAAATTTCATCAAAATCGGATAATAAATGTGGCTTTTATGGGCCTAAGACCCTTAATCGGCGGATCAGTCTCTGTGGGTGCTATATCAAGATATAGTCCGATATAGCCCATCTTCGAATTTAACCTGCTTATGGACAAACAAAGAATAAGTGCAAAGTTTCAGCTCAACATCACTATTGTTAAAGACTGTAGCGTGATTTCACCAGACAGAAGGACGGACAGACGGACGGACATGTCAGGTCGTCCTAGATTTTTACGCCGATCAAAAATATATATACTTTATAGGGTCGGAAATGGATATTTCGATGTGTTGCAAATGGAATGACAAAATGAATATATCCCCATTCTTCGGTAGTGGGTAAAAAAAAAGTCACAGTTTGGTGGGGTTTATGGGCTGGTGGCATCATTGGACCGTACTTCTTCAAAGATGATGCGAATCGTAACGTTACTGTAAATAATGAGCGCTTACGTGATATCATATCCAACTTTTTTTAGACCAAAATGCAAGAGCTTGACTTGCATGACATAGGGTTCAACAAGACGGTGCTATATGCCACACAGCATATGTAACAATGGACTTATTTTGAGGCGAGTTCGATGAACATTTAATTTCGCGTTCGGGACCGGTCAATTGACCGCCTAGGTCGTGCGATTTTATGGGGCTATGTTAAAGCTCATGTCAATACAGACAAGCCCGTTTCAATTGACGCATTTGAAGACAACTTTGAAGCATTAATTCGTGAAATAACGGGCGAAATGCAGGAAAGAGTACTGTAGAACGGGACTAAACGAATGGACTATTTGAGTAGTCACGGTCAACTTTTGTATGAAATATTATTCGATTATTAAATTATATGGACCGTTCTATCGATTCAGATAAAGATTTCATGAATTTTTTTGAATTTCATGTCACTCTTTAGAACAGTGAGGTCGAAGTACATGGCGGAGTGTATGGAATGTTTGAATAGACTCCGGTTTCATGACATAGTGCTAACATGGATTAACAAATACGGTGGGGGCCGTATTGTTGCTTGTCCCCTACTCTCTTCTTGTATTTTTATACCCTCCACCATAGGATGGGGGGTATACTAACTTCGTCATTCTGATTGTAACTACTCGAAATATTCGTCTGAGACCCCATAAAGTATATATATTCTTGATCGTTGCGACATTTTTTGTCGATCTAGCCATGTCCGTCCGTCTGTCTGTCGAAAGCACGCTACCTTCCGAAGGAGTAAAGCTAGCCGCTTAAAATTTTGCACAAATACTTCTTATTGGTGTAGGTCAGCTGTTATTGAAAATGGGCCATATCGGTCCATGTTTTGATATAGCTGCCATATAAACCGATCTTGGGTCTTGACTTCTTGAGCCTCTAGAGTGCGAAATTCTTATCCGATTTAAATTAAATTTTGCACGACGTGTTTTGTTGTGATATCCAACAATTGTGCCAAGTATGGTTCAAATCGGTCTATAACCTGATATAGCTGCCATTTAAACCGATCTTGGGTCTTGACTGCTTGAGACTCTAGAGTGCGCAATTCTTACACGATTGGAATGAAATTTTGCACGACGTCTTTTGTTATGTTATCTAACAACTGTGCCAAGTATGGTTTAAATCGGTTCATAACCTGATATAGCTGCCATATAAACCGATCTTGGGTCTTAACTTCTTGAGCCTCTAGAGTGCGCAATTCTTATCCGATTGGAATGAAATTTTGCATGATGTGTTTTGTTATGACATCTAACCACTGTGCCAAGCATGGTTCAAATCGGTCCATAACCAGATATAGCTGTCATATAAACATATCGGGGGACTTGACTTCTTGAGCTTCTAGAGGGCGCAATTCCTATCCGATTTGGCTGAAATTTTGCATGACGTATTTTATTCTTACTTTCAACAACTGTGTCAAATACGGTTTAAATCGGTTCATAACCTGATATACCTGCCATATAAACCGATCTGAGATCTTAAATCCTTGAGCTCCTTGACGTCGCAATTATTATCCGATTTGCTGAAATTTTGTACGACGGATCCTCTCATGACCATCAACATTCGTGTTTATTATGGTCTGAATCAGTCTATAGCCAGATAGAGCTCCCATATAAATCGATCTCTCTATTTTACTTCTTGAGCCCCCAAAGGGCGCAATTCTTATTCGCATTGACTGACATTTTACACAGGTCTCCAACATATAATTTAATTGTGGTCCAAACCGGACCATATCTTGATATCGCTCTAATAGCAGAGGAAATCTTTTCTTATATCTTTTTTTTTGCCTAAGAAGAGATGCCGGGAAAAGAACTCGACAAATGCGATCCATGATGGAGGGTATATAAGATTCGGCCCGGCCGAACTTAGCACGCTTTTACTTGTTACATATATCCAACCATATGATGGGGGTATACTAATCTAGTCATTCCGTTTGTAACACCCCGAAATATTGATTAGCTATCCCACAGAGTATTTATATTCTGGACCGTCTTGACATTCTGAGTCGATCTAGCCATGTCCGTTCGTCTGTTTGTCAAAAGCATGCTAACTTTCGAAGGAGTAAAGCAAGTCACTTGAAATTTTGCACAAATGCTTCTTAATAGCATAGGTCAGTTGGGATTGTAAATGGGCCAACTAGGCCCATGTTCTGATATAGCTGCCATAAAACCCGATCTTGGATCTTGACTTCTTGAGCGACTAGAAGATGCAATTTTTATCTATGCCAAGTTTCAGCTCAAAATATTCGCGATTGTGAGGACTATTTTGTTTATTGTCGCACTACTTAAGTCCAAAACACAAGGATATTCATTTCTACCTGTATCCATCAACCATCCTTTCTTAGTGCTACTGCAGCACCTGATGAACAAGTAACTGTAGACTTCAACAGATATTTCAAATTGAGTGTAAGTGCTGCATCATAACTTTTATAGGGCATATTAAGCTGAGCTAGCATTTGAAAATCTCTTTCCCAACCTCCTAGGTTTGGTTTGTTTGTTTCGTGTGGTGGCTCATACCTGGCCTCTACACTGCTTATGAGGCACAAGCTTTAAGTGGATCCAACAAGAAATACGGAACAAAAGTTGCAAACTCACGTAAAAGTTAACGCCACGTTTCACTCAAATAATTGTTAACGATTAGGCTAAAACTTTGTCCCATTGATTGAGGCTTCAAGTGAGTGGGCTTGTATGAGCACAACATAACCGTGCACGAGTATGTACGATATTTGCTTATATTTTTTTTATCTTTGCTCTTTGTTGTTATTGCAACATTTAATTTTTGAACTGCAAAGTTATCAGAAGTCTTGCTAATAGTTTGCCCATTAAATTTTATGGTTTTCATACCGAGGTAAAATGCATACGACATTTGCTACATTGTGGTTAACACAAAATTGTTCAAAAGACACCAATTAGTGAATGTGAATGTGTTCCAAGGAAGTTTAAAATTATAATAACTGATAATCAAATATATTTAATAGCAATAGTTTAAATATTGTTTAAGAAATTGTAGAGCCTTAAATGCATGGCAAAGATACAAACATATTAATTATTTGTATGAAACGAATTTCCGATTTATGCTGATAAAACAATAGTTTACTGTGTCGGTTAAGTGATATGACATTTTTATTACGTATACGCTTAGATGTACAGTCTCTATGAAAGAGATTTAACTCATACCTTTGATTGTGACTGTATATGAATACGAAACTATTTTTATACCCACCACCATAGGATGGATTAGTTCACCAATCTACACTGAAAAAAAAGTGGATCCAATATTTAGGATTTTTCCGATCGATCTACGATCTAAAGGGACAAATTTCTAAAATGAATATTCTATTGTACCCACCACCGAAGGATGGGGGTATATTCATTTTGTCATTCTGTTTGCAACACATCGAAATATTCATTTCCGACCCTATAATAATATACATATTTTTGATCAGCGTAAAAATCTAAGACGATCTAGCCATGTCCGCCCGTCTGTCTGTTGAAATCACACTACAATCTTTATAAATAGAGATATGGAGCTGAAACTTTGCACGCATTCTTTTTTTGTCCATAAGCAGGTTAAGTCCGAATATGGGCTATATCGGACTATATCTCGATATAGCCCACATATATACCGATCCGCCGGTTTAGGGTCTTAGGGTCTCAATAAAAACCACATTTATTATCCGACTTTGCTGAAATTTAGGACGGTGAGTTGTGTTAGGCCCCTCGACATCCTTCGTAAATTTGGCACGGATCGGTCCACATTTGGTTATAGCTGCAATATGGACCGATCCTCCAATTTAGGGCCTTAGGCACATAAAAGCCACATTTATTATCCGATATCGCTGATATTTGGGACAGTGAGTTGTGTTAGGCCCTTCGACGTTCTTCTTCAATTTGACTAAGATCGGTCCAGATTTGAATAAACTGCCTTATAGACCGATCTCCCGATTTAATGTTTTGGGCCCAAAAAAGGCGCATTTATAATACGATTTAACTGAAATTTGACACTGTGACTTGTGTTAGGCTTTTCGACATCCATGTTGTATATATGGTTCAGATCGGTTTGTTTTTAGATATAACTACTTAAAAGACCAATATTTGTACCCTACACCACTACTATGGTACAGGATATTATAATTTAGTGCATTTGTTTGTAACACCCAAAAGGAAGAGAGATAGACCCATTGGTTTGTTAAACCGATCAACTCAGAATCACTTTCTGATTCGATTTAGCTATGTCCGTCCGTCTATATGTCCGTCTGTCCATGTTGATTTGAGTACAAAATACAGGTCAAAATTTTCCTGCGATCGTCTTCAAATTTGGTACAGGCATGTTTTTCGGCCTAGAGAAGAAGCCTATTGAAATTGGAAACAAATAAAAAGGCATTAAGTTCGGACGGGTTGAACTTTGGATACCCACCACCTCGGGTATATACGTAAAATACCTTTCATCAAAATCCGGTGAAAATTGCATACCTTATGTCCCATATCAATTATATCAAAATATGTTCCGATTTGGACCAAATACTAAAAGTACACTAGCTATATCTAAAAATAAACCGATCTGAACCATATACAGCATGGATGTCGAAAAGCCTAACATAAGTCAATGTTTCAAATTCAGTTAAATCGGATGATAAATGCGCCTTTTTTGGGGCCAAGTCTTTAAATCGAGATATCGGTCTATATGGCAGCTATATGCAAATCTTGATAGATCTAGACCAAATTACAGAAATATGTGGAGGGGCTTATATTAACTCTCTGTCCCAAATTTCGGCGACATCGGACAATAAATGCGCCTTTTATGGTCCTAAGACCCTAAATCGGAGGATCGGTCTTTATGGTAGCTATATCTAAATCTGGACCGATCTGAGCCAAATTGACGAACGATGTTTAAGGGCCTAACGCAACTCACTGTCCCAAATTTCAACAAAATCGCATAATAAATGTGGCTTTTATGGCCCCAAAACATTAAATCGAGAGATCGGTCTATATGGCAGCTATATCCAGGTCTGAACCGATCTGTCTCATAATACAGAAGTATATGAAGGGGCTTAACTTAAGTCATTGTTTCAAATTTCGGCGACATCAGACAATAAATGCTCCTTTTATGTGCCTAAGACCCTAAATCGGAGGATCGGTCTACATGGCAGCTATATCCAAATCTGGATCGATCTGAGCCAAATTGACGAACGATGTCGAATCGAATCGGATAATAAATGTGGCTTTTATGGGCCTAAGACCCTAAATCGCATAATAAATGTGGCTTTTATTGGCCTAAGACCCTAAATCGGAGGATCGGTCTATATGGGGGCTATATCAAGATATAGCCCATCTTCGAATTTAACCTGCTTATGGGCAAAAAAAAAGCATCTGTGCAAAGTTTCAGCTCAATATCTCTATTTTTGAAGACTGTAGCGTGATTTCAGCAGACAAACGGACGGACATGTCTAGATCATCTTAGATTTTTACGCTGATCAAGACTATATATACTTTATAGGGTCGGAAATGGATATTTCGATGTGTTGCAAACGGAATGACAAAATGAATATACCTCCATCTTTCGGTGATGGGTATAAAAATCGGTTTAGATTTGGATATAGCTCCCCTATATATGTTCGTCCTATTTTTAGTAATTATTCAATAAAATAGTCATTTGTTAACTGATTCTCTTAAAATTTGGCAGGAAGGATTTTCTTAAGATTTTCGATATTATTGGTGATTTTCATGGAAATCGGTTAAGATTTAGATATAGCTCTCATATATTAATATATCGTCCGATTTTCACTTCTAGATCCACTGCAATCACATTTATTGACCAATCTTGCCAAAATATTGCACAACGCTTTCATCGATGACTACCACAACAAACATAGAATTTGGTCAAAATCGATTCAGATTTAGATATAGCTCCCATATATATGTTCGTCCGATTTGCAATAATATTGCAATAAAATGTTCCTTTGTTAACCGATTTTCTCGAAATTTGGCATCAAAGATTTTCTCTCGACTTTCAATAATAATGGTGAATTTCATGGAAATCGGTTCAAATTTAGATATAGCCCTCATATATATATATATCGCCCGATTTTAACTTCTAGATCCACTGCAATCACACTTATTGACCCATCTTGCCAAAATTTTGCAAAACTCTTTCCACGACGACTGCCACAGTATCTGTGGAGATTGCTCGAAATCGGTTCAGCTTTAGGTATAGCTCTCATATATATGTTCGTCCGATTTAGAAAAATATTGCAAAAAAGTGCTCATTTGTTAACCGTTTCTGTCGAAATTTTGCAGAAAGGATTTTCTTATGACTCTCAATGTTACTGATGAATTTCTTAGAAAACGGTCCAGATTAAGATATATCTGTCATATATGTATATCGCCAGATTTTCACCCCAAGAGACACTGCAAACGCATTGTTTGACCAATCTTGCCAAAATTTTGCACAACGCTCTCCTCGACGACAACCTAATTATCTGAAAAGTTTGTTGGAAGTTGGTTTAGAATTAGATATAGCCCCATATATATGTTCGTCAGATTTTGGGTAATTTGCTATAATGTTATCATTTGTCAACCGTAGAATTTATAGTTTGAACATACTTGCTCGCCGAGGTCCATTAAAATTAGTTCAGAATTGGATATAGGTCCCACATTGCACTTATAGGGTAGGTGTAGGGTATCATACAGTCGGCACTGCCCGAGTTTTTCCCTTCCTTAATGGTTTTCATTTGAATCAATGAAAAATATTTTCTAACAAAAAAAAACTTGGTCGTTTGAATATATTTATAACAGAGGTAAGATATTTATTAAACTCGGCTGAGTTGCGTACAGTAGGAAGAATCTTAAAGAGCCATTCACTAGACCAAAACTCCCTACAGCATTAAAGGTTAGACAACCGCAGTACACACTAGTTCATAATACGAGCTTTAAATCCACATAACACATCTATAGAATTTCTACAGGTCGTCGAGAATTGGTACAATGCACCTTATACTCCTGCTAAATCCGTTTTAGACGGATTTACACCATTTTCGACAGCTCACTTTGATGTCTCGATGGTATAATGGTTTGTTAAGTTTACAAAGTTTTCGTAAAATTTGTGCATTTCTCCTTTCAAAGACAAAAATATGTGACCCTTAATTGTAACTTAGATTACATAGTTCCTTGGATATCCCGCAGGGCTTTTGAATTAGTGCGACACTGAAAAACAAAAAGTATTAAAGTGTGGCCGCAGTGTCACTTTTGAACAAAAGTTATTTTCCACACTTTATATCCTTTTTCCTTCATCCCATACTAATTCCTACAACTGTCATTGTACAAAATTGTAGTTACATAAAATGAAGCTAGCTTGAAATTTTGTTATTAGGAGAAGTGTGCATGTTCTCGCAGACGAAGAATTTACTTGAAAAGTAAACTCAGGTAAGTTTCCGGCTTTTTGTTAGAGAAAATCGGAAACTTATCACACAGTACATTTACATACTGATTAGTTGGGGGTTGGTATGGAAAAGTAAGTTAATTTTGTAGACGAAAAGTAAGGTTTAAATGACAGTCTGCCATCAGACTCACTTAGACGTATTCATTCAATGTAATACCACAGGAACAGGAGAAAGAAGATGCCTTCCTACCTTTAAACCATAGGGATCGCTTTAAAAAATTCCAAAAACTTGCGAATGTTCACATCCCCTAAATCAGTAAGGCTCTCAAATGAATGAGAACCCAAAGTGGAACTCCTTCTGACTGTCAGTGAGCGAAATGCATCAAATAATCTACCGTCTCTTCTTCCTCGACATACTCACACCACCTGTAAAGGTAGTTTCTTGCAACCTTCAGCCTGTCAGCATGTTTTCCGATCAGACAGTCACCAGTCACAATGACTGAGACGTCTGTTCTAGCTAGTGACAGCAAAGCGGTGGAGTTCTTCTTCAAGTCTAGATAAGGCCACATAATTTTGGAATGCTCACAGCCCCCTAATCCTGAAGACTTAGCTAACATGTTCTGTAAAAGTCGTTACTTGAAACTTTCAGTCTGTCAGCATGTTTTCCGACTAGACAGTGACTTGTCATGACTGACACGTCTGTTCTAGCCAGTGACAGCAAGGCGATAGAGCTCTTCAACTCCAGATTAGGTCCCATTTGGAATTCTCACAGCCGTCATTTGTGACCATCCCATTGCACCTGAAGAAATTGACCTCACCCGACAAACCAGAGTAGTTCTGACTCAATTACGTTCCGGCAGATGCAGCCGCCTCAATTCCTACAGAGCTAGGATGGATGCCGACGTGCAAGATGTATGTCCCGATTGTAACCAGCGACCTCACGATACACGTCAACTGTTTAACTGCCCGACCAGACCCACTTGACTTAGAACCAGATCCCTGTGGACCCATCCCATCTTAGTCGCTGAATTCCTGGATCTTGACACTCAACAGAATCAAGCAGACGAAAGATAGAACACAATAAACTGCTGCAACAACAACAACAACCATCTATCATTTCGTTGCCGAATCCTGAAAACTTAGTTACATGTTGCTAGAAGCATACCCACAGATTCGAGTTACCATGAAATGTGAAGCATGGTTCCTTTTCTCGCAAGCTCGTCCGGTCTACAATTCCGTTGGATATTTTTGTGACCCGGTACTAAAAACAGGTGAACTTTGTCAGCCATCTCGAATTCAGAAATACGTTCTTTAGGGATTAAGTGGCTGCCTGGAAGTCTGAGAAGATATTTATGCCAATCGTCATTATGACACTATATCTTAGTCATTCCACAACGTCTTTAATTGTAAGGATCTCCGCTCGGTACACACAGCAGTGGTTGGGTAACCTTCTCGATATGACTAGTTCAAGAGTGTACCCCAAATCCCACCTCGTCTTCTTGTTTGGAACCATCCCTATAGAAGTCTATGTAAATTCAATTACCAGGGATATTGAAGTTCCAATCGGTTTTATCAGGAACAGTGGTGCAGTACTTCTTATCAAAAAGCATCTCAGGAAATGTGTAATCCACATTGCCTGGAATATCGGGCATTGTGTCAAGGACAACACAGTGTCCGCAGCCGTCGCATTCTTATAGAGCAAATTGTCTAGCCACGACGTCCAGAGGAATTAGGTGGGATTAGGAACTGTCCAGCAAATTACCTAGAACATTCTCTCCTCCCAAGAAGACAATTGCTAGTGGTATTTTGTGCAGCCCTCCAGGGCTAAGCCAACACGGCTCTTAACTCCGGGTGAATAAAATGCGTTTACCAATGCCCGCATGCATGGCTTAAGGGAGAATTAGTACCAATTCGATCCCACGTTGCTTGAACATGATCTCTCCTTTGGTTTGGAGCGGAGCCCCATCTGAAAAAATGCTCGTGATCTATGGGTCACTGCAACCTGTTAATTACATGCAACTCCACACCGAGCATCGAAATGTCCTTCCTGCTATTTTAGGTGTAAACCACAGCCACCACGTTGCTCCCAACTAGGGCCTCACCATAGTCAGGCAGGAACCGAAATTCCAGGGTATCCTGACTCCCGTGGTACCAGATTAAGGACTCTGATTCGACGACGTAGTCCAACTACTTCCAATTGAACTCTAAACAGTTTTGGACTGGTTACCTAGTGGGATGATGCAAGAACTATCCCGAAGCAACTCTTTATTCAGAAACTATCAGAAATCAGGTGGCATAACTCAAAATGACTCAGCACAAGACTGAGCCAATACAGAAATGTCACTGAAACATTCACACAACACGGTATACATTCTGCTATTTGCAAGAAATAGCTGCGACACCGTATGGAAAACATTCAAACCATCAGAACTTCTACACTCACACTCGCTCGACTAGCTCCGACGACTTCAACAGTAGAGCAGCCTTCAACTCACCGACCTTTTCAATAGAGTCTACTAACCACGCATCTATCGTCCGTCCAATCGCTTGAACCGTTCATCACCACCTATCCATCCATCCCACCGTCTATCCATCTAACCCGACTGATAAACCAGCACTATCTTTATCCAAAATTTAAACAGCAAAGGCCTGCACAAAACTATTCATTGGTGGCTGTTTTTGCCGAACTCGTGAACGCTAAATCCACATAATTTTGTATTTCAAGACTACTGAAGAACGCGACACTGAAGATAGAATAAAACGAACAGGTTACTCGCTGCACACTGAGTCATATGAAAGCATCTCGCTGTCATTTTCAGAAGATGATCACACAAATCGTTTGCAAACTGTTGATTTTCTGATATAAAAATCCAACGTGTGTGTGTGTGTTTACCCATGCTTTTGTCAAATCTACCAAATCGCATATATTTCAAACTCCTAAAGCAGACGACAAGAAAAATACTTTATCTGAAGCAAACTATACCCGAATAGATTTATTGTACAACGTGCACTCACTGAAATCTAAATCAATCTCTGTTTTTACTGAAGGGCTCCTTTTATACCCACCACCGAAGGATGGGGGTATAATAATTTTGTTATTCCGTTATTGAAATATCCATTTCCCACCCTATAAATTAAATATATATACTTGATCAGCGTAAAAATCTAAGACGATCTAGACATGTCCGTCCGTCTGTCAGTTAAAATAACGCTACAGTCTTTAAAAATAGATATATTGAGCTGAAACTTTGCACAGATTCTTTTTTTGTCCATAAGCAGGTTAAGTTCGAAGAACTATATCTTGATATACCCCCCATATAGACCGATCCACCGATTTAGGGTCTTAGGCCCATAAAAGCCACATTTATTCTCCGATTTTGCTGAAATTTGAGACAGTGAGTTGTGTTAGACTCTTCGACATTCTTCGTCAATTTGGTTCAGATCGGTCCACATTTGGATATAGCTGCCATATAGACCGATCCTCCGATTTAGGGTCTTAGGCCCATAAAAGAAGAATTTATTATCTGATTTTGTTAAAATTTAGGACAGTTAGTTGAGTTAGGCCCTTCGACATCATTCTTCAATGTGGCTCAGATAGGTCTAGATTTGGGTATAGCTGCCATATAGACAGATCTTTCAATTTAAAGTCATGGCCCCATAAAAGGCACATTTATAATCCGATTTCGCTTAAATTTGACACTATGTGGGCATAAATTATGCATTTTTCACTGGATTATGACGAAAGGTGTTTTACTTATATACTCGAGATGGTGGGTATCCAAAATTCGGCGCAGCCGAACTTAACAACTTTTTACTTGTTTAAATAGCTCTGTTGTACCCAGGCGATCAATTGTTAAGGAAATCCGAAGACAACACGATACCTGGGTAGCATTAGTCTTCCACTCAGACCGTTGTGAAGAGCTATTTAATACTTTTCACCTAATGGTCCCTCGTGGGGGTTTCCCAGGGAGACAAATGTCACTATAGGTAACTTGTATCTCCTGCTAAAAAAACTACAAGTGTTTTATAAGTACTTACGCCAAGACCACTTTAGGTAACCTACTTTACTGCCACACGTAGAGCTTCCTGAAGTATATCTGTAAGAGTGCTGAGAAACCTCACAACCTCGGATTAGGAGGTGAAAACCACCGCTGAAATTTTTTTATCTGATGGGTCATGACTTCTTGAGCATCTAGGGGCGCAATTCTTTTCCGATTTGGCTGAAAATTTGCACGTTGTGTTCTGGTTTCACTTCCAACAACTGTGCTATGTAAGCTTTAAATAGGTTCATAACCTGGTGCAGCTGCTATATAAACCGATCTGGGATCTTGAATTCTTGAGCCACTAGAGGGCAAAATTCTCATCCGATTTGGCTGAAAATTTTCCACGAAATGTTTTGTTATGACTTCCAACTACTATGCAATGTATGATTAAAATCAGACCCAAACATGATATAGCTGCTATATAAATTTGGCTGAAATTTTGCATGAAGTGTTTTGTTATGACTTTTAACAACTGTGCTAAGTATGGTTTTAATCGGTCCATAGCCTGATATAGCTGCCTTATAAACCGGTCTGGTATCTACTTATCCGCACTTCTTATCCGATTCTGATGCAATTTTGTACAACGGCTTCTCCCATGGCTTTCAACATAAATGTCTAATGTGGTCTTGATCGATCTATAGCCTGATACAGCTCCCATATGAACCGATCTCCCTATTATGCTTCTTGAGCTCCTACAGTCCGAATGGACTGAAATATTACCCAATGACTACTACTATGTTCTTCAACATTAAATTTTCTTGCGGTCCGAATCGAACTATTACTTAATATATCTCCAATAGCATAACAATTCTTATCGTTTATTCCCTGTTTGACTAAAAAGAGATACCGCGCAAAGAACTCGACAAATGCAATCAATGGTGGAGGGTATATAAGATTCGGCGCGGTCGAACTTAGTACGCTCATGCTTGTTGTATTCTCTAATTCTGAAATATAAAAGGCAACCCTCGTACTGCAATAATTTAGTCATTTTTTAATAGACACACAAGAAATTTGGAACGCAATTTTCTCTTATGACTCTTAAAAAAGCTGTTGAATTTCCTAAAAGTCGAAATGGTTGCCCAAAAAGTAATTGCGGATTTTTCATATAGTCGGCATTGACAATTTTTTTCAACGGCTTGTGACTCTGTAATTGCATTCTTTCTTCTGTCAGTTATCAGCTGTTACTTTTAGCTTGCTTTAGAAAAAAAGTGTAAAAAAAGTATATTTGATTAAAGTTCATTCTAAGTTTTATTAAAAATGCATTTACTTTCTTTTAAAAAATCCGCAATTACTTTTTGGGCAACCCAATAAATTAAGATAGAGCCCCCTATGTGTATACATTGTCCGATTCTTTACTTCCTGATTCTTTGCAAGCGCATTTATCAACAGATTGTATCAAAATTTGCACAATGCTTCCCCCTATAAATGTTATAATAAATTCTGTTTTTCGTTGAAATCGGTTCAGATTTTGAAAGATGTTTTCTTTGTTTTGCACATTTAGAGCAAGCGTTTTATCAACTGATCGTATCTTAAGGTAGGTGATATTAAAATCGTTCTGGGAGATTTTAATGCAAAGATAGGGAAGGAAGAAATTTTTGGTCCAACAGTCGGAAAGTTTGGCCTCCACGAGGTAAAGTCCTGTAGTGAATTAAGGCTGATAGATTTTGACGCGCCAAAAAAACATGGTAGTTAGTAGCACCAGATTTCAACATAAACACATGGCTGGCACCCGATCAAAACACGAGAAACCAAATTGATCACATTGTGATAGATGTAAGGCATTCATCCAGCGTGACAGATGTACAATCGATCCGTGGAGCAAATATATATTCAGATCATTACCTGGTTGCAGCAAAGGTTCGCACCCGTTTGAACATTGCGAGGAAAGTACGATCTGACACTGCACGGAAGCTGGACATTGAAAATCTGCAAACACAACAAATGGCAGCGGCGTACTCCACTCGACTGAAAGCACTCCTACTTCCGATGATTTGATGGCGCAGTGGCAAACTATTGCCCACTCCATGGAAAATGCCGCGAAATCCGTTCTTGGGTACCGGAAGCCTCCTCCAAGAAACCCATGTAGAGCAACCCTGCAATCAGTATCAACGCGCCATATGATGGAGAGGTATCGGGAGAAAATGAGAGAGGAGAAACGTCAAAAAGAAAATGGAAAGACGTGAGTGTGAGCGAATTGAGATGAACAGGAGTCAGAATGAAGTCCGGAAATTCTACCAAATAATTAAACATCAAACCAATGGCTTTGGTGCAGGCACATCCTACTGCAGAGACAAAGAAAAAAATCTGGTAACTGACACAGATAACATGCTGAAGATATGGGAAGAACATTTTACCCAACTGCTAGTGTCCGACGTTGGCGCCGAAAAGGATACCGCAGAACCAATCCCTGATGATGGTATAGAATGTTTACCTCCTAGTCAGAATGAGGTCCAAGTAACAGTGACCCGACTAAAGAACAACAAGGCAGCAGGAGCCAAAGGCGACACGCTGATAGCGCGTATGCATCAGCTTTTCTGCGCAATCTTGCTAGAAAAACTCATACCCGATGACTGGAACCTCAGCATGCTATGTCCCGTACACAAGAAAGGAGACAAGACGGAATGTGCCAACAACAGAGGAATAAGTCTCCTCCCCCTCGTATACAAGATACTCTCGAGCGTACTGTTTAAAAGATTACAACCTAAAGTCAATGAGATAATTGAGCCCTATAAATGCGGATTTAGACCTGGTAAATCCACCCTAGACCAAATATTCACACTGCGCCAAATCCCGGAAAAGGCCCGAGAAGGATAAACCAGTACCTTCCATCTATTTGTTTGACTACAAAGCCGCCTTTGATACTCCTTTACGTTCAAAGGTATTTCAAGTCATGTCTGAGTTTGGTATCCCTGCAAAATTAATAAGACTCTGCAGGATGACACTTGCTGATACGCGTTCCTCAGTAAGAATAGGAAAGAATCTCTCCGAACCATTTAATACCAAACGAGGTTGCAGACAAGGATCTTGTGATCTCTTTAATATTCTGCTGGAGAAGATTTCGAAAATTTCGCTCTTCATATTTAGCATGCCTGTTTTTAACCAAATTTTTATACAGCCACCTTTGCTCATCACATCCACTCATACGTATTAATGGCCTCTGACTAGAAGAAATGGGATATAATTTTAAATGGAATAAATTGCCATTCGTTTCTGTGTCTTCGTTTCCCTCCAACTTGTTTCCCTTTTACTTTTCATTCGTTTCAACGTCGTCCATTTATACTTGAAACTCTGCACTTCTTGTTTAACTTCTTCAATTGTATTCATTATACGGAAGTTGATAAGAATATCCTCTGGAAGAAATGAGAACATTCATGCAAAAGAGGAAGGCAGGCAACAAACCTCCATGCAACACAGTTGTGAATGTGTTCGACAATGACTGAGTTGTAACACAGTTGTGTGTGTGTGTGTGGCTATGTTAGCATTGAATGATGGTATATTTATGGACATATACATTTATCTTGGTATCCACTTCCTTGCTCAGGAAGATTTTGCTACAACCTCAAGACCTGCTTTCAATTGACCTGGCAACGCAGGCAGTTACTTGCGGCAGTAATACCTCTTTTCGGTTAGACAATCCCAAAGACTTAGACGGTCAGTTAGTTCTGCAAAAAGAAAAAAAAAAACGAAAAATTTGCAGATGCCAAGCATTTACATAGATTGCAAGTTGAGCACATACACGTACGTAGCCCATGTGCACATAGGCAAATTCTATGAAATTCATTCATTCATAGATTGCACAAATACCCCATTGAAATGATTATTTATGACCGGAAACGTCATGCCCTTTTGCATGAATTCTAACAGCGATTGTGGAACGAGAGAAAAGAAATGAATTACGTTTATTGATTTTTGTTTCTGCTCTTTGTTTTGGACTGTCCTCAGGAAGCGAGTAGTCCATTATTACATTTTCCATAGGAGTTGCTTGATTATTCTGCAACCATGACCTGCTTGCCACCGGCCATTTATTAAGTCCACTGATACTCTTCCCCACCTCCTTGCATGTGGGATAATGGAAATTTGCAACATAGACATAACATTTACCTAATCTTAACGGCTGTAAAATAATTGCACTTGCTGACCCATCTTGTGAGAAGGAAACATACATGAAATTCATAATCTATTGGGCTGGAATATTATGAACACTAGTATTGTTGTTGAAAAAGAAAACAACTTTTGCTAGATATAAATTATGTTTATAAATCACTAATAATTCCTGTCGACAAACACTAACAAGTTAAAGAGGGTCCTAAGTTTGGCCGGACCACACACACTTTAATACCCACAAAAATTCGCCGAACATTGAGTTAGTTGACGCTAAATCAGAGGATTACATTTTAAAGCGGCTGTGCAAAAACGTAAGCTTAAATGAAAAGGAATCAACATGGCATAGATATTGAATCCGTCCCCTTTACCACAAAGTTGTTTAGTGTTTCAAGATATATGAGAGAAAACGAGTAAAAGTCCGCTAATTTCGGCTGGACCGTACCCTTGTTTAATATTTCACATATATCGGATAAATATTGTGCCCTCTATGGGAGCTATATGAGATTATAGACCGATTTGGACCATACTTGGCGTTTGTATTACAAACGGAATGACAACAAGTAAAAAGGTGTTAAATTCGGTCGGGCCGAACTTTGAATACCCACCATCTCGGGTATATATGTAAACCACCTGTCATCATAATCCGGTGAAAAATGCATAATTTAAGCCCCAATAGCAGCTTTAACGAAATAGGGTCCGATTTCAAAATCCAAATTTCCAAATTCGACACGGATATTGAGTTGTCTGATAAGTTCAAGTCATTGTTCAATTTTGTAGAAGAAAATATTGGTCTTCTTGGAAGCTATTTCCAAATATAGACCGATCTGAACCATATACGAGACGGATGTCGAAAAGCCTAATATAAGTCACTGTGTCAAATTTCAGTGAAATCGGATTATAACTATCCTTTTTATTGAGAGATCGGTCTATATGATAGTTATATCCAAATCTGAACCGACCTGGGCCAAATTAAAGCGCTATCGAAGGGTCTAACACAACTCACTGTCCCAAATATCGGCGAAATCGGACAATAAATGCACCTTTTATGGCCCCCAAACCTTAAATCGAGAGATCGGTCTATATGGCAGCAATATCCAAATCTGGACCGATCTGAGCCATATTGCAAAAGGATCTCGAGGGACCTAATACAACTCACTGTCCCAAATTCCGACGACATCGGACAATAAATGCGCAGTTTATGGGCTCAAAACCTTAAATCGAGAGATCGGTCTATATGGCAGCTATATTCAAAACTGGGCCAATCTAGACCAAATTGAAGAAGGATGTCGAAGGGTCTAACGTAACTCACTGTCAAAAATTTTGGCAAAATTGGACAATAAATGCGTATTTTATGGGGCCAAAGCCTTAAATCAAGATATCGGTCAATATGGCAGCTATATCCAAATCTGGACCAATTTTGGCCAAATTAAAGAAAGATGTTGAAAGGCCTAACACAACTCACTGCCTCAAATTTCAGCAAAATCGAATAATAAATGTGGCTCTTATGGGCCTAAGATCCTAAATCGGCGGATCGGTCTATACGGCAGATATATCAAAATCTAAACCGATCTGAGTCAAATTGACAAAGGATGTCGAAGGGCCTAACGCAACTCACTTTTTCAAATTTCATCAAAATCGGATAATTAATGTGGCTTTTATGAGCCTATGACCCTTAATCGGCGGATCGGTCTATATGGCAGCTATATCCAAATCTGGACCTATCTGGGCCAAATTGACGAAGGATGTCGAAGGGCCTAACACAACTAACTGTCCTAAATTTCAGCAAAATCGGATAATAAATGTGGCTTCTATGGGCCTAAGACCCTATATCGAAGGATCGGCCTATATGGCAGCTATATCCAAATCTGAACCGATCTGAGCCAAATTGAGGAAGGATGTCAAGTGGTCTAACACAAATCACTGTCACTGTCACTGTCAGCAAAATCTGATAATAATTGTGGTTTTTATGGGCCCGAGACCCTATATCGAAGGATCGGTCTATATGACAGCTATATCCAAATCTGGACGGATCTGGGCCAACTTAAAGAGGGATGTTGAAGGGCCTAACACAACTCACTGTCTCAAATTTCAGCCAAATTGGATGATAAATGTGGCTTTTATGGGCCTCAGACCCTGAATCGGTGGATCGGCCTATATGGGGGCTATATCAAGATACATTCCGATATAGCCCATCTTCGACCATGACCTGCCTATGTACAAAAACCTATGGACCTTGAGTTGAACACACATTTTAATGTCATATTCGTAATCTACTCCGAAATACCTTTCATTTGGGTTGCATGTAGATATGGTCGGCTAACATGCCCGTTTGGGGGTATTACTTGGGCCTAATTTTTTATGCCATATTTGTAATCTACTGTCGTACACTTTTCATTTGAGGCCCACATTGACATGAACATCGAATATATCTTTTTAGAGGAGTTCTTGGGTTGGGGAGGCCCGCTGGGTACTTGTACCCAAATTTAAATACGACATTCATTTTCTAGTATCCAATACCTTTCATTTGAGATACCCATATTGCGCATATCGGTCCACTTATGATTTTGGATGGCGCTGTCTGGGTAAGTGAGGGAGGGCCGCCCCCCATCCCATATCTAAAAATTATATAGCCTACGTTTCCTTCCAGACAAACTTACACAAACTGTTACAATTTTAAGAAAATCGGTTCAGCCTTTTTTGATTTACGGAACAAACACAAAAACCCAGTCACATATATTCATGATGGGTCATACCCATTTAAGACGTTTTTGGGGGCTGACCCCCTATACTTCGATCTGATTTTGAATGTCGAATATGTCTACTTGATGGAATTTTGGGGTTGGGGCGGTCCGATGGGAACTTTGACCCAAATGTTAATACTATATTCGTTTTCTATTTTCTAATACCCTTCATTTGATACCTATATTGCCCCGATCGGTCAACTTTTGATTTTGGGTTTTGTTTTTAGGCAACGGGAGAGGCTCCGCCCCTTCCAAAATCAACAAATTTTAAAGCCTATTTCTACTTCCTGACCATATTCGCAATCTACTCCCGAATACTATTCATTTGAGTCCCATATTGTCATTATCGTCCAAAACTCTATTTTAGGGGGTTTTGGGGTTGGTGAAACCCCCCAATTACTTGGACCCAATTTTCATATTGAAATTCGTATTCTACTCCTGAATACCTTTCATTTGAGTCCCGTATTGTCCCGATCGGTTCACTTATATTTTTGGGTAGTACTTTTTGGTAAGGGGGAGGGTCCGCCCCCCTTTCGAATCAAAAAAAAAAAATAATAATAAAGCCTATGTTTCCTTTCAGACCAACCTACACAATCTGTGAAAATTTCTAGGTAATCGGTTCAGTCATTTTTGGGTCTATACTGAACAAACAAACGAACCGATAAACAAAGACAAGTTCAAGATGAACACAATCGGAGATTTTACATGCTTCAACGTTCAAAATTTGAAGAAAACGCCTGTTTGCCATTACTCGTTGTTTTACTAAAACAGCATATGTAAAACTTGAAAGTTTAAAATCGTTTATTATTCAAGCAAGCAATAACTTCACCCATAAATTTCACATGCAATTGAACATTGCCAGAAGAATGTGTAGCGAAACCCACCACCATCCGCTGTTGTAGAAGTATATATGGTTGTTGTTGTTTGCACTATTCACTTTTCTGCTCCTTAAGTGATATTTTATCGCGACAAAACAATTTCCATTTTGTTCCAACAACATGTCAAAAAATCCTTCAACAATTTATTCCCACCCATGCGATTGGTGAGCCCCTCTGGAAGCCCCTCCAAGCCATGGCATTGCATGGTTTAATGTTTTCCTTTTCCGCCTGTTTTTCAAATCGTAAAACTTTGAAAGCTTCGTACACAAAGTCATATTTTATTGTTTATTTAATAGTTTTTGATATTTTTGTTGGCACTTTCAAAAGTCGACGTTATGGCACTGTTGTTTTTGTTATCTCTGTCATGGTCCAAATGCCAAATGGTGTATGATTCTTGCTACATTTACTTGAGAGCCTGCGTATGACCAAATCTGAAAAAGCACATTGAAAGCATTCATAGTGTAGAAAATATTCTAAATCGAATGTCCATTTACGTCCATGCCATGAATTTCTCCAACAAAAAGCCATAATACCAAATAGGTTAGTTTGGGTGGCTTCTACATTGTGGTAGGTCAATAAATAAGAACCAAAAAGCAATCAGAAGTCGATTGTCGAAACATACGACAAAATAAAGAACCCACAGAACCAGGGGACAAAATAATTCAACCTTCAACGGGGCTTCTGGATTTGTCATTGCATCGGACTGTTTCGTTCTCAAGGATGCAGTAATGCACAAACAAGCCATTCCTTGAATCCTGCAGTGCAATAAACAGTAGCTGGATTTTTGGACCGCCGTCCACTAGAATACAACACCGTACAGTCTTATAGGTCAACAAGACTGTATGCAGCTGTATGCAGCCAATATATGACATGTGGTTTAACAAACCACTACTCCCATGGTATACACATGACTCTGTGCATCTGTTGGAAGTTGTATTGATGGCTTCGAACGCTACACAACAGATGCACAGAATCATGTGTATACCATGATAGTAGTGTAATTTGTTAGACAAAAAATCTGGGTGAGCCCCCAGACACTTGGAGCATTACATTACGATATCGGATTTCCCACGGAGGGGGTGTGGCGTTCGTTTGCCCCACAAGTCCATTTGAAGTTGGGACAGCCATTTGAAGTTGGGACAGACTTTTGGAGCTAATTTTGGCGAATAATTTGGATTTGAGAGTTGTACTCCCCTCCCAATGATGTTTTATTTTTTTAGTCTCATATTGTTGCGATAGGCCCTTATATCTGTTTGGGGGTGGGACAGTCCCCCAGACACTAGGCTCCAAATTTGGTTATCAGATTCTTAAAGGCCTTGCATTTAATACCCATATTGTCAATATCATGTCAATGACATGGTAAGTATCGACTTACGAAAAAATTTGTGGTGCGATTTTCATTTTGATGCATGATTTAGATTAGGGACAAACCTTACTTGGACTTTGCTACTTTGCTGCTTGGAGTGTCCAAATTTTATTATCCAATTATAAGTTATATACTTTTTATAAACTGGCTTTGTAGAATAAAAATATTGTTTGATGCAAAAAATTGTTTGCATGTGTTTAGGAGATGTCTCCTAGTAAAAACAACTAAAAGCGTGCTAAGTTCGGCCGGGCCGAATCTTATATACCCTCCACCATGGATCGCATTTGTCGAGTTCTTTTCCCGGCATCTCTTCTAAGGCAAAAAAGGATATTAGAGCGATATCAAGATATGGTCCGGTTCGGACCATAATTAAATTATATGTTGGAGACCTGTGTAAAATGTCAGCCAATTCGAATAAGAATTGCGCCCATTGGGGGCTCAAGAAGTAGAATAGAGAGAAAGATTTATATGGGAGCTGTATCGGGCAATAGACCGATTCAGACCATAATAAACACGTTTGTTGATGGTCATAAGAGGATCCGTCGTACTAAATTTCAGGCATATCGGATAATAATTGCGACCTCTAGAGGGTCAAGAATTCAAGGTCCCAGATCAGTTTATATGACAGCTATATCAGGTTATGAACCGATTTGAACCTTATTTGACACAGTAGTTGAAAGTAAGAATAAAATACGTCATGCAAAATTTCAGCCAAATCGGATAAGAATGGCGCCCTCTACAAGCTCAAGAAGTCAAATCCCCATATCTGTTTATATGACAGCTATATCAGGTTATGAACCGATTTGAATACTTGGCACAGTAGTTGGATATCATAGCAAAACACGTCGCGCCAAATTTCATTCAAATCGGATAAGAATTGCGCCCTCTAGAGGTTCAAGAAGTCAAGACCCAAGATCGGTTTATATGGCAGCTATATCAAAACATGGACCGATATGGACCATTTACAATACCAACCGACCTACACTAATAAGAAGTATTTGTGCAAAATTTCAAGCGGTTAGCTTTACTCCTTCAGAAGTTAGCGTGCTTTCGACAGACAGACGGACGGACGGACATGGCTAGATCGACAAAAATGTCACGACGATCAAGAATATATTGGGTTGCCCAAAAAGTAATTGCGGATGTTTCATACAGTCGGCGTTGACAAATTTTTTCAACGGCTTGTGACTCTGTAATTGCATTCTTTCTTCTGTCAGTTATCAGCTGTTACTTTTAGCTTGCTTTAGAAAAAAGTGTAAAAAGTATATTAGTTCATTCTAAGTTTTATAAAAAATGCATTTACTTTCGTTTAAAAAATCCGCAATTACTTTTTGGACAACCCAATATATACTTTATGGGGTCTCAGACGAATATTTCGAGTAGTTACAAACAGAATGACGAAATTAGTATACCCCCATCCTACGGTGGAGGGTATAAAAATAAGTACAGAAAAGGTATTGCAGAACTGAGGTAGGGATTTTTGAGCACTACCCTCCAAATAAAAATTTTGAAAATTGGACCACAATCATGTCAATGACATGGTAGGTATCGACTTACGAAAAAATTTGTGGTGCGATTTTCATTTTGATGCATGATTTAGATTAGGGACAAACCTTACTTGGACTTTGCTACTTTGCTGCTTGGAGTGTCCAAATTTTATTATCCAATTATAAGTTATATACTTTTTATAAACTGGCTTTGTAGAATAAAAATATTGTTTGATGCAAAAAATTGTTTGCATGTGTTTAGGAGATGTCTCCTAGTAAAAACAACTAAAAGCGTGCTAAGTTCGGCCGGGCCGAATCTTATATACCCTCCACCATGGATCGCATTTGTCGAGTTCTTTTCCCGGCATCTCTTCTAAGGCAAAAAAGGATATTATAGCGATATCAAGATATGGTCCGGTTCGGACCATAATTAAATTATATGTTGGAGACCTGTGTAAAATGTCAGCCAATTCGAATAAGAATTGCGCCCATTGGGGGCTCAAGAAGTAGAATAGAGAGAAAGATTTATATGGGAGCTGTATCGGGCAATAGACCGATTCAGACCATAATAAACACGTTTGTTGATGGTCATAAGAGGATCCGTCGTACTAAATTTCATACATATCGGATAATAATTGCGACCTCTAGAGGGTCAAGAATTCAAGGTCCCAGATCAGTTTATATGACAGCTATATCAGGTTATGAACCGATTTGAACCTTATTTGACACAGTAGTTGAAAGTAAGAATAAAATACGTCATGCAAAATTTCAGCCAAATCGGATAAGAATGGCGCCCTCTACAAGCTCAAGAAGTCAAATCCCCATATCTGTTTATATGACAGCTATATCAGGTTATGAACCGATTTGAATACTTGGCACAGTAGTTGGATATCATAGCAAAACACGTCGCGCCAAATTTGATTCAAATCGGATAAGAATTGCGCCCTCTGGAGGTTCAAGAAGTCAAGACCCAAGATCGGTTTATATGGCAGCTATATCAAAACATGGACCGATATGGACCATTTACAATACCAACCGACCTACACTAATAAGAAGTATTTGTGCAAAATTTCAAGCGGTTAGCTTTACTCCTTCAGAAGTTAGCGTGCTTTCGACAGACAGACGGACGGACGGACATGGCTAGATCGACAAAAATGTCACGACGATCAAGAATATATTGGGTTGCCCAAAAAGTAATTGCGGATGTTTCATACAGTCGGCGTTGACAAATTTTTTCAACGGCTTGTGACTCTGTAATTGCATTCTTTCTTCTGTCAGTTATCAGCTGTTACTTTTAGCTTGCTTTAGAAAAAAGTGTAAAAAGTATATTAGTTCATTCTAAGTTTTATAAAAAATGCATTTACTTTCGTTTAAAAAATCCGCAATTACTTTTTGGACAACCCAATATATACTTTATGGGGTCTCAGACGAATATTTCGAGTAGTTACAAACAGAATGACGAAATTAGTATACCCCCATCCTACGGTGGAGGGTATAAAAATAAGTACAGAAAAGGTATTGCAGAACTGAGGTAGGGATTTTTGAGCACTACCCTCCAAATAAAAATTTTGAAAATTGGACCACAAATGACGATTTGGCCGTCCGAAAAAATTTTCGAAATGTGGAGGTGACCAAATTTAGGGGCCTACCAAGAGGCGTGCCAACCACCTATGGCCTTAAAAATTGACACATGATCTCGATAACACTTCAACTCTTATCGTTTAACATTTCAACAAGTAAAAAGGCATTAAGTTCGGCCGGGCTGAACTTTGGATACCCACCACCTCGGGTATATATGTAAACCGCCTTTCATCAAACTTCGGTGAAAAATTCATAACTTATGTCCCATATCAGTTATATTAAAATATGTTCCGATTTGGACCAAATACCAATAAGTACAGTAGATATATCTAAAAATAAACCAATCTGAACCATATACAACACGGATGTCGAAAAGCCTAACATAAGACTTTGTCAAATTTCAGTGATATCGGATTATAAATGCGAATTTTATGGGGCCAAAACTTTAAATCGAGATATCGGTCTACATGGCAGCTATATCCAAATCTGGACCGATTTAGGCCAAGTTGAATAAAAATGTCGAAGAGCCTAACTTAAAGCACTGTCCCAAATTTAAGCGAAATCGGACAATAAATGCCTCTTTTATGGGCCCAAAACCTTAAATCGAGAGATCGGTCTATATGGCAGCTATATCCAAATCGTACCCGATCTGGGCAAAATTAACGGAGGATGTCGAAGGGCCTAACACAACTCCCTGTCCCAAATTTCAGCAAAATCGGATAATATATGTGGCTTTTATGGGCTTAAGACCCTAAATCGGAGGATCGGTCTATATGGCAGCTATATCCAAATCTGGACCGATCTGAGCCAAATTGACGAAGGAGTCGATGGGCCTAACACAATTCACTGTCCCAAATTTCATCAAAATCGGATAATAAATTTGGCTTTTGTGGGCCTAAGACCCTAAATCGGAGGATCGGTCTATATGGCAGCTATATCCAAATCTGTACCGATCTGGTCCAAATTACCGAAGGAAGTCGAAGGGCCTTACACAAATCCCTGTCCTAAATTTCAGCGAAATCGGCTAATAAATGTGGCTTTTATGGGCCTTAGACCTTAATCGGAGGATCGGTTTATATGGCAGCTATATCCAAATCTGGACCGATCTGAGCCAAATTGACGGAGGATGTCGAAGGGCCTAAGACAACTCACAGTCCCAAATTTCAGCAAAATCGGATAATAAATGTGGCTTTTATGGGCCTAAGACCCTAAATCGGCGGATCGGTCTATATGGGGGCTATATCAAGATATAGTCCGATATAGCCCATCTTCGAACTTAACCTGCTTATGGACAAAAAAAAGAATCTGTGCAAAATTTCAGCTCAATATCTCTATTTTTAAAGACTGTAGCGTGATTTCAACAGACAGACGGACAGACGGACGGATATGTCTAGATCGTCTTAGATTTTTACGCTGATCAAGAATATATATACTTTATAGGGTCGGAAATGGATAATTCGATGTGTTGCAAACGGAATGACAAAATGAATATACCCCCATCCTTCGGTGGTGGGTATAAAAAGATATCTATACCAAAGTGCAACACAAGACCATTAATTTCTGCTTTCAAGACACACTAATAAAGGAATGGGTAAACACACACATACACGTAGGTTTATTTGTGTGATCAGTTCATTTTTTGAAAATAACAGCGAGACGCTTTTATATGACTCAGTGTGCAGCGAGTTATTTCTATCATATCTCACTGTAGCGGCGATGAATCTTATATATAAAATTGAATTTGTATTTGTTTGTTTGTCGGTTTGTTTGTTTGTTCCATATAGACTCAAAAACGGCTGAACCCATTACTTTGAAATTTTCATAGATTATGTAGGTTGATCTGGAAGGAAACATAGGCTATATAATTTTTTGATATCGGGAGGAGGGCGGACCCTCCCCATTACCCCAAAGTACTACCCAAACATAAAAGTAGAGCGATCGGGACAATATGGGATTTAAATGAAACGCATTTAAGAGTAGAGTACGAATTTCATAAGAAAAGTTTGGTCCAAGTACCTGGGGGCCGCCCCAGCCCCAAAACCCCTTAAAATAGGTTTATTCGGCGTTCATGGAAATATGGGACTCAAATGAAAGGTATTCGGGAGTAGATTACGAATGTGGTCAGGAAGAAGAAATATGCTTTATTATTTGTTGATATCGGAAGGGGGCGGACCGTCCCCGTTAACCCAAAAATGCAGCCCAAAATCACAAGTGGACCGATAAAGACAATATAAATATCAAATGAAAGGTATTGAAGATTAGAATACGAATATGGTACTAACAATTGGACTCAAGTACCCAGGAAGCCGCCCTAACCCCAAAATGACTAAAAACATTGATCGTCCATATTAATATGGGGCTTAAATGGAAGGTATTCGGAAGTGTAGGGGGTCACCCCACCCCCCAACAACTCCCCAAATGGGCATATGATCCATCATGACTATATGGGACTCGGATTGTTTGTTTGTTTCGTAGAATCAAAAAAAGAAAACATAGGCTACATAATTTTTAGAAATCGGATGATGGCTGACCCTCCCCCTTACACCAAAAACGCCACCCAAAACCAAAAGAGGTGTTGGAGACTAGAAAATGAAAATCATATTAAATTTAAGGTCCAGGTACCCAGGGGGCGGCCCCAACCCAAAAACTCCTCTAAACAGAAATATTCGACGTTGCTTTCAAAATGGGACTCAAATGAAAAGTATCCGGCAGTAGATTACAAATATGGCATAAAAAATTAGGTCCAAGTAATGGGAGGTCGCCAAATACCCCCAAATGGGCATATCAGCCGACCATGGCTATATAGGATTCAAATGAAAGTTATTTGGGAGTAGATTAAAAATATGACATTTGCGTTCAATTCAAGGTGGCTCTTTTCCTCCTAAAAGTAAGTCGAACAGATTAATTGACCCATTACGGCAATATGGGACTCAAATGAAAGGTATTTGAGAGTAGAAAACGAATTTGATATCCAATTTCGGGGGTACGTCCTAAGTCACCCTTAAACTGAATTTTATTTCCGACTATAGCAATATGAAGCTCAAATCAACGGTATTTGGGAGTAAAGATCGAATTTGATATCTATTTTCAGGGCAAAGTGCCGGTGGCTTCCTCAGCCCAAAAGCGGGTGCCGCGGGGACAGCCCAAAACCTGTCAAATGGATATATAGACCAATCACGACAATATAGAGCCATGTGTTCGGGAGCCGCCCCACCTCGAAATACCTCTCTATTATATAAAAGCGATTTGGGGTGAATATTTATTGATTTTCGGCCCTGGGGTCCACCCCACATTCAAACACAACTTATTTACCGATCATGACATTACGGGACTCATACGAATTGTTACTGAAACTAGAGCACGAATCTTATATTTACTTTGATGGCCAAGAGACTACCCGCGAAAAAGCCCCTAAACTTAAAATATTTACCAATGCAGTAATATGGGACACAAAAGAAAGACATTTGGGAGTAGAGTAAAAATTTGCCCAGGATCCCAGCGGGGGCAAACTTTTCATACATCAATGAGTGCTTTCAAGTTGAGTTTATCAACGATAAGGCCGAGTCCGTACGGTGTGCCGCGACATCTCTTTAGACAGAATTTTTTGTCATGACCATGCATGGTATGATACCTCGCACATGTCGCCAGCATTAGGAGGGGATAACCACCGCTTTAAATTTTGTCCGAAGTTCCGCCAGGATTCGAACGCAGGCGTTCAGCGTCGTAGACGGACATAGGCTACAATAGCACGATATCCACATTCAGGGCGAAGTGTCCCCACCCTAAATAGATATTAGAGAGTTAAAGAAGGCGCAGCGCAGCAGGCCCTATCCAGCTAGTTCGATATAAAAATACTACCAATCACTGAATGGGGGTTGTTTTTCAAAATTATCTTCTCAACTTGTGTGTTTTATTCTGGCTTCCGTACCTCGCTCTTCAGTAGACTTGAAATACAACATGTGGGTTCAGAGTTCACGACTTCCACAAGAAGAGTAAACCAATGAATGGTTTTATACAGGCCTTTTGATCTATAGCCGTTTTCAAAAGCCAGTTTTTTTGCTAGTTTTTTTCATTTCCATCTCACTGTGCCCCATGTTCATTTTAAGACAAACGCGTATGTCTCTGAAATGCTTCCTGAATTCTTAACAGACATTTTAAAACGCCTACTGAACACATGCGTAATCATAGCAAATTTAGTTCCCACATAAGTCAATCCTTTAATTTTAACTCTAAAAGCCTCAAAATTTGTCTGATTTAAATTTTGGTAAGCGTTTCTAGTTGTTTCTATTTTAAATACTTTTGTTTTAGTATGAAATTAATTCCATACTTCAGGCAACCACAAAAGAAAACAATGACTGATGCTTCTGGGTCCTGCAATTTATTTACGCATAGAATGATATCACTGTGAACTAGGATTGGATCAAATGGAAAAAAAACCACATACAAAACCATAAACAATATTTCTTATTGAAAAAGGATGAAGGCGTCAGAGATTCACCATAATTCTCTTTAGGTTTTGCGTTTTAGCCTTTCATTCGTACCCATCACATCCGTATCTATTTAAATTTATGATTGCTCCATTTCCTGCTTTGTTTTGCTTTAGATATTTTTTTCAACTCAACTGGCAACATCTCCACAATCACCAGCATTGCCTTCGTCTGAAAAGTGTTTTCCACAGTTATGAGTGGCAGTGGGCACACATCCAGCGGCAACACTTGGCTGGTGGTTTTCGTTATTGAACCAGTGACCTGTTCGTCTCCATCACTTCATTTTCCGACAAGGCACATTGGTTTGGATTAACCACATAAATGTTTCGATCAGGAATGGAGAAGTGGGCGACAGTGAAAGGCAAAATCATTAAGGAAATTGAAGCGTGCTAAGATCAAACTTCTGTCAAACCAGCAAATATTAAAGCTTCTGGGAACCGAACAAGGATAATCTAGAGACCGGTTTACATGGGAGCTATATGAGTTTATAGACTGATTTTGACCGTACTTGGCACAGTTATTGGAAGTCATAACAGAACACTACATGCAAAATTTCAGCTAAATCGGACAAAAGACCCCATAAGGTATATATATTCTTGATCGTCGTGACATTTTATGTCGATCTGGCCATGTCCGTCTGTCTGTCGAAAGCACGCTAACTTTCGAAGGAGTAAAGCTAGCCGCCTGAAATTTTGAACAAAAACTTCTTATTAGTGTAGGTCGGTTGGAATTATAAATGGGCCATATCGGTCCATGTTTTGATATAGCTGTCATATAAACCGATCTTGGGTCTTGACTTCTTGAGCCTCTAGAGGGCGCAATTCTTTTCCGATTGGAATGAAATTTTGCATGACGTGTTTCGTTATGATATCCAACAACTGCGCCAAATATGGTTTAAATCGGCCTATAACCTGATATAGCTGCCATATAAACCGATCTTGGGTTTTGATTTCTTCAGCCTCTAGAGGGCGCAATTCTTATCCGATTGGAATGAACTTTTGCACGACGCATTTTGTTATGATATCCAGTAACTGTGCCAAGTAATGTCGAAATCAGTCCATACCCTGATATAGCTGCCATACAAACCGATCTTGGGTCTTGACTTCTTGAGCCTCTAGAGGGCACAATTCTTATCCGATTAGAATGAAATTTTGCATGACGTGTTTTGCTATGATATCCAACAACTGTGCCAAGTACGGTTCAAATTGGTCCATAACCCGATTTAGCTGCCATATAAACCGATCTGGGGAGTTGACTTCTTGAGTCCCAAGGTGTCGCAATTATTATCCGATTTGCCTGAAATTGTACGAAGGATCCTCTCATGACCATCAACATACGTGTTTAATATGGTCTGAATCGGTCTCTAGCCTGATCGATAAATCGATCTCTTTATTTTACTTCTTGAGCCCCAAAGGGCGCACTTATTCGAATTGGCTGACTTTTTACACAGGTCTCCAACATATAATTTAATTGTGGTCCGAACCAGCCCATATCTTGATATCACTCTAATAGCAGAGCAAATCTTTTCTTTTATCCTTTTTTGCCTAAGAAGAGAATCCGGGAAAAGAATTCGACAAATGCGATCCATGGAGGAGGGTATATAAGATTCGGACCGGCCGAACTTAGCACGCTTTTACTTGTTTTTGTATCCTTTGTTTGGCTAAAAAGAAATACCGGAAAAAGAACTCGACAAATGCGATCCATAGTGGAGGGTAAATAAGATTCGGCCTGGCCGAACTTAGCACGCTTTTACTTGGCGAAGCCGAAGTATGGCGGTATATTCATTTTGTCATTCCATTTGAAACACATCGAAATATCCATTTCCGACCCTATAAAGTATATAAAGTATATATTCTTGATCAGCGTAAAAATCTAAGACGATCAAGATATGTCCGTCCGTCTGTCTGTTGAAATCACGCTACAGTCTTCAAAAAAAGTGATATTGATCTGAAACTTTGCACAGATTTTTTTTTGTCCCTAAGCAGGTTAAGTTCGAAGATGGGCTTTATCGGACTACATCTTGATATAGCCCCCATATAGACCGATCCGCCGATTTAGGGTCTTAGGCCAATAAAAACCTCATTTATTATCCGATTTTGCTGAAATTTAGGACAGTGAGTTGTGTTAGGCATTTCGACATCGTTCGTCAATTTGGTGCAGATTTGGATATAGCTGATATAAAGACCGATCCTCCGATTTAGGGTCTAAAGCCCATAAAGGCCACATTTATTATCTGATTTTGCTTAAATTTTGGGGGTGTGAATTGTGATAGGCCCTTCGACATCCTTCGTTAATTTGGCCCGGACCGGTCCAGAATAGGTTATAGCTGCCATATAGAGCGATCCTCCGGAGACAAGTGTGGTATTTATACCCAAGCCCTGCAAGGCAAGTTATGCAACACCTAAGGCCTACAAACTTTCATATAAGCCATCGAGGTGGCTTATAACAATGTGCGGACCGACACACTGATCCAATCCTTAGACCAGTATCGGGTGGACCCGGTCCTAAGTGACTAAATAAACCATATGCTAAGCAACAGGTGGATAAATTGTGAGTCCCATGACATATTATAAAAGAGAAATTGGCACAAAGCACGCCACACACGTTGCCATTCAACGCCACTCCTATGGGTAAACGCAAAAATGACCTAACATAAATGACCTAACATAAATGACCTAAAATAAATGACCTAACATAAATGACCTAACATAAATGACCTAACATAAATGACCCAACATAAATAGTGCTGACTAAGGAGGGATTTGAATCCGTCTGCTATTCAGGCGATGCTATAATACTTCTAGGGGGTCCGAACCAGTCATGCAGAAGAGCCAAAAGGGTTTTGCAGTTGGCATACGGCTACCCGGAAAAGACTGAAATCTGTTTGTTCACGAGAAGACAAAGGTAGACCACTTTGGGGCATCACGTTTCCACAATAGAAGGATTTCGATATCTGACAAGGTCAAGGTTAGGCTAGGTTAGGTTTAAGTGGCAGTTTGCCACCAAACTCATTTTGATGTTTTTGTTCATTGTGATACCACAGGAACAGAAGAAGGAAGATGCCTTCTAGTTCCTACCGTTGAACCATCCAGATCGCTTTAAAAAGCCCAATAACTTGCAAATGTTCACATCCGCTAAATCAGACAGGTTCTCAAAGAAATGAGAACCTAAAGTAACTCCCTCTGACTGCTAGTGCGGGACACACACACAGAAGGTGTTCTATAGTATCTTCTTCCTCGATGTCCCTACAGCTTCTGCAAAAGTCGTTGCTGGCAACCTTTATTCTGTCAGCATGTTTTCCGATTAGACAGTAACCTGTCATGACGGACCCAATGACTGAGTCGTCTGTTCTAGCTAATGACAGCAAATCAGTAGACCTCTTCAAGTCTAGATGAGGCCACATAGTTTCGGAATGCTCACAGCCCCCTCTTTGTGATCATCTATCATTCGTTGCCCTTGGGGCCTGGTCCTGAAAACTTAGCTTACATGGCGCTAGAGGCATACCCTCAGATTACAGTGTCCCGGGAGTGTGTAAGGTAGTTCCTAGTCTCGCAACTTCGTCCGCTTTAGAATTCCCTGGGATATCTCTGTGGCCCAGCATCCAGAACAGGTGAATTTCGAACTGTTCAGCCATCTCGATGAGAGATCTGGGACAGTCGTGGGCGGTTTTTGTGTTCAGAAATACGTTTTCCAGGGATTTAATGGCTGTCTGGCTGTTTGAGACGATATTTATGCCAATTGTCGTAAAGACATTATATCTTAGCCATTTCAACACTTACTTAATTGCAAGGATCTCTGCTTGATACACACTGCAGTGGTCGGGTAACCTTTTCGAGTTGACCTGTTCTAGATCTTTATAGTAGACCCCAAAGCCCACCTGGTCGTCTAGTTTGGAACCATACGTATAGAAGTGTATGTAACTTCTGTTACCAGGGATATCGTAGTTCCAATCGGTTCTATCAGGAATAGTGGTTCAGAATTTTTTTATCAAAAAGTGGCTCAGGTAGAATGTAATCCTCACTGCCTGGAACATCGGATATTGTATCAACTATAACACAGTGTACGCCACTTGACCAATGAGAAAGCTCCCTTAACCTCACGGCAATGGTCGCTGCAATTTGGGTAGCCACAAATCCCAGAGGCATAAGGTGTAGCTTTAAATTCAGTGCATCAGATGGTGTCGTCCTCAGTGCGGCTGTAATGCACAAACAAGCCATCCTTTGGATCCGGTTAAGTATTGAGCAGTAGGTGGATTTTTAAAGCGCTGTCCACCAGACCACAACACTATATAGCATAATAGGTCTGACAACTGCAGTATATACCCAATGCATGACACGCGGTCTTAATCCCCAACTTTTGCCAATGGCTCTCTTGCAGATGTATAGGGCAAGAGTTGCCTTTCTTGTCCTTTCCAAAATTATGGATTTGAAGTTCAATTTCCTGTCCAGCAAAACATCCAGGTATTTTGCGCTTTCTGTAAATGGAAAATTTTCTCCACCCAAGGAAACAGGTTCCACTGTACAACATTTTTGGCATTTTTTGAGCATAAGTTGTTATATGAGAAGATCAATTGTATCGGGATATGGCGATCAAAATTGGGCCATACTAACGACAACTAAATAACTCAAATATTCCATTAAGGCCCAAACACATAGCACAGCGGACCAATGTGCAATGCTTGGTCCCCCCCATGGTTGTTTCGTGGTGGCCTGCGTTCCTGTTTCGGTTCGCTCTCCTGGCCTGATCCACCAGTAATGGAATGTGGTTTGGCTTTAAACATTTTTGCATGGGATTTAATTTTGACAGCTCAATGATATATTGTTAAATGCACCCTGTGGATTGGAAATGAATAACAACGCCAACTACAAACAACGACGACATCGTCAGTTCCAGCACCGAGTTCGAGTACTAGCTGCAGCCTCCGTATCGTTGTACCAGTTTCTGCGAAAAGTCAGTGATGAATGAACTCCAATGCACACATACATAGATTCGCAACAGAAAGTCTTTATTGGAGGGATCCCACTGCGTTTGCCCTTTGTGTATGTGTGTGTGTGTGTGTGTGTTTTTGCAGAGTGGAAAAGACAAACCGAAAAAGTATTGGAAAAATGAGTGGAGCATTAACAGCTTCTTAATGGGCACTATGCTGCCTGGTGTGGGTGGCGTTGATAAAAATGCGCTTGCAAATGAAGGGTATTTGTAATTCATAAATCCATCATTTTGCAATTTACTGAAAGAAGACCACATTAAATAAATGTTTAATTTATGAAAAATTATTGTAAATTGAGATTAAGTTTGACGCACAAAGCAGAAGATAAATGTTCTTTGGCAATAGTTTTGACGAAATAAATTGCAAAATAATAACATGCCTCACTTAGCGCAGCGGCGTGTGGAGTTTGATAAGCTGTGTATAATGCGGATCGCGAGAAATTTATAATTTGCAACATTGCTGGTTAGGTAGACTTTTTGAAAATATATGAAAAATTTAAAAATAAAATAAACAACAGAAGATACACCACACCAACCATGATTTGTCGCGTTGCGACCTCTTGGTAAGAGTAATCAGAAATCTTTAGAAGTAGAGGGCTTCTAAGCTCGTACATTGGTGTTTAGAATTTAGAAGAAAACCAGTAAGGAAAGGCAAAAGTCGGGCGGAGCCGACTACATAACACCCTACACCTACCCTACAATTATAAATTAGGGCAATATATAAATAAATATGCATATGAGAGCTATATCTAAATCTGAACCGACTATTACACAGATCGTTTGAAAATTGTTGTTATTACGGCCATATAAGTGCAAATCTGGCGATAAATATGTATGGGTGCTACATCCAAATCTGAACCGATTTTGATGAAATCTCGCATATATTTTCAGATCAGTAACAAAACCATTCATGCCCAATTTTGTGCAGATCGGTTGAAAATTGCGTTAATTACAACCTTATGTAAAGTGTAAATCGGGCGATACATATATATTCGAGCTATATCCAAATCTGAACCGATTTTGATGAAATCTCGCATATATTTTAAGATCAGTAACAAAACAATTCGTGGCAAATTTTGTGCAGATCTGTAAAAAATTTTAGCTACTAAGTGCAAATCGGGCGATACATATATATGGGAGCTATATCTAAATCCGAACCGATTTTGATGAAATTTTGCAAATATGTTAGAATCAGTAATGAAACAGTCCGTGTCATGTTTTGTGCAGATTAGTTGAAAATTGTAGCTACTACGACTATTTAAGTGCAAATCGGGCGATACATATATATGGGAGCTATATTTAAATCTGAACAGATTCGAATGAATATTTGCAGATATGTTAAAATCAGTAGCAAAACAATTCATGCCCAATTTTGTGCAGATCGGTTGAAAATTGTAGTTACTTAGGCCATTTAAGTGTAAATCGGGCGATATATATGTATGTGATCTATATCTAAATCTGAACCGATTTTGATGAAATTTTGCAAATATGTTAAAATCAGTAATGAAACAGTCCGTGCCAAGTTTTGTGCAGATTGGTTGAAAAATGAAGCTACTTCGGCCATTTAAGTGCAAATGGGGCGATAAATATATATGGGAGCTATATCTAAATCTGAACCGATTTTGATAAAATTTTACAAATATATTAAAGTCAGTAGCAAAACAATCCGTGCAGATTGATTGAAAATTGGAGCTACTATGCCTACTTAAGTGCAAATCCGGCGATACATATATATGGTAGCTATATCTAAATCTGACCCGATTTTTATTAAAATCATTATCGTTTGCCCTTGGGCCAAAAAAGTGATATGTGCAAAATTTCGTGATGATTGGACAACAAATATGACCTGCACTTTGATTACAAAAATACATGGACTCACAGACGGGCAGATGGACATGGCTAAATCGAATCAGAAAGTGAGTCTGAGTCGATCGGTATACTTATCAATGGGTCTAGCTCTTCTCCTTCTTAGCGTTGCAATCAAATGCACAAATCTATAATTCCCTGTAGCACAGTGGTGGTGTAGGGTATAATTAACAACCTTATTGGGACCTAACTAACTTAATTAGTTGGCAATCACAGAATGTTTTTATACCCTTCACCATAGGATGGGGGTATATATACTACAATATATACTACTCGAAATATTCGTCTGAGACCCAATAAAGTATATATATTCTTGATCGTCGTGACATTTTATGCCGATCTAGCCATGTCCGTCCGTCCCTCCGTCTGTCTGTCGAAAGCACGCTAACTTTCGAAGGAGTAAAGCTAGCCGCTTGAAATTTTGCACAAATGCTTTTTATTAGTGTAGGTCGGTTGGGATTGTAAATGGGCCAAATCGGTCCATGTTTTGATACAGCTGCCATATAAACCGATCTTGGGTCTCTAGAGGACGCAATTATTATCCGATTGGAATGAAATTTTGCATGACGTGTTTTGTTATAATATCCAACAACTGTGCCAATTATGGTTCCAATCCGTCCATAACCTGATATAGCTGTCATATAAACGGATCTTGTGTCTTGATTTCTTGAGCCTCTAGAGGGCGCAATTCGTATCCGATTTGAATGAATTTTTGCACTAAGTATTTTGTTATAATATTCAACTACTGTGCCAAGTATAGTTTAAATCAGTTTATAGCCTGATATAGCCGTCATATAAACAGATCTGAGGACTTGACCTCTTGAGCCTCTAGAGGGCGCATGTCCTATCCGATTTAACTGAAATTTTGCATGACATGTTTTATTCTTACTTTCAACAACTGTGTCAAATAAGGTTCAAATTGGTTCATAACCTGATATAGCTGCCATGTAAATCGATCTGAGATCTTGATTTTTTGAGCCTCTAGAGATCGCAAATATTATCCGATTTGCCTGAAATTTTGTACGACGGATCCGCTCATGATCATAGCCTGATATAGCTCCCATATAAATCAATCTTTCTATTTTACTTCTTGAGCCCCCAAGGGGCGCAATTCTTATTCGAATTGGCTGACATTTTACACAGGTCTCCAACATATAATTTAATTGTGGTCCAAACCGGACCATATCTTGATGTCGCTCTAATAGCAGAGCAAATCTTTCTTTATATCATTTTTTGCCTAAGAAAAGATGCCGGGAAAAGAACTCGACAAATGCGATCCATGGTGGAGGGTACATAAGATTCGGCCCGGCCGAACTTAGCACGCTCTTACTTTTTAGATTTTTTTTTTTTCGTCTATACAAATCAACCCTCTCTAATACACACAGAATTTTTAGTGCTTTCAATTTAACAAAAAAAAATTTCTGGGAAATTTCCATCTCAGTAATGATATGGGCATCTGCGACCGCCGATGAATGCTAATGCAAATACGACGTATTATTGCAATACATTTTTATACCCACCACCGAAATATGGGGATATATTCATTTAGTCATTCCGTTTACAACACATCGAAGTATCCATTTTCGACCCTATAAAGTATATATATTCTTGATCAGCGTAAAAATCTAGGACGATCTAGGCATGTCCGTCCGTCTGTCTGTTGAAATCACGCTACAGTCTTTAAATATAGAGATATTGAGCTGAAACTATGCACAGATTCTTTTTTTTGTCCATAAGCAGGTTAAGTTCGAAGATGGGCTATATCGGAATATATCTTGATATATCTTGATATAGCCCCCACAGAGACCGATCCGCCGATTTAGGGTCTCAGGCCCATAAAAGCCACATTTATTATCCGATTTCGCTGAAATTTGAGAAAGTGAGTTGTGTAAGGCCCTTTGACATCCTTCGTCAATTTGGCCCAGATCGTTTCAGATTTGGATATAGCTGCCTTATAGACCGATCCTCCGATATAGGGTCTTTGGCTCATAAAAGCCACATTTATAATCCGATATTGCTAAAATTTGGGACAGTGAGTTGCGTTACCCCCTTCAACATTCTTTGTTAATTTGGCCCAGATCGGTTCAGATTTGGATATAGCTGCCATATAGACCGATTTCTCGATTTAAGGTTTTGGAGCCATAAAAGGCGCATTTGTTGTCCAATGTCGCTGAAATTCGGGACAATGAGTTATGTTAATCCTCTCGACATACTTCCGCAATATGGCATAGATCGGTTCAGATTTGCATATAGCTGCCATATAGACCGATCTCTTGATTTAAGGTTTTGGGCCCATAAAAGGCGCACTTATTGACCGATGTCGCCGAAATTTGGGACAGTGAGTTCAGTTAGGCTCTCCGACATCCTTCTTCAATTTGGCCCAGATCGGTCCAGATTTGAGTATATCTGCCATATAGACCGACCTCTTGATTTAAGGTTTTGGGGCCATAAAAAGCGCATTTATTGTCCCATGTAGCTGAAATTTGGGACAGTGAGTTCAGTTAGGCTCTTCGACGTCCTTATTCAATTTGGCCAAGATCGGTTCAGATTTGAATATAGCTGCCATATAGACCGATCTATTTATTTTAGGTTTTGGCCCCATAAAAAGTGCATTTATAATCCGATTTCAGTGAAATTTGACACAGCGACCTATGTTAGGCTTTTCGACATCCATGTCGTATATGGTTCAGATCGGTTTATTTTTAAATAGATAGAGCTACTGTACTTATTAGTATTTGGTCCAAATCGGAACATATTTCGATATAACTGCTATAGGACATAAGGTATGCAATTTTCACCGGATTTTGATGAAAGGTGGTTTACATATATACCCGAGGTGGTGGGTATCCAAAGTTCGGCCCGGCCGATCTTAATGCCGTTTTACTTGTTGAAAACTGCTTTGGAGCCGTGGTCACACAAATATTCCGTTAATAGACTATGCATACATACCAATAAGTCACATAAAGCACGTGAAACCCAAGAATAGCTAAGGGAACATGTTCCGTATTACATTTCGTTCACACAATAGTTGTCCAATTCGCCAGATTCCAGCCCTAAACTCTTTTCTATTTAAGGAATTTTAGAAGTTAGGTAAGTACTAAAATATATGTCAATATAGGTGCGTTGACTAAAGCCATTGCAAGGAAAGGGTTCAAAATAACCGGCAGATCTCATTTGTGAAGCTTGCTAGTCGGGTTTTCACTGTCTTAGATATCGATAAAAATATTTGCACACAATGAAGTGGTGGCTTGAATTGATTACACTTCGTGGCAGCTACCCTGTAGCTTACCAAAACGGCCGATGCCAAATATTTAAGAGCAAACTGCTACAAAAAAGCTGCTTTACTTTATCATTTTACGCATCAATTTGTTTACTAAAAAATACATTTATCTTATATAATATTTTATTATAATCAAATTTAAAAATACCGGGAAAAATCTTTTACATTGAAAGTTGCCAACTTTACATACAAATGTCAAAAGCATGTGGGTGCGATTTTTGTGTGCGTGTGTGTGTGAATATCTTTTGACCAGCAAGTTGACCACATTTGCAAATTGTAACCGTTAACTAGAAAATGTTGAAAAATGTAAAACGGCTTTGTCAAAAAAATGCTGGCAAGGTGTCATGCAGAAGTCAGTTTATGGCTTGCGGTTGTGGTCAACACTTTGCCCTATGTGAAAAGATGTCGTGGCATTGCCCCCAACCACCCGTATTTGTTTCACTTCGTATGCGTGTTTTCCTAATGCCACTGCCTGCATACGCTCGCTTCAGTTCTGCCTGATGCCACTCACTCCCCGAGAAAGGACATGGCGTCAGCAATTTTTACATTGGTCAATGTAATTAAGCCACAAACTGCTGCTGCACTTCTGTTGTGTAACTGTAACAGGGTATGAATTTGCAACATTCGCAACTTCCCCAACCAATCACTTTTTGGGTGTGTGGGGTCACCTGAAAATGTTCGAAAAAAAACCCGTCCGCAGGATGTGGCCAAAAATGTTGAACACGAAAAAGGAAAGCCAAATAGGATTGCATTTAAATGTGGCCACTTAACAGAATGTTTAAGTGCGGTATTTACCAATTATGAAATTTAGTTTTTTTGAATGGTTAAACGAAAGGGAAAGTTGTTTGCAGAAGGGCGAATGTTGATGTTCCCAAAAAAATCAACTAACTGGAAGTTTGGTCAGATGAAACGCACTATACACCCATATTGTGAGACGGATGACTCTGATTTTTGTGACACAATGACATATCGAAAATAGTTGGTTAAAGTTCAAAGGCCAAATTCCTGTAAAAAAAAGTAAGGCCACTAGTCAACAAGGGGCAAGACGGATGCCCAAGAAAAGTATGCCTAACCAGCCAACATGAAAACATGTAAAAGAGTGCTAAGTTCGGACGGGCCGAATCTTGGGAACCCACCACCCCATATAAACCGATCTCCCGATTTACTACTTGAGCCAATAGAAGGCGAAGTTCTGGAAGCCGATTGTTTCTCTTTGGGGCTGACATCTTTCCATGCTAGGTCGCCCTGGTATATGAGTTGGTAGCTCACTCGAATTACCAGTGCGGGGATCGTGGTTTCGATTCCCACTAAAGGTGGTGGATCGATTTACAAATTAGACACTCTATCATAGTGAAACCATTAGAAAAAAATTACAGCAGTGGTTATACCACACACAGAACACCTTCTGCGTGTGTCCCGCACTACCAGTCAGAAGGAGTTCCACTTAAGGTTCTCATTTCTTTAACCTAACCATCTCATCCTAGTGCTGGAGACATTTGTGAAGGTCTGTCAGCGATATACTTATAACGAATCTGGATGGCATTAGGATCGAGACCAGTAAGTTCCTAATTATGGCAAACTGGAACCCACAGAATTGGATTAATGAACCCCTGGCCTGACGGTCTTAGTATTCTGGAACCAGAGTAATGTGGAGTGATATCTGCGGGAAATTACTTCTGCGCTAACGCTGCAACTACATCCTCCCAAAAAAACGGTTATACCGATTACGTATTTCGTAATAAAAGTTGGGTCCAAGTACCGGGGGCCGCCCCAGTACCAAAACCCCTTAAAATAGGTTTATTTGACGATCATGACAATATGAGACTCACACGAAAGGTATTCGGGAGTATGATCAGGAAGTACGAATAGTCTTTGATAACGGAAGGGGGCGGACCCTCCACCGTTACCCTAAAAACACCACCCAAAATCAAAAGTGGACCGATAGGGACAATATGGGTATCAAATGAAAAGTATGCAGGTGTAGATAACGAATCTGGCATACAAATTCATGTCGAAGTATAGGGGTCACCCCACCCCACAGAAACGACCATTTTGGGCATGCATATTGTGTAGGTTGCTGTGGAGGGAAACTTAGGCAATATAATTTTTCGGTATCGTAAGGGGGACGGACCCTCTCCCTTATGCCAAAAACACAACCCAAAATCAAAAGTGGACCAATCGGGACAACATAGGTATCAAATGAAAGGCATTGGAGAGTAGAATACGAATATGGTTTTAAAATTTGAGTCTAAGTACCCATCGGGACGTCCCAACCCCAAACAGTATGTCTGTTTGGGGTTGGGGCGGCCCGACGTTCCGACGTTCATTTCAATATGGGGCTCAAATGAAAGGTATTGGAGACCAGAAAGCGAATATGGTATTAAAATTTGGGCCCAAGTACCCAGTGGGCCTTCCCACCAACCCCAAAACTTCTCTAAACAGATATATTCGAAGTTCATGTCAATATGGGACTCAAATGAAAAGTGTTAGGTAGTAGATTACGAATATGGCATAAAACATAAATTACAAGTAATGGGAGGTCGCCCACCCCCAAACACACCCAAATGGGAATATTAGCCGACCATGGCTATATAGGGGACCCAAATGAAAGTTATTAGGCAGTAGATTACGAATATGACATTACAACTTGAGTTCAAGTCTAGGTGGCGCTTTTCTTCCTAATGACTCGTCAAATGGGTTATTTGACCCATTATGACAATATGGGACTCAAATGAAAGGTATTTGAGAGTAGAAAACGAATTTGATATCCAATTTTGGAGCCAAGTGTTTTGGGGTACGCCCTAGAGCGCCCCCTTAACCGAACTTCATTTCCGTTGGGAATAAAGAACGAATTTTATATCTATTTTCAGTGCAAAGTGCCGGTTGCAACTCCAGCCCCAAAACACCCTCCAAACGGTTCATATTTACCGGCCATGGGCTCCATATTTGAGTCGAAATGTCTGAGGTGCCATTCCTCCCCTAATGAGAACATAACCCTAAGGAAGAACATTACAAACAGGAATCGAGAAGAGGCAAATTCTCACACATCAATGAGAGCTTCCCGATTCAAGTTTAAACTCAGTGCGACATCTCTTTGGGGAAAATTTTTTAAATGACCATTCATGGCATTGTATCTCGCAAATGTCGCTAACATTAAGTGGAGATAAACACCGCTTTGTCCGACGATCTCTTCAGAATTCGAACGCGTTCAGCGTCATAGGCTACAATGGAACGAATCCGATATCCGCATTCAGAGAGAAGTGTCACCACACTAAAAGATATTAGAGAGTTAAAGAAGGCGCAGCGTAGCGGGCCCGGTTCGGCTAGTCTTATATATAACAAGTAAAAAGGCGTTAAGTTCGGCCGGGCCGAACTTTGGATACCCACCACCTCGGATATATATGCAAACCACCTTTCGTCAAAATCCGGTGCAAAACTCATACCTTATACCCCATAGCAACTATATCAATATATGTTCCGATTTGGACAAAATACTAATAACTAAAAGACTTTGTTCGATTGTATATAAAAAAATATTGGTGTTTTTAGTAGCTATATCTTAAAATAAACCAATCTGAACTATATACGAAACGGATTTCGAAAAGCCTAAAAGTGCACTCGGATTAAAAAAGCGCCTTTTATAGGGCCAATACTTTAAATCGAGAGATCGGTCTATATGGCAGCTATATCCAAATCTGGACCGATCTGAGCCAAATTTATGGAGGATGTTGAAGGGCCTAACACAACTCAGTGCCCAAAAATCGGATAATAAATCTGACCTTTATGGGCCTAAGACCCCAAATTGGAGGATCGGTTTATATGGCAGCTATATCCAAATCTGAACCGATCTGAGCCATATTGACGGAGGATGTTAAAGGACATAACAAAACTCACTGTCCCATATTTCCGCAAAATTGGATAATAAATCTGGATTTTATGGGCCTACGACCCTAAATTGGAGGGTCGGTCTATATGGCAGCTATATCCAAATCTTAACCGATCTGAGCCATATTGACGGAGTGTATCGAAGGGCTTATCACAACTCACTGTCCCCAATTTCAGCATATTGGGATAATAAAAGTGGATTTTATGGGCCTAAGACCCTAAATTGGAGGATCGGTCTATATGGCAGCTATATCCAAATCTGAACCGATCTGAGCCATATTGACGGAGTATTTCGAGGGGCCTAAGACAACGTATTGTCCTAAATTTCAGCAAAATCAGACAATAAATGTGGCTTTTATGGGCCTATGACCCTAAATCGGAGGATTGGTCTACATGGCAGCTATATCCAAATCTAGACCGATCTGGGCCAAATTGACGAAGAACGTTGAAGGGCCTAAGACAACTCACTGTCCCAAATTTCAGCAAAATGGGATAATAAAAGTGGATTTTATGGGCCTAAGGCCCTAAATTGGAGGATCGGTCTATATGGCAGCTATATCCAAATCTGAACCGATCTAGGCCATATTGACGAAGGATGTCGAAGGGCTTATCACAACTCACTGCCCCAAATTTCAGCAAAATCGGATAATAAATGTGGCTGTTATGGGTCTAAGACCCTAAATCGGAGGATCGGTCTATATGGCAGCTATATTCAAATCTAGACCGATCTGAGCCGAATCGATGTCGAAGGGCCTAAGACAACTCACTGTCCCAAATTTCAACAAAATCGGATAGTAAATGTGGCTTTAATTGACCTAAGACCCTAAATCGGCGGATCGGTCTATATGGGGGCTATATCAAGATATAATCCGATATAGCCCATCTTCGAACTTAACCTGCCTATGGACAAGCAAGTAATCTGTGCAAAGTTTCAGCTCAATATCTCTATTTTTGAAGACTGTAGCGTTATTTCCACAGACAGACGGACGGACATGTCTAGATCGTCTTAGATTTTTACGCTGATCAAGAATATTAATACTTTATAGGGTCGGAAATGGATATTTCGATGTTTTGCAAACGGAATGACAAAATGAATATACCCCCATCCATCGGTGGTGGGTATAACAATTTGTGTTTTTTTGTAGGTTTGTTTGTGTGTTCCTTATAGACTCAGAAACGGCTGAAACGATTTTCCTGAAATTTTCACAGATTGTGCATAATAACACCGTGGTGAAAATAGGGTACTACATTTTTTGCTATCTGAAGGGGGGGCGGACCCTCCCCCATAGCCTAATTTTCAGAAACGCCAGATCTCGGAGACGGGTGGTGCGATTTAAGTGAAATTTTTTGTGCTCTCATAAAGTACCCTAAAATAAAAATTTGGTATCCAAATTTTGGATGGGGTACCTAGGGGGGCTGCCCCACCCTAAAACCTACCAAACATATATTTAGACCAATCACGACAATATGGGACTCAAATGAAAGGTATT